>NC_054057.1:81717311-82038561 GCF_017639655.2 Falco naumanni
TTCTTGGAGGGGGTTTCAGTCCAAAGCTTAAAAATTACTACTTGACCAATGAGGCAGGTTCTATTTGGAATAAAATCTTAACTCTACAGAGGCACAAACATAAGTGTGGGGACACAGTCCTGTATGAGTGTTGCTAGAATCTCTCATTTAACATTATTTATTCTTTTTTCAGTCACTTGTGTTTCTTTGTATATGTTAAAACTAACTTTTGTATTTTTTTAGGACATCCAGAAGGAGCTTGACGCAGCCAAAGCAAAACCAGTGAGGTATAAGCACTTTTCAAATATATTTTGCTTTTTCAGTCCTGATGCTAACTGATGGGGATATGCATGTTCTTCTTTGAAATATAACAATCCTTTCTGTCAGTTAACCAACCTTAAGAGTTTGTATCATCAGCAAGAGTATTTGTCTTATACTGGACTTTTAACTGTGGTGCTGAACATCAGCACAAGTCCCACTTTAAGTGTGTGAGCAAACCTACATTTTATTTTTTTTACTAGAGAAAGCTGTTCGTATAGTCACTCACTGGAGAACGAGTGACTTCTCATCCTCTTATAAGTGCATTAGAATTTTTCTTCAGGTTCTTAGTGAGGTATACAGTAACTACTTTTGATAGGCTTTATATTTAAATTCTTGAATTGTATCATTTCTAACCTTCAGCTCTTGCTTGTCAGCTGTACTACTTTCCACTCATGTACTGTGTAATACTAGGGCAAAAACTGCAGCACTTAAGTAGTTTCCCCATTGGGAAGAGGAAAAACACTTACTTGCTGAATTGTCATTTAAATTAGATCTAAATATAAAATGGCCTTAGAACGATGGCTGGCTGCTACCTTTTTCCATAGCGTGTGCTGAATGCTGATCTATGTTGGTCGTTTGTGACCTGCTACTTAAGCTCAACTCTACACCTGCCTCTAAAGTTGCTCTGGTTTAAGTAAGGTAGCCTGAAACTTGCTTTAACCAGTGGCAAACTCATGCAAATAAAGTTTGACTGGTTTGCCAGAACGCTTAAATTCCCCAAAATCTCTATATGTGTTTGAGTTATTAATGGTCAGCCTGGTCATATTCTGAAGTCATCACTGCTGGATCTGTCCACAACTGCAAAATACTTTTCTTCGAATATATCAATCCTAAGTACCCCTTCAGTAACATCCTCAAGGAACTGCAAGCTCACAATGTCTGTCACAGTGAATAACGGAACTAGAAAGCGCTTTGTATTAAACAAATACATTCTCACACCTTTGGAATTTGATGGAACAATTCAAACTACTCTTTGCTAATTACTTGCTCCTTGCTTTTATCAGAGATAATGATGAACATAATCAGCTTTTGTCCAGAATTAAAAAGCTGGAACTAGAGTTGACTCAGATGAAATCAGAGCTCTTAACTGGGGAAAGTGTGAAGACAAGTTGCGAGAAACTGGATGTCATTCCTGAAAAAGTAGGTTCTGTAACTGTCCCAATAAAACTTATCACTACTTGGTTTTGTTCACTAACTTTCTTGAAATGCAGTGCAGTAAGGCAGGCGGGGGCAGTACTCATAAAGAATGGTAGCATTTTATGTAGTGGTACTGTGAACTTTTCCATTGGTGCATAACATTTGAATAGACAAAAGTTTATGACTTGTTTTCTAGAATGGCAGGGTTTTTTTGCATTTAAGATACAGTGCGATAGTAGCTCTGTGTACAGTACTTTGCTGGTCTTACTGATGTATTTTGCTAACCTGTGGAAAAGAAACAATGTAAAAGCAAGTTAGGTTTGCTGTCTGAGCGTTGTATTAAAAAGTCACGCTTAAATTCTTTAAAAGCCATTTATAAAAGGTCTGGCTAGAATGTAGTCAACAAAATACAACAGTAAGTGTTAATACAAGATTATCAACTTGATTAAAATACAGTCTTCTGATAATTCTCAAATGTGATCTAGTTGTTGTGTATGGAATTAAAGCATACCACGAGTGAGTGATTAACCAACTTGCTTAACTAGTCCTAACAAGTACACTGCTCCCCTTAAGAGTTGCCACAGTGCCTTCTCTGAACTGTTGCAGTAAACTTTTTATTCTGAAGTGTCAGTCAGACTTTCTAATGTATACTGCATAGTTTGCTCGGGCTTAATTAGGTGTGTCTTGTTCACCAAACTGATGAAGCATCCAGGTTTCCTGTATGTTCTTCTGTACACCTGACTGGTCTACTTTTCCTGTGTAAGTCAATGTAGTTAAAACACATGTGAAAGCTAGGCTTCTGTATAGTGCTCCATGTATACATTGATTTCACATGTGCCTGTTACAGTATGTAGTGTTATTTAATGTTTTATAAAGATTTGTAATTTCTATTGTATTTGTTAATGGCTTCTACTAGGTAGACGCACGGGTCAAAGAATATGTCAAGCTAATGCTTTTTGGTGATCAACAAGACTTTCCGGAATCACTTCTCCAATGGCTTATGTCCAATTTTGTGAGCCAAAATGATCTGCAGACTTTGCTGCAGGATCTAGAGTTTCAAATCCTCAAGAATATTACTCTCCATATGTCTGTTACAAACCAAAAACTAACATCTGAAGTAGTAACAAATGTTGTGACTAATGCAGGGATTTCTGGAATTACAGAAGCGGTGAGTGAGTTTTAAGTTCTGTAAAGAGTCCTTTCATAGGCATTTTGTGGAGCATGCCTGTCAGTATAAATGGTAACGATTGTAAGAGATGTCAGGAATGTTAATTGAAATGGGAAGAAATAACAGAAAACTCTTTTCTCAATTGTATTCTTACGGCATTGGTTGTTGCGAATTTTTGTGTTTTTTCAAATTACGTGATCTTGAAAATTCAAGAATTCCCAAGAAACAAGTATACCAAATAAATGCAGCTCAGGGTCTTGGGAAGGTGAGGGAAAGAATGTGACTTCTGAAGAAAACACCAGTCTAGATGTGCAGTAGGAGTTTGTATTTTAAGACAGACAACCATGCATTAAAAGTGGCCTCTGTCTTGAGGCTTTCAAAGACTTGTGATGGGAGTGCAGCATCCCAGAATTGTGTGTTAAATCTTTTTGATGCATCTCATAGATGTGTATATATCAATAATTCTATCACTTGATATTAAAATCTGTCTTTTTATTCTTTCTTCTATGTGTACATCTGTAGCAAGTACAGATTATTGTAAACAATGCACTGAAACTGTACTCTCAAGACAAGATTGGTATGGTGGATTTTGCCTTGGAATCTGGAGGTAACTAGCAGAGGAAACACTGTTTTTACTACTCATGTTATTTGTGTAGTATTTACTAAAAAAATCTTAAAATGAAGACACATTAAAAATAACATTGTACTTGATAGAAGCATTGTACTCCCAGAAAATTACTAGACTCTAACAATACCTTTTAATGTTTTTTTTTCTTTGTACAAATCTGTGCCTTAAAAGTCTTCAGGAAGAAATGAGTAATTCTGCTAACCTGATACATCTTTATTTAGGTGGCAGCATTGTGAGTACTCGCTGTTCTGAAACCTATGAGACCAAAACAGCATTATTTAGCCTCTTTGGAATCCCTCTGTGGTACATGTCTCAGTCTCCTAGAGTGGTAATTCAGGTAATTAAAGGCTGAGTAAACAAATTCAGCAATGTTATTTTGTGTTGAGTGGTTTGGATTGTTTTTTGGATGCTGGATGTTTGTCTGTAATATACTGGGGGGCATGGGTACTTTGAACTATGTTCCCAAGAGTGGGATTCTTCTGGTAGTTGCTGGGCACTGCTGAAGTCTTACTCTGGCTAAATTAAGACCCTTATAGGAGGCTTGGGTGGTGCATTGGAGTGTTGCAGAGTGAGCACTGGGAGGGTTCCTGTTTAGAAGTAATCTCAAGGTGGATCCTCAGAACATTTCTGGTAGTTCAGGTGGATATGCTGTCTTTCTGAAGAGTTCTACCAAATGGATTATATTCTGCCACTTTCTACCTAAGACTGTCCATAATAATCCAGGATTCATTACAACTCCTTATTACAAAAAAAATAATTACAAAACACTTGTGGTTGTGGTGTGTCCCATCTTGCTCTCTAGCCGGACATACATCCAGGAAACTGCTGGGCTTTCAGAGGATCACCGGGATATCTTGTAGTTAAACTTTCAATGAAGATCTATCCAACTGCCTTTACAGTGGAACACATACCAAAAACACTTTCACCAACAGGAAATATTACCAGTGCTCCTAAGAATTTTTCAGTATATGTAAGTCTGTCTCTGAACTTAAGCTGATGTTTGTATGTGTAAAAGATGTGTTACTTATCTTGGAAAAGAATGACACGAGGGAGCAAAGCTAAAAAGATAGCCTTTTCAGTCATTGCTCTTAAAATTGCTTACACTTTAATGAGCTTTGAGATTAGGAATAAGAAGTGTTAAACTAATTGGGGGGGAGTTTTTTCTTTTCCCTTGCTTTATATAGTAGTAAACATTTTTGGAGGGAGATGGTGGCTTTTAATTTGGTATAGTTTTCTCAAACACTTTGTTCCATCCTCGCCCTGCCCCCATTTTGGCTGTTTGCTTTATCTATGGTGTGATTTAAATCTTTTCTTACATTGATTGTAGCTAGCATCACAGTTAGCCAAACAGAACACCACAGGCTATATATCAGCATAGCTGTGGCATCTGAGAACTTTCTATCCAGTTCTTTTAAATGCTTAAGCTGTCAGATGATCTGCAAGCATCTGAATCTTGACTTCTGTCTTGTTCATAACCTTGATATTTTCTCATTCTTGTTTGGTTGTGAGCAGTTTGTATTGTACACTATGCTATAATAGTGGCTTTGCCATTGAAATTAAAGGGTTTAACCATGAAAACGTATAAACATAGCACAACTATTTGCAGTGCAGGAAACTCAAGTACAGAGCCATGCCTGAACAAGCATCAAGTTACAGGGGGAACATTCTGATCCTGGTTTGACAGATCTGAGCGCTGTCTGTTGATACTCAGTTCAACAGACATGCTTCTGGTTTTGATTGGATTTCAGATTTGATGGAAGCGAAAACCTTTATCCTGTTGTTATAGGGTCTAGATGATGAATATCAAGAAGATGGCACGCTTCTAGGACAGTATGTCTATGATCAAGAAGGGGAACCACTGCAGATGTTTCCAGTGATGGTAAGTCTGGATGGTAAAAATGTCAGGAGAAATGTACTCCTGCATTCTATGGTAGGGCACAATGAGCAGTGAAGGAAAAAAAGCCTTGTTACCTGCTGGGCATTGTAGAAACTGAGGTAGAAAGTATCAACCTCATCTGCCTCGAAACCTGTGGTCTAAATAGATTAGAAGGGTGGAAAGGTTTGTGCTATCTGACACAAATGGTCATATGAAGAGCCTGTTTAATGCTGCTTCTGACTCCCTTCACAAATAACTAGTAGGGCAAAGAAGGTTCTCTTCAAAGTGGCAGAAAGCTCCCAAAGTGTGACTTAGTTTTTATTAATAAAAGTTGGTAGTTGCAGAATAAGAAAGCAACTTCAGTTGCACCTGTTTATACTGGAAGCCTAACTCTGGTTTGCATGTTTGCTTTTTCCTTCTCCAGGAGAAAAGTGAAAAGACATTCCAAATAGTGGAACTAAGAATTTTTTCTAACTGGGGACATGAAAAATATACATGCCTTTATCGGTTCAGAGTGCATGGGAAACCTGCCGAATAATCTCCTACACTACAGTGTTGGGTTTTTTTGTTGTACATTTTGTTCTCTGTTTGTATATACCGGAAAGCCTAGAACACTGGAATCTTTAAAGGATGAAGCTGCAAGATATATACTGCAGAACTATTGATCCTCTGATAAAGGCGGAAGACTGTCAGCAGAACTATATAGAAACTAAATTGTATTTGTTCTAATGCTCAGTTGTAATTGCCAGTTAGCTCTACATTTTTGTGTTCATGCTGAGAGAAGTAATGCATGCAAACTACTCTGGTTCGTAAAGCCCAGTTGGCAAATAAGTGCCACCTATTTTATTACAAATGAATGTATAGGGTTTTTTTTAAAAAATAAACCATACTTTCTGCAACTAGAATCTGGTGGGGGTTTTTTGGGTTTTTAGTTTTTGTTTTTTTTTTTTTTTTTTATCTGGGACTTAACTGCATACTTCTGCAAGGTTGGCACCATAAGCCAAAACCTTTGGTGCATTTTAAACACTGACTGGCTGAAGGTGTCCTTCAACTGACCGTTGGTTTTGACCTTTTTGGTAGATCCAAAAGGGCTTCTTTGATACATGTTGAATATAATAAATATTACTGTCAGGGAAAGCTAACACAACCAAAACTAGTTTAAACACCAGCGACTGAGAATGCTTAACTGTAATTTGTGGCTGTGAATTGCTCTAAAAGTCAGGGATAATAAGTTATTTTAGGGGTTTTTACCATAGCAACTTGGCCAGTTCGTTCTTCTGTGTTAATTCCAAATTGACCTTGATGCACAGACTAACTGGATCAGAGCTGATATGCCTGCTAAATTGCTTGGTAAACATTAGTATACAGCAGTTAATTTGTCAAAAGCAATCTCTTTGGGACAAGAATTCCTTAGGCTTGTTCACTGTTACACTCAGTAAATGTTGGACTGTGAGATTGCAATGTATACAGGAAAACAAGACTGAAGTGAATCTCACTGCTTCACATTTACAAGTGGGACTTGTGCTCGGTACTGCTGCATTAAATAAATGTATGGGCATTTTTTAAATCCTCCCCAGGAACCTTAGTGGGGTATAAGATTAGAGTGATGTCTTGCTCTCACAAGCAACATTTCTGTATAGAATGAGATGAAACCGCTTGTTGCGCCCCTTACTTAGAATTGCTACTTTGAAAATACTTCTTGGAAAAATTCCTAAAATGCACTTGTATGCAGAATTTTTCTTATTCTTCTAATGCATTTTATAGTTACACATGAACTGTTAACACATCAAACTGCTGACTGGTTTTCTGACTAGAGTTATGTATGTTGCACAACAGTCCTCGAATGTTTTTAAAAACAAAAGTCTCCATGTGAAAAACTTTTTTTTTTTTTTTTTTTCACTTGAGCTGAGACAGAACCTATGGCCTATGCAGAGGAGCCAGATTACACATGTACAGGCATTTTCATATTACAGGTTACGTATTTAAAATTAGAATTATCCTGTGTAAATTGAAGTTAGGTAGCTGGGGCTGGGAATATTTTGAATAACACTAACTTATTTTTTAAAAATAATAAAAAAAGCAAGATAGGACTTTGTGCAATGTATTTTTGTAAATGCTTTTCAAAATGTCTGTTACTCTTTGCTGCCTCCAAACTGACAAGATGCTATTGAGATGTTTAAATAAAAAGAATTTTAATTTTTGAAAGTGCATGTAATAATATTTGCAATAAGAAATAAAGCTTCTTTTTCTGTATTTTTGATCACCTCTTTACATGGCAGAGGAGGCTGGAGGCTGTAAGGCTGAGGGAAGCTGCGGTTCCCTCGGGGTGGGCCGGGGGCACCTGCCTCTGCCCCCTGCCCCGACCCCCCCAGCCAGGGGGGCGGCGGCGCTGCGGGTGGGTGTCCGGTGCTCGCTTCTCCCTTCGGCCCCTGGCGCCCCGGAGGCGAGCAGCGGCTGGTGGGCGCCCGGTGCCGCTCTGAGGGGGCAGCCCCGGGGCTCCGCGCCCCCGCACCGGCCCCCGCGCGGAGGGTGAGGGTGGATGTCAGCGCGGCCCCGCCCCCCCGGCCTTGCCCCGCCCCCGTGACGCCGCGCGCAGCCGCGCCGCGCTGAGCCTCGTGGGCCGCCGTCGGAGCGGGCGGAAGCCGGGCGGCGGGGCTGCGTGCGGCTGCGCTCGGCCTCCCCTCCCTCCCTGCCTCCCTCCCCCTGCTCCGCGCTGATGGCGGCGGCGATTATGGCGGCGGAGCAGGAAGCCGCGAAAGGCGGCGGCAGGAACCGCGGCGGCGTGCAGCGCGTGGAGGGCAAGCTGCGCGCCAGCGTCGAGAAGGGCGACTACTACGAGGCGCACCAGATGTACCGGACGCTCTTTTTCAGGTAGGGCCCGGCGCGGCCCGCCGCCATACCCCCCCCCCCGCCCGGCCTTCCAGAGCCTTCCCACGCACCCTACCCTACTGGCGCCCGCCGGGCCTACGGCCGCTTGTCATTGGCCGCTGTCTGTGCCCATCTCCGCCTTCTGCTTCCTCATTGGGCCGCGGGGGGGCGGGGTGGGGCGGGTACGTGCCGCACAGGGTAGGGTGAGCGGTGCCGGCCCGACGGGGCCTGGGCCCGGCCTAGGGGGCAGCGGGCGGCCCGCGGGTCGCTCCGGCCCGGCCGCCTGCCCCCCGGTCCGGGCCCGGCCGCTGCAGGGCTGGGGGGCGCGGCGCGGGGAGCCGCTGCTCGCCGCGGTTTGAAGGTGAACTCCTGCTGCGGCCCGAGCGGCCTGGCTGCGGGTATGCGGCGGTGCTGGGCCCGGCCCGGCCCGGCCCGGTGGGGACTGCCCGCCGCCCCCCGCGGCGCTCGGTACCGCCATGTTACCCAAAGGTCACGGACAGAGCTGTGTTTCCCGCCCGCCCCCCCCGTCCCCAGACGTCTCTTGGCGGCCCCGCGGCACGAGGAGGCCGAGTAAGGCCCCCCCCTACCGGGGGTTGTTCCCGGGGTGCCGTCCGGGCGGCCCCGCGGGCTCGGGCATGGGCTCGGGCCGTGTCCCCGGGCTCCCCAGCCGGCAGCTGTGCGCAGCCTGCGGGCACTGCGGCCTTGCCTGGCCGGCCGGCAGCGAGCAGGGGCAGGCTTTGCCGGTTCTGGGCCGGTTGTGGCACAGCCGGGACACAGGGCAGCTGTGTGGCCTGGCCGTCCCCTGCTGGAACCGCCTTGGGGAAGGGGCAGCTCTCGGGTGGCAGGGTTCGCCTGCACGGGGGAATTTTTTTTAGAATAAATTCAGGTTGCTGTAGTATTTGTGTATGTGACAGTGATTAAGTAATATTCAGAAATATTACTACTGCCTGTTATAAGAAACTTATTGTTGTTGCCAAACTTCTTTATATTTTTTTAATTATTTTTCACGTCTGATGTGACTTGTGGCGGTCACCCTTTCTCTCATCAAAATTTCAGATGTAGACCCTTGCTTTCAGGGACACAGAGTAAGGTGTTTCTTTTAGGAGCTGCTTTGGTCGGTCCCGGCTTTGTTTACTTGGGGTTCTGCTGGTGGTGAACAGGTGAGAAAAGTGCCTTCTTAGCCTTGGTGGCACACCTGTGTGTCACCTGTCCCCAGACCTCATCTAAAAGTGTGAACAGGCCAGTGGGTATCTATAGAAGATAGCAGCCAGGCATGTGGCAAGAGGGTCTTTGCTGTACAGAGGGCCGTGGGTAGTGCCCATAGAGGGTGTGTGGGCAGCTTCTGCTGCCACTGTACACTGGATGCCCTACCCCATATACCAAGCACCATTAAATTAAAGCAGTTGTGTTTGCTGTAGCCGCCTGATAGGATGGGTGAGGGCACTGTCTAGGCCTGAACACTTAAATTGTATTTGAGAATAAATCTAAATTTAAGACAGAGCGTGGCCTATTTTGTAGTAAGGATTATGTGATGTGGTGGGTGATGACTTGGCGCAGCCGGTCATTTCTCATCCAGTCTTCTGAATGTATTAGTTCACATACTTTACTTAAGCCTCCCTGAATTAATTCGGAATCAAAGATTCTGCCTTCTCCGTTATAAATGCAAGTGAAAGGAGGTGCTCAATTAAATGAGAAGGTGACATTAGCAAGGTGCAGTGTGACTGTGAAATTTGTTTGGAAAGGCACAGAGGCCAAAAAAGGAGTCCTGTGTAGTCTTATCTGCCCTCTGTAAAATGTATGTTAAATGTCAACAGTTTTCCAGTAGCATGTTAACAGAGATTGAGATGATCTCATCTGAGGAATTATAATTGGTATAGCCAGTGCTTACTAGTTTTAAACAACAACAGCCTGTAAAACATTAGTCTGTTCGGTTGTAAGGTACATGTTAAACTTGAAATCCTGAATCAAGAGTTTCTAAAGTCATAAACTGAGATGTAGTTGAGGGTGGAGGAGGGGAAGAAGCGGAGGAGGAAAGATTACTGTAAGCCTGCCTCCTTCAGACTTCTTATCTCCCTCCCTGGAGTACACTGAGCAGGTGGAAAACTGCTGTTCCTGCCTGACCCTGAGCAGCGAGTCCTGTGTTTCTCCGGACAGGAGTACCGGGGCCGGTATTGTTACTGTACAAGGCTGGCCAGGTTGAGCTGTTCTCTGTTTGTGACTTGGTGATTGAATCAAACTTTGAAGCTTAGCATCCTTGTTACATTGGCATCTGTTTTCCTGATGCTTGTAGGCACAAAGAACAATGTGTTCCAGGATTCCTCTTGTTCTAAGTGCCATTTAGATTAATGTCATGATTTTTTTTTTTTTAATAAAAGTCCTTTAAAAAAAACCAAGCACCCACCAGCTCTTACTATTGTAAAGCTGTTTTCAGTATCTTTTAGTGTCTGCTGTAATGGTTCCCAGATTAGGAGCTCCCAAACAGCATTGGGAATCTACTGGGAGTAGAATTTATGGAAGTGGATCCACACTGAATGTTCAGCACCTAGAAGCAAACCCCTGGATGTGAGGCCAACTATGAAAATGTTGGAGCTGCTGATCCCTTTGACTAACACGTGGAGTATTTACTATGGTGACTGCAAATCTGAATTGTTGAGGATACTTATTCCTAAAAGCCACTATTGTGCCATCTGTATTAACAGTTTGCTAACTCTTTTGGGTAAAAGACCTTGGGGGTTTTTGGAAGACGCTAAGTGGGACGGGAGGGCTGTCTCCTTCCTTGTTTGTTGTCTGATCTGATTTTACCAGTAGGACTTGTCCCTGGAGCTGTCACGTGTGACAGGAATCTCATGTGCAGCACAAGAGCTTTTGGGATCCACTGCTTGTTTTCTCTCTGGTTAGCGTGACCTCCTCCATACCCACACTGTCCCACTGCTCCTCTGACTGCTGCCCCCTCAGAACCACTGACCCTCTCTGTTACCGTACGGGGACGCTCGTGCAAGGGGTGGGAGGGCTTGCTGCAGCAGGAGCAGGGAGGCTGCTCTGAGCACCACAAACAGAACGGAGTGAACACACAAGCTCAGCACAACCAAGTGTCATGAGGACAAGACGGATATTGCAGATACGAAAGCAGCATGGTAAAACTGATGTATTTTTTGATGTGAGCAAATTTGCTGCTGTTTTTAACTGCTCAGAAAGCAAACTTCTTGAGAAGCAGTTAAGATAAATGAAAATTGGAAACTGTAAAAGCAGTGTGGCAGCAGATGCAGGAAATGCTGCATTTATCATCTAGAGGTGTGAGTATCCAAGACCTTTAGTTAGCTGTAGTGATGATGTGCAGGAGGCTGCAATCACAGCACCATGGTAAGAGGCTCCTGCTCTTGAGGTAACCATTGGGAACAAATTCTTTTATTACCCGTTTCTTAGTTAACTCTTAAGCGAGGAAGGTCGAAGGAGGTGTTGTTTTGAAGCGTCGTATCTGAGAGCTAAGACTTGTTTCTTTTATGAATTGGTGACTGTAAAGTGTTGCATGGTAAATCTTGCTGGCTCTTCTTGTCTTATTGGAGCCCATCAGAGACAAGCTACTTTGGCTGAGCAGAGGACTAGTGTGTGCCTGATGTCCTGACATCCCCTGGCAGAGACCAGCAGTGGTCAGAGAGACTTAAGCCAGTCGAAAGGAGACATGGGTGGGGGAGGGCTGGAGTCACTTGGGCAGCACTGCGTGTGCCAACTGTCCAGGGTGTATTCCGGAAAGCGTTTCACTGTGATGGCTTTGGTTTTGGAAAAGGCTCTGATGTGACGGTCTGAGCAGTGCAGTTCCACAGTGCATTGGCATCTTTTGCTGAGTTGAAATCCTGGGATCATTTCCTTTTCTTTGTTTCAGCCCAAATCAGGTCTGAAGCTCTGTTTCTGTTTTTGAGCTCTTTGCTTGTATTCCATCAAGTCTGGAGCAGAAGACAAATTGCAGCTTGCAGTTAAAGTTATATCATTATTGCAACTAACCTGATTTATAAGTAAATCCTTTATTGCCTTTATTTTAAATTTTAGTGGTCTTCAGTCCTTTAAATGTGAGTAATTTTAAGGATACACAACTTACTTAGTGGTAATTTTTATCAAGGCTTTGGTATTATTTTCAGGTATATGTCACAAGGAAAACATGCAGAAGCAAGAGAACTAATGTATTCAGGGGCTTTGCTGTTCTTCAGTCATAACCAGGTAAGTCACTGGGTTTGTGTGTGTGGCTTTGGGGGTGGGGGTGTATTATTCCAAGATATTGAGGGATGAATTCTCAGTGGTAATTGATTGGGGTAATTGCTTTGTAATCTTCTGTTTTATCTCTTTGTTGAGCCTTTCTCCACAAAGAAGGATTATGTCAAACTGGAACATTAGGCAGAAGTGTTTGTGAGCATCCAAATGATAATTGTAACCACATTTGTTTTGCTTTCCTGGAGGCTTCTCTTTTGATGCCATCAGATTAGTATTTTTTTTTATATAAGGGAAGGTTCAGACTTGATGCTGTGCCTCAGTTGTAGATGTTGATAAAAGTATCAAATCTGCCTCCAACAAAATTCTTACTGACGTTTTCTTTTATGTACTGGTATGTTAATCACTACCGACTATGTGTCTGTCTTGTAGCAAAACAGTGCTGCTGATCTGTCCATGCTGGTTTTGGAGTCTTTGGAGAAATCAGATGCAAAAGTAGCAGATGACCTTTTAGGTGAGGTGACCTTTGTGCTCAGTGTGATGGTGTTTAGATGTGCTTTCACTTCACAGTGATTGTTGTGAACAGTCTTGAAACCTGAAAGCCTTTTTGTATGCCCTCCCACATGGCTGAGGGTCACCTTCATCACAGAAGTGGACTGGGAGAAAACATTCCAGGAGTGTAATGGATTCCTGATAATGTAGTGGGCATGCTTAAAACAAACATTGCTATCTTGTGGCACCATCCTCTCCATGATGCAGTGGTAACGTATTGTCTGCACAGTCATTGGTGTCCCCAGGGCTTTGGTGGGTGGTGGTTTCTTACTCTAGCAGTGTGGTAGCGAGCACGTTATTTGCGATTCAGCTGTTTACAAGGAAATTTTTCTTCTTTGATGGTGAGATTTAGTAAGCAAGCAATTCGGGGAGACCTTCCTAAGAGGTGCCTTGCCAAACTACTGCTCCTATTAACAGCCCGTGTATGGAGACAGACTGACAAAGGCTGTTTGTGTACTTAGATTAGCTCTGACACTTTCATCCCATCTAATGACTTCTGGTGGAGCGTTTCCAAACTATACCTCTCTGTCCCTTGCAGCTTCCCTATGAATGGCAAGCCGTCCCCTAACCTGCAGTTTTTCCTCCTCCTCAGAACTGCATGGTCCTCTGGGATGTCCTGTCCTAAACAGTGAAACAGGGAAACTGTCGCCAGCTGACTGCAGGGCACAGCTTTTGGCTGTTAAGAGTCATGAATATTGCTGACTGATAGATACATGCAAGATTGACTTGATGTGTGGGAAGTGGCTCAAGTTCAAAGTCGCTCTTTTTTTAAGGTGTCTTATGGAGGCTGTTAAGGGAGCTTAAAGAAACGATAGCACTGCAACTTGAATGTTACATCTTGAAGATGAACTAGAAGCAGCAGATCATTCTGTTTCTATTAATGCTAAATATTTGTGATTCTTATTGCTTCTAGAAAACTTGGCTAAGTTGTTTAGTTTAATGGATCCAAATTCTCCTGAAAGAGTGGCTTTCGTATCCAGAGCACTAAAATGGTCTAGCGGGGGATCGGGAAAGCTTGGACATCCAAAACTACACCAGTTACTAGCAATTACCCTGTGGAAAGGTAAGAAAAATCAACTGTTTTTCAGTGCTTTGTTTTAAAATGTTGAAAGTAGGATATTGTAAGATATCTACTTTGGAAATAATCTAAGGAAGCTGAGATGGAAATGACTGATTGAGTTCTGCAATAACTTCAGCTTGATGTTACTAACAAAAAAAACCTGGGGCTGTAACTATGTTAGGGCAATTCCCAAAACACAAGTGCTGTAAAGCTCTCTGTAAAAGGAAGGTTGATCCTTTAGACACTGAGGTAGTTTGATTGAGTCATTAGGAGTGTCGTGGTTTAACTCCAGCCTGCAGCTAAGCACCACACAGCTTCTCGCTCACTCCCCCCGGCATCGGGATGGGGGAGAGAATCAGAAGAGTAAAAGTGAGAAAACTCGTGGGTTGAGATAAAGACAGTTTAATAGGTAAAGCAAAAGCCACACACACAAGCAAAGCAAAATGAGGAATTCATTCAGCACCTCCATTCCCCACACCACCACGGCAGGCGGGTGCTCAGCCGTCTCCAGGAAAGCTGGGCTCCATTACACATAACAGTTACTTGGGAAGACAAGCGCCACCACTCCAGGTGTGTGTGCCCCTTCCTTCTTCTTCCCCCAGCTTTATATACTCATGATGTTGTGTGGTATGGAATATCCCTCTGGTCAGCTATCCCAGCTGTGTCCCCTCCCAACTTCTTGAGCCCCTCCAGCCCTCTTCCTGGCAGGGCCTGAGAAACTGAAAAGTCCTTGACTTAGTATAAACATTACTTAGCTACAACTAAAACATCAGTGTGTTATCAACATTATCCTCACACCAAATCCAAAACACAGCACTGCTGCAGCTGCTAAAAAGAGAATTAACTCTATCCCAGCTGAAACCAGGATAAGGAGGAAAATTGTTGGGGAGCAGAGCTGTTCTGTTGTGGGGGTTTTGTTTTTAAATCCTGGATAAACATGACAAAGATTGAAATACATCACCTAGCATCTGAAAAAGTCTTTGGATCTGTAATTAGGTACTTTTTAAGACATGGTCAATATCTAGGCTTATTCCAGAATGAATGCTGTTGCCTTCGTTTTATGTGGGATTTTATCACTTGTGATGGTATGTAAGATAAACCAAAAATGCACTAAATAATTGTTATAATTGTGAATGATAGCCAGTTTTTAAAGTCTTATATCCCAAACATAAACATGAGTGGGAACAGTTGAATAAGTGCCATCTCTTCTGTGGTTTCTTGTGAATTAATGACTGTGCAAGATGATTGTTTTTTAAAAATTTTTCAGTAGCTGGGAAGTGTTGATAGTGGTCTCATACAACAATCCTGACCCAATGGTCAACATTCCAGCTCACTGCCTTTCTGCAGGCCATAGGCAAACCCATAACTGTTCTCATGGGACTTATATGTTAGCTTGGTGACTGCTGCCAGCCAGAAAGGGAGGATTTTCCTCAGAGCATTTAAGTTAGAAGCTGAGGTACAATTACGATAAGAAACGGTTGCATTCTGAAAGTAAAAATCCCCATTTTGTAGTTGTCTGCTCACTGTTCTCTTGAAGAGCAAAATGCGTACATTTTCTGTCTGTAGTTTTTGATCATTTAATCAGAAAAGGTTCAGATTTTTAAAACAAAGCTTTTAAATTCAAAAAATTAGATGCTAACCAGTTTTGATTTGTCATTGCAGTGATTTTTGCATGAAGCTTTGCTTCAGGTTAAGTTCTAACCAATCTTGCCATTTTTTGCAACTTTTTTTCCTGTATAATTGCTCTTCTATTCAGCATATGGAAGCAATTTTAATTTTGATAGCGAGAGTGGGCTAAGCTAAAAATAGGAAATGCCTTCTTTCTGTGCACTTAGAAAGAAGGACGCTGAAGGTGCCGTTTGACTTCTTGGTGCACATGGTCTAATATAGAATTCCTTGATTTTCCTGAGCACTGATGACAGCACATGAAATGTCAACGTGCAGTTAGATAAAATGATGTGAGCACAGCTCAAGCTATTTGTCCCAGTGGTAGCTGTGTTTTGTGGTGGCGTTGAATAGACTGTATTGTATAGCAGTTGTTCAAATGTATTTAGGATGATAGATTTATTATCTCCCTTTGTATATTGTCTGTAACTTATAAAGGAAAAAGTCAACTCTTTGCTAATTGTCTTGTTCATATACCATGTGTGTAGCTCTTGTCCTTTTACCAACTGATTTGGTTTTGCATTCAGGTACGATGAACTGATTTCTTAAAAGCTGTTTTCTTTTTCCTTTTATAGAGCAAAACTATAGTGAATCTCGGTATCACTTCTTGCACTCCACAGATGGCGAAGGTTGTGCAAATATGCTAGTAGAATACTCCTCGTCCAGGGGATATCGCAGTGAGGTGGACATGTTTGTAGCACAGGCAGTACTACAGTAGGTGTTAAACTTCTCTGTAACTATTTTGCTAAGATGATACTGTGTTGGAGGCCAGTCTAATTTAATGATAACTGTAGGTTAAGCATGCATCCTTTTCAAAAGAAACTCTGAAACTGGCCAGAGCTGCTGAAACTCAAAAAAACATCTCAAAACTGGTGTGCTGAATTGGTCAGCCTGAGGAGAGGAGAAAAAAAACCCAACCAAACAACATATTGGGGTTGAAACCTGAAATCATGTAAATTGCCTGAAGAATTAATGTAATCTGTTTTGCGTGCTGAAAGCACAATTCTTAGCTTTGTTAACACTGCTTTGTGTCTAGTTAGGGCTTACCGTGTTCTTGCCAAGACTGGACCTAAGCAGGCTCTATACTCCCCTTCAAGCGCAGTACTTGCTCTCAGTCTTGTCCTAAGAGACAATTTGTCTTGGGTCACCCTGGTCTGTGAGCAGCAGTGCAGTGGTTCTTGGTTTGACAGAGCTGCTGGTGGCTTTCCTTTACTGTAGGCATTTATTTTGTAGGAGGTGGGAATGCAAGCTATTATGTGCCTCTGCAGAGCTCATGTACAATTAAGGTTGACAAAGCCAATTTTACTTTGCTTAATCAGCTGATGGCTTTCTTCAGTCAGGGAAAGCAGCTCATGGAGGAGTCTGAGGAGGAGGTGGAGACAGGACTGTGCAGCAGAGAGTCAGGGAGAGAGTAGGTGTTGGGGGAGAGGGAGGAGGTGAGAGCGAGTCTGTCTCTCTTTTGGCAGCAGGGAGCTGTCATGTCAGATTTGTCCTGCTTTCCATAGCTGGTTGGTACAGATTGCAGTGATTTTTGAGCGGTAGAAAATCCTTTGTGGAAATCCAGTATGTTATGCAGGACTCTTCAATTTTATGGGGCTTTGTTCTGGAGGGGGGAAATTCTGGGTGGAAGTTAATGAGTAAGAGGTTACTTTTCAGTATTTATACAGCACTGCTACGGCATCCTTTACCGGCTTGTATCTCAAATACTGTGCTAAATCCTCTTAGGTGGCAGTTTATACTCTAATGAAAATAATTGCAGTTCCTTGCTCAGCAGTAAGGCAAAAGCGCCCAGTGCCCTTGCACATGTGGGAGTACAGAGTTGGAGGCCAGCCTGCAACCAAAAATGAAACTGCTCGTGGCAGCCTTCCCAGGGCTTGCTGACAGCATTTGTCCCAGTTAAAGTCTCTCGTTAGGCCTATGTGACTTGCAGAGATTGCCAGCTGAATTAACTGGACCTGCAGAAAGATTTGATTGGTTTGGGAAATCGATCTGCCAACTGGTGACAGGTGGCTTGGGAGCTCAAAGTGTAGCTTTATTATGAGACTTGTAGATGTTTAAGTGTGTCAAACTTATTAGTGGTCCTGGTGCCATGTTGTTTGAGGTAGTGCTAATAGAATGACAGTCATTGAACACTGGCAGATACATACTGAAAAGAGATGTGTTTGGGAGTGGATGGCGCCATGAGAGAGAGGTCTTTAATTCATTTCTTTACCTCAGCATAGTAAACTCTGGACCAGTCAATGCAATATCATGTTTAATTTGAATTACGTGGTGGCCAGTCTTCCCACATTTTGATTTAATTGATGCCTTTTTTTAGTAACTGTCCTGTATACAATCTGCTTAGGTCTCATTCTGTTAATATTTAATGTCAGTTCTCCCTCCCAGCCTGTTAATTCCACAATGTATTCTAGTAGTGATTTTCCCCCTTGGTTGATAGCCAAACCGTTGCCAAAGATGTGCATCTCTACCAGTTCAGTTTTGCCATCATTTTAAGCCTGAGATGGTTTCTGTGCACAAATGAAGTAGAGATGGTTGAGCTTTTGGCTTCCTGTCTTCCTTCTGCATGTAAAACTACTTGTCTGCCTTTTATTTTTAACTAGCCCTATTCTGTTTCCTTTTGCAGATTTCTCTGCTTGAAAAATAAGACCAGCGCATCAGTTGTTTTTACAACATACACACAGAAACATCCTTCAATAGAAAAGGGTCCACCCTTTGTTCAACCACTGCTAAACTTCATCTGGTTTCTGTTGCTGGCAGTTGATGGGTACAGTCTGATTTTTCTCATGTTCTTGGTTTCCTTTCGAGTTGTTACTGAGATTACATTTTTGATTGTTTCCTTTCTAGAGGAAAACTAACAGTATTTACAGTATTGTGTGAACAGTATCAGCCTTCACTGAAAAGAGATCCCATGTATAATGAGGTGAGTTACTTGTACTTGTAAACAGGATTTGACCTACAGAATTAGTTAAACAATAGCTGAATGTCTCCTGTTTTGTGACTTGTAGATAGGAGTCAGTGATCTACCTTGTGTGGTGTGACTGCTGCCCCTAATATTTCCAGCTGTAAATGAAGTAGCTGATGTTGTTGTTCATCTTGTGTCGTTTCAGTACCTAGATAGAATAGGACAGCTTTTCTTTGGTGTTCCGCCCAAGCAGACATCGTCCTACGGAGGATTACTAGGTGAGGTTTGTGCTGACACTTGTTTCTGGGTACCACCAGTCTTTTTGGAGCAGTGGCTTATATAAAGTGGCTGTGCTGGAAAAAGATCATTTGTTCTAAGGAATGTATCTGGTTTTTTGTAGCCTGTAGAAACAGTCCCTACTGTAGAATACAAGGTTAGTTGGTCACATGTGAGATTTAATTGGGTGAAGATGGTAGACTTTTCATCTTTGTGAAGGGGAGAAGCTGCAGATTACTCTTACGGTTGATTTTTCACATTATGATAAAACTTCCAAATGTAAAGAAAAATTTTACTTGTGTTAAAGCTTAATTTCCTCAGACTTCAGTGGCTGATTCTCCTTGAGTAGGTCTGGGACTTTGGTAGAGATCTAACCAGTGCTGATAGAAAATGAATATTCCCAAAGTAGAAGTTCTGAAATTAATATTGCCCTTCTACCAGTAATGAAAGGCAGTGGATAAATTCAGCCCTCATTTCCTGACTTTTGAGCAAAATGTGAGCAAATTGATCTGGATTACTTTTGTAACATTGAATGTTTTTCCTTGAGAACTAAACTTCTCTGTTTATAAACTGACTTGAGGCTTTACCTGCAAATGTCAATGCACTGATACCCAAAGCTGGATGAAAAACGTGATTATAGATCCCAGATGTAAATAACAGCTTTTCAGCAATTCGGGCATCTTTAAATTGCATAAAACAGAGAAAACACATAAATGGTTTTGAGTCTCAAACAAGTGCTTTATAGTGTGATGCAGACCATTGCTGTTTTTTGGGAGTTTCACTGCTGGAGGTGTGTCTTTCCTCATTTCATTGTTGGGGTTTTTTTTTCCCCCCTCTTATGGTGCAACTATAATACATAAGCATGCAACTTTGGTGTTTTTTTCTAGTGTATTCTTAGAAAAGGAACAGTGTCAAAATACAGCTTCCCAAATAATTAAATCCTTAATGGAAGCTGGTATGTAATAGTAATGCCTTGTTGAGACTCTTTTACTTCAAAATCCCCTTCTTTTTTTCTTTTTAGTACTGAAGTCTACACCCTAGCAGGATGGAAGGAGAATAGTTACAAGCTTTTGTGATGAGAATGTAAAACGAACAATTTTGACTGTCCTGTATTTTATTCTAGGAAATCTTTTAAACAGTCTGATGGGAACTGGAGAAGATGATGACACAGAAGATGGTCAGGAAGACAGCAGTCCTATCGAGCTTGACTGAATGTTATTGTCATTGGGTGCCGTGTAAATCTGATGATTCGATGACTCCAAAGACAGTTTTGGAATTTGAATCCTGCAGTTGTTTCTTCGCGCCTAAAAGGGCTCCTCTGGTCTTTTAGAAATGGTTGCTGAAATGTTTATAATGTTTGGTCTATATTATTTATGTAAAAAAAAGAAAGAAACCAACAAAAAGTAGCCAAACGAACGAATTGGAGCAATTGTTAGCAGGTTTCCGATACAGCGGCTGGTGACCGATTAAAATATAGTCTTCTACGGTTTCTGATGCAGTATTCCCTTTTGCACAGTAATTCAGTAAAGCGTAAATATGGGTCCTGTACTTCACGGCCTACCCAATACCATCTTTGTTATGAGAAAGCCTCCTTGACCTCTGCCATCTCCAAGGAAGATCTCAAAAGGCAGGGCGATCGAGTAATTTATTTGCGAGGCTGGTGCCAAAAGTACTGTGAGACGAGCCAAGCAGCATAATTTGAGATGCACATCCAAGAGACATTGATACCAAGAACTTGCTTCCACTGCTGTGAGTAACGTGCACGCCATTCCTACTGCCTTTCACTCTCCTTAAGGGCTGGCTCTGGCCGAGCCCACGCGTGTGTATAGCCAATACTTCCTGAAAAGCACAAGATTGAATTGCTCTCGAGTAAAAGCTGATCAGTGGAACATAGGTAATTGGCTTCCATGTGGATCTCTCTTGCCTAGGTACAAACATTTGGCATCTAAAATACCTCCTCTGGCTCTACTGCTTTGGAACAGATTATTTTTCAGCGTAAGTTCACAACCATACGTAGAGGCAACGGTGTTACAGTAAGTGAAATGATTTGCCGCAAGCGATGTATGTGTTTGAACTGCAGAGAAAAGGGATACTGCAGAACTTTTGGTTCTTTACGATATATTTATTTTTCTTGGGTGATTGAATCATTTAACACTTTCTGTAAAAAAAGAATAAATCAATGAATAATGGAGTAACTTCAACCCCAGTGGTAGGCATAGCCATTCTACATCTCCTCCTCTAATGCAGCACAGCAGATGTCGGTGGTACAGTGAACGGATGAAATGGTGGGGAAACACTTTATTTTTTCACGATGAAAATAAAAAGGCTTAGATTAATAAACAGCAATCATGCATGGGGGAGGGATTAATACAAATTTATTGACTGTATGAAAAAGGCATTGAAAGGAAGACTTTGTGTTAATTGTGAAGTCTCAAATAAACACTTTATACCAGGATGTGCAATACTGCTGCTTTCTAGTTTTACCAACAGTGATCTTACTTACCTTGCTGGTTTTTTGCACCTCTGCGTTTGACTGTGGGTCATCGAGACCTCTGTGCAGCAATGGCATAGCTTTAGTCTGGCATTGTAATGTCCGGAGCAGATGTGGATTGCTTTGATTTGCAGCAAGTTCAGGGACGGACGCCCTACCCAGGATGATTGTGCAGACATTTAATAAATGATCTGGGATGCTGGCAGCAGTTCAGAGCCACGTCATTTCATTGCCTTTGTCTGTCTGTGAACATGCCTGTCTTGGGGCAGCTTAAGGTGTCCAGCAGCGGCGGCCCCCCCCCTCCGTGTCCTGCATCTGCGGCCGGTAGGGCAGCACCAGGCCCCCCCCGCACAGGGCAGCAGGGGGTCTGTATGCAATATACATACTCTGGAACTGCAATGGTACGTACAGATCGTGTGTGTGCATAAAGACTAAAATATATATATACACACACACACATAAACAGCCTTTGCATATATAATAATTTATAATTTAAGAATTGTATGGTCTATAATTTATAATATTAATTATATTGAATTATACACGCACACAAACAATCTTTATAGCTAGCGATAAATACAGACAACTAACCCAGCCTGTCCTCTCCCTGCTTCTATCATGCCTGGGTTTTTAAATAAGTGACTGACTGTGTGTAAAATGTATATTTATAAGTACTTTTTAATATAAATTAAATATCTATAGTTATGCATATACATATGCATGTTGATATATGTATGTTCATATGCAATAGTTCTCAAATTTATAATTATTTATACATTATGTACTTTATACCTATATAAAAACATGCATGTGTATATTTATAATATGGAATATTTTATGAATTTGCCATTACAAAAATGTCTCTACATATACAGGCATGTGTTTATGAAATGCATTTAGCTTACACATTTTACAAATACATACGTCTAATGATGGCTATGTGTATACATGTGTGTGTATGAACTATGGACTATATTCTGCTCCTATGCACACGTAAGTGTATTATATATTCTGCTGTATCTACTATGCACATTTTATAGCTGTGTTTGAATATTCAACAGCGCTTTCATAGAATTTATCTCTATATTCCTAAGAACCATCTATCTTTTGTATATGTGTATGCATACATAAATAGAAAGTATGAGTATTACATATTGAATACATACAATATACACTATATAATACACATATGCAAATAAGTGTAATATATAGTATGTTACCCACACACGTGTGTGCGCAGCTACTTCCCCTCCATTCCCTGCTCCGGGCAGGCGGTTCTGTGGGTGTCCCACACCCCGGGGCTCTGCCAGCACCCTCACCTACTTGTCATTTGTTTTTCTAACCCCCCCTTCCCTCCCCTCCCCCAGCATCACACGGCCACGGCTCTGACATAATAATTTATTGGTTCAAATGACATTTAGTACCACAGTTGTCTTACCAGTGACAGAACGAATGCATACAGCCGATGAGATGCTCTCATTTACACACACCAACGTAAGAAACGCGTCGGACAGGTCCGTGTCTGGGGCCGGTACTTCAGCGGACGCTGGAAATTTCATTTTTGGGTAAAAATCCAGCACCTGGTATGCAGGTCCCAGCCCACCTGCCCCGACCGCAGGAATTACAGTGCTCAACACAGCGCTGAAACGTCACTTCAAGCAGCGGGTTTTTTTGTTTTTGGCAGGGAGGGGGGAAAAAGAAAAATCAACCAAAAAAAATAATTGAGATAATTAATGGGAAAAAAAAAAGTGCAACCACCAGTCCGGAGAAGCAACATGCCGTCGGCTGGAGGGACGTGCCAGCCGGGGGTGGGCTGGGGCAGGTTTTGTGGCACTGTCAGCAACACTGCACCTAAAGCTCACACCCCCCAACCCACACCGGGCCCCCAAACGGTGTGAACCCCCTGAACCATGAAACAGGAACAACCCAGGGAACAGAGTACGGCCCCGACCATGAAAGCTTTGCTTCCCCAACATCGCCTCGTGGCTCAGTTGCCCCTGTCCACGCCGGGCAGCCCTCCTCCGTGCCCTTCATTAACCCGGTAATGATGCCAACGCTGCCCGGTTCCTGCGTTATTTCTAAACGGCACCTGCCCCTTGCTGGGCACAGCACCCCAAGCACCACCGCTCCCCGGGCGAGGGCATTTACGGCTCGTGTACCCGCTGGCCACGCTGCACGTCACCATTTCGCCTGTTCCCAGGTTGGTGCTTCACACCCCCCCGGGGGTGTCACCGCTCAGGGGCTCTCAGAGAGCTGGGGCTGCGGGGTCGCTCACCCCCAGCCCCCAGGGACCAGCTTCTGGGGAAAAGCCCCATCTCCTTCTCCCCCCCGATGTGCCACCAACAGTCTCGGCCACCCCGCTGAAGCCGGGGGTTCACCCCTTTTGGGGTGGGGGGAGCGCAGGAGCACCTGTCCCGGCGGTACATCCCACGGAGCGGCCACAGAGCCCAGTGTCAGGTTGGACCAGCATCTTCTCCGACGTTTCGCTGCCACCCTTCTTGGTTTCCGACATGATCAAGTGAATGATGAGGGGAAAGGGAAGTATTATTATTATTATTACTGTTATTATTATTATTATTATTATTATTCATTATTTTTAACATTTCAAATAAAACCACGTTGTGTTGTAAACAGAAGCTCACTCCTCAGGTCTGCCCAGCCAGTCCCCGCTAAGGTTTATGTTTGAAATGGGCTTCCACTGCAAGAAAAAAAACGGAAAATCAAGTTAAAAGCAGGACAAGCGCCAGCAGGCGGCGGCGGCCCGGCACAAGCCCACCCTGCGGATAGTCCTTGCATTGCTGATGCTCCTTGGCTCTGATCATTCTTCTAACTGGGCGACCGAGCATCCTTACGGCACCACAGACACCACGCAAGAAATGATGAAGAGGGAAGGAATCCATCCTCCTCCTCCCAGCGTGAGCCCCTCGGCAGCCTTTGCATCCCCGCCCCCAGGCAGGGAAGGGCTGCCAGGCTCGCACCATGCAGGGGCAGCGATGCCACCACGTCCCCCATCCCTCCATCCATCCCATCCTCTGAGGGAAACCAAGGGGCCGAGGTTGACGTCCAGCCCTTGCCAGCACACACCTGCGTATTCCTGAGGCAGCATGGGCCGGCTTATAACTTTCTGAAAGGTCGTAATCCACTCCAGCTGGTCATCCTCCGTCTCACAGGCAAAGAGGAATTTCCGATCCGGGGTGACGATAGTTATCCCGTGCTGCCAGTGGTTTCCCTGTGTGGACGGCGGGAGCCCTTCCAGGACCTTGTAGCTGTTCTCCTTGCTCCCAATGAAAACCTCCCCTCTAGCAAAGGCGTCCTAGGAGACAGCAGAGTGGTCGGGCAGGCGTGATTGCCAAGGGCAGCTCCGCATCCCAGGCAGCAGCCGAACACTGAAAGCACCAGCCACCCCCTGAATCCCTGCTCAGCTCTTCCCAGGGCCACCCTGCAACACCAGGGATCCAAAATCCAGATGCAGAAGTAGCTGCAGCTGGTGCACAGGGTCTCCAAAGCATTTTTGGTGAATATCTATACACAGGGCTACTGCATGCTGGACACTGGGCAAATCCACCCAGCGCTGATGGCTCAGTGCCCTCTTGGCTCTCCCATCAGCCTGAGCTTCGCTGCAGATTATTACTATTATCATTATTACAATTATTATTCCTGCAGGTAATTCCCAACAGACAGCCCAGGCACCTTCATCTTACCAGGGGATCTTTGAAATACATGAGCCGTCGGTCATCCATGGTGAACCATCGCTTCTTGAATCCCTCTGTTTGCTGAAGAGTCAAAAAATGCCAGATTAGGCACCACAGCAGCACAGCTCCTCTCTCACCGCACACGAGCCAGGGACATCGAGGCACTCGGAGGAGCCCCATGGGCTGGGGGAGCTGGGAGCAGAATCTGGGCCACCACAAGCCACCACAGCCAGGGTCCGGGCCAGCTATACCAGGTGGGCTTGCAGGAATGGGCAGTGAAGGGAGATGGGGTGATGGTTTGTGAAGTGGTTTGGGATTTTTTTTTAGTTTGCTCCCAGGTAGGGAAAGTGCACGAACACATTCACAGCGTTAAGACTTTGCCTCCCGCACAAGAGTGGGATTGTCCCACCCACGGACCCTTCTCAGCCCGTACAGAGCAAGACTCGTGTTTATGGGACTGCAGAAATGTTTTCTGTCCTACCTTTGGCCCCGTTTTCTCCATGTACCCTTCCTTCAGGTAGTTTCTAGAAAGCTTTGGCACCAGCTGGAGCAACCCAAGAGGAGAGAAAAGAGAGCGGCGTTAGACGGAGGGAGCGGGGGGTGCCTGGGCATGCAGGGCAGTGCTGGGGGTCACTGGAAGGAAAGCCCACACCGAGCCCACCCCGGCCCCAAGCCCACCCAATGGCTCTGGCCGAGTCCTTCAGTCCCACTCCTCCAAAACACTCGGAAGAGGCGGGCACAGAAACACGAAGCATCTTTGAGCACTTCGCCAGCCAAGCCAGCAGCCTCCAGGAGAAGCCCCCTGGCCAAATCCCACCCCACCGGCCAGCTCTGGCAATCCATCTCCTGCGCTGGATGCAGCCGGAGCTCCTCGCACAAGCCTTAAAGCACCATCTGCCTGTAAAACCCCACCGACACGCCGCCTGCACGCCCCCCTTTCTGCAGATATCGCTGACAACAGCTACCAGCGCCGGGGATATTTTTAACGCTGCTTTAGTGAAGACAAGGCAGGAGCTGCAGGATCTTTGCAGATGCCTCTAAAAGCCTCTTGAGAGATGATGAGTCTCACCAAAACCAGGGCCAAGGAGCCTGGCCACGTGCCTCCCCACCCCTGCCTGTCATTGAAACATTTAAACGTCATTTCACCTGTCATTTAAATGGGTTATTAACAGCTCCGCTTGCCAAACCACAACCCCGCAGCACCCAACTCTGCCCAACAGCAGCTCTGGTCAAGCAGGCGTGTGCTTCGAGGGCGAAGCCACCCCAAAGAACAGCCTAAAGAAGCCCACAGCTGCTCCGGAGCAGACGGGAGCACCTTAGTCATGGATGCTTCACTGTGGGCAGTGAAGGGTTCTGCAGCATTCATAGCCCCAGCCTTTGGCTCCTGGGACACGGCTGAGGACACTTTGCTAAGCAAGGAGCTCATCGCCCTTGGCTCAGAGAGGTTCCTCCACCCTGCAGATGGGTCCCCAAAGCACCCTTCAGAGACCCTTGTTCCCCAGGAGGCAGCCTGGGCATCCTTAGGGTGCTGTATGCAATTTATACCTCTCTACTACATTTAACCTGGCTCCTGTTTACATTTAACACCTTTTCATCTCTCTGACAGGGTAAAGGAATCATAAATCAGATGCTAATGATGGCAACACCCAGGACGGAGCTACCTTGTGTACGTAACCCAGTCTCCACAGAGGTCTCCCCAAGCTGAATGCTCTGAAGGGCTGTTCAGGATTTCAAGGTCATAAATTAAACCTCGTTAACATTACGCTCCTCTGTTTCCTCCAAAGAATAACTGATGAGAAGGAGATGATAAGTAAAAATTTAAATAGCTTATCTCCCACCAAAACTGCCTTAAGCATACAAACACCAACTGCTGGACAAACAGCAACTCTGTTAAGGTCTCTGGGGTTTGGGGGCAATGTGACTCGGACATGCAGCCAAATTTAACAGAAGTAGAGGAGATGGAGGGAGTAGAAATGATTAAGGCTGTACTACAGTGGGCTATCAAGGCTCCTCATGTTTTTTTGTATTTGCCCAGCTTAACTTCTTGCCACAAAAGGAAGGTGTTGGCTCCTGGGGTCCTGGGAGTGCCCGGGCAGCCAGGGACGGAGCCACCCTGCAGCTCGGAACCAGCCCCAGCCCACAACAGCACCCCTCCCAGGTAATTAACCGAAGGCAGGTAATGCAATTAGATTTCAAAATCTGCAAAGTCAAGGAGGTCATAGAGAATAATCAACAACAAGCACCAGTGACGTTACACACCAGTTGCAGTGCAACTGCAACACAAGGCACTTACTGTCAGCTTGCGTTAATACTGCCTCGAGTATTACATTAGCAAAAGGTAATGCAATTAGTAGTTCCAGCTCCCGGAAAATACAAGACAGAGATTCATAGAACAAGCTGAGTGACCTCCACACAAGAACTCGTCCCAGAGTACACCATTGACATTCTTTTGCCTTCATTTTTCCTACCTTCCAGCCCTTGTTTCAGCTTTTAGAGCAACAAGCTTTGAGAAAGATGTTTATGGCTTCTGTACGTGTGACAACGCTGCAGTTACTCATACGCACGACTCACATTTTGAGGGTGAACATGTGTGTGCACACACACACACGTGGTTTCCAAGGCTGGATGTTGGTAACAGGTGCTGCACGTGGGCTCAACATCCCACCATAGTAATTTCAGCCCAGTAATTGTAAAATGCTCTGAAGGATGGCGCACCCTCCGAGCCTTACAGCTTGCTAAAGTTAAACTTAAAAGTTGCTAAAAATGAGCAAGAGGGAAGAAAAAAACATATAAAACCAACTCACATCAATGTCGCTGGCTCCAGGGAATGCCACTTGTAAGTAATGAAAACGTGCTGCCCGGATGGCATTGAACCAATCCACAATTTCCTAATAACAAGAAAAAAAAGCACAGTGAGTAACATAGTCTGCACATAAAATAACGTGATCCTGCTCCGTTTCATCTCTCCCATCACTTTGTCCCAAGTGACAGAGCTCAGTTTAGTAGCAGTCCTAAAAAAATAAAGCACAGACATAAAAGAGAGCAGCAAATGGGTGAAGGATGTGGAACATCCCGCTGCTGTCCTGGGATGCGAGAGGCGCGTGGAGCTTTGCAGCCCCCTGCGAGCACCACGGGGCTTTCTGCAGGGGGAAGGATTTAAGCACATCTCTGAACTGGCAAAACCAGCAACAAATGAGCTTTTCAGATACTGAGCCCGGCATCGAGCCCGACTCTGTAAGCACTGCCTGGCTCGTGCTGGCAGGGTGCACAGACAGCCCAACACCCCTGCACCTGCCCACCAGCACCCCCCACCCCCCCCAGCCACCCGCTGACTGCGGGGAATGCCTGAATCCCACCCACCTTGTAGCAACCTGCTTCAATGTTCTGCTAAAAGTGTCTAAATATCTCCTTATCTTGGTGCTCCAGCCTATCAGTCATATCTGTGAGCCCTCTAAGGACAAGCACGGTGATACTGAAGTCACAGCTCAGTTCCCAGCAGCTCTGGCACTTCTTCCTTTCCTTGGTAAAAAAATGTATCTCCATTTTTGGGTGGGGTTTTTTTTTTCCTACAAAATAGCTGGTTTATAACTTTGTTGGTTTTAAACTAATGTATTCCTTTGTCTCTGGTGGGACCCACAGAGCTTGTGCTACACGGAATAAACGCCACATTAATTTTAAGTGATCCACAGACAGGGAATTCTCAAACGCCTCCTTCTGGTACGAGCCAGGGGCAGGGATGCTGGAAGGGCGGTGTAACTGCTGCCTGCACCGGGATGCTGAGCTGCGGGGAGAGGGATGCTGAACTCTCCGACTACCATTAATGCATGTGAAGCTTCACACGTCAGGGACAGGTTCAATGAGCCAGACTTAACCCTAAAATAAACACTGTCACCCTTCCAGGTGAGGTTGCTGTAGTGTAGGAAAGACCGTATCAAAGTACAAGTTGGCCTTTGGTAAGATTTAAACTTTTTCTTGTGCTTTAATGATTGGGGCGGGCGGGAGGCTTTTACGTGTCATTTTGGAGATCTCAGTTTCAAGGAGTTGAATTGGGGATATCTCAAAAACGGCCAAACGTGGCAAACAGCCATCCTCTACAAGGTCAAGTGCTTTGCTTTGGTTTGTTAACCTCCTTCAGGCTGAAGGGAAAAAAGAACAAAGTAACAGGACACACACAAACAATGTTTTGGAAAACTGTGACCTACTTGTCTGAGGTTTTACTTACTCACCACTTGCTCTCCTACCCTAAGCAGCTAAGCAGACCTCAGATAGCAGCACAAAGAGGATCAGCAAGAGGAACTGGCTCCTGAAGTTAACGAAGACCAAGCCAGGCTGGAGGTAATGAACAATCAGCTGTGATGTTAAAATGCTGATATTTCATACAGCCACCAACCGGGTGGCTACATACACACACACGTGGGTCCCCTCCCAGCTCGGGGTGCGAGACAGGGTTCCACCCTGCAGAAAAGCAGAGGCTGAAACCCTCACTGACTTCTAGCACTCCATCTTGGAGATGGATCTTGGAATATCGATCACCCATCACTGGAGGAAGGGGCACTGCCGCGTTTCTTTACACAAACCTATACCTGTGCATGCCAAGCCAGAAGGCTTAATTGCTAAACATTTTCTGTGTGTATAATTACAAACAATGGCTTGGATAGAGTGAGGAGATTATATCTGATGTACTAAACCAACATTAAACTGCTAGGTGTTTTCAGACGGGAAGGTGTTGGCTCGTCAGCAGAGATTCCTTTCACTGATTTAAGTCTCAGCAAACAGAGAAAATGAGCTCCTGCCTGCACCTTTGCAAACGGCTTTTCCAGGCTCTCAGCTTCCTTCTGGTCTGCTTGCAGTGCCCCTGTGCTCCCCCTCCGCATGCCACCTGGGTGTCCCTCCAGTCTCCCTCCTGCACCAGAGACACCCCCATTGCCATGGCAGCCTCAGACTGACAACCCCTGAGACAAAGAAACTTCTCACCATCCCTCCTGCCCATCCATCCCTGCAGCTTGAACAATGAGCTGCTGCTGATCAATACCACCTCTTCCCATCCTGAAAGCTCCTCGTGTGGCTTAGGAAAGAAGAAGCACTGGGGAAGAGATTTTTGCTAATTTGTCCAGAGAACATCAACGATCTTGGTTTGCACCTTAAAGGGTGGCCTTTCCTGGAGACTCAGCCCACCTCCGAGCATCCCCGCATCCCGGTAACACCAGGGATGGCAGCAGCCACCACGGCAGCTCTCCCAGCTGCTCCTGCCATGGCTTTCAGAAGCCCTAGAGGGAGCTTCAGCCCTGGACAGGAGCTCAGAGCAGCAGGAAACCCATTTCTGCAGCTCTCCTGCCTCCCACCCCACTGGAGATCTGGGGGCAGGTAAGGGCTGGCTCCAGCCTTGTGCCCACAGGGCTGTCCCTCCTGGTGCAAGAAGCACCAGTTCAGGTACCTCCAGGAGGGGTCACCACGCAGAGGATCGGTCCCCAGCTCCAGCAGGCGCCCCAGCTTCGCCCCGGCTGGCTCGGTACATCTGGTGGTGGGTAAGTGCTAACAAGGGACCACAACAACATCCTTTAAAATGGTCAGAGCCCAAGACACACCTTGCCCTGCCCCTCCAGGCACCTGCTGTTATTAGACACCCACGTCGCCAAAGCACCCAGATACGCCTGTTTCGAGGAGGGGGCTGGGGCTGGTTTCAGTCTTTGGTTTAGTGTCAGGACAGACGGCAGAGGATGAAGCCACCAGGCTGAGGTCACACTGCAGCTCCAGCTCCAAGGACAGCACGATGCTGTCCCACCCCCTGCAGCCCTGGGGCAGCAGCACAGGGACCCGCTTCCTCTGCCCGTCCTTGTCCTTTATGGGTGCCTCACTCCAGCGAATGCCACCGGGATGGGGGGGGGGGGGAGGGGCTCTCCCAGCTGTTTGAGAGGTTGAATAAACACACAGGGGATTATCCCACGGCAGAAGTGGGCCAGATTTCTTCTGGGGTATTGCAGCAGAAGGGACAAGTGGAGAGCAGCAGGAGATGCTCTGGATCGCTGCTGAGCTCCTCAATGGAAAATAAAACTCCAAATCCTGCCCTGACGGAAGGCCAGCCCGGTCAGTGACAGGATCGGGCTGGGAGGGCTCAAACCCCAGAAACAGGAGCCAGGAGCCTGAGCCAGGCTCGAGCCCTGTGGGCTGGGGCGAGCAGCACCTCTGGGGTACCTGGGGACAGCCTGGGGCTGCTGGGGAGTACGGGAGGGAGCGAAGGGCAGTGGGGGACTACAGGCGAGTCCTGGGGGCTGCCCTTGATCCCAAAGGAGGGGGAGCTCACCCCAGGGAGCGTCACCTTCTGGCAGCCCTCGTTCAGCTGAAGGGGCAGATCTTTTCAGGGGAGTCCAAAGAAATTCAACCTGGGCATTATCTGACGGCATCAGGAGTGCCTCCTGCCAAACCTCCAACACGAAGGCAAGAGCAATCGCATGAGATCTGCGAGACTGCTCCTTCCACAAGCCCCCAGCAGAAAGCTCAGCATTTTAAAGCCAAAAAACAAATAACAATAAAACCCTGACTCCATTCCTTGCATGTAAGTGGGCCACCGAAGCCCAGCAAACCGCAAACACAGGCATGATGGTGGGATGCAGCTTTCACAGGAAGAGCTTTTTCCTCTTTTCAGTTTAAATTGTGGCCAAGGAGGTACCCCAGAGCAACCCAAGCGATGCTTTGCTGTGCTAAAAGCAGCACCCGGTGGCAAGCGGTTCCTGCTCTGCGCCATGGCACTTGCACATCTCACCAGGCAGCACGGATGGAGGGGAGGGTGAATTTGGGAGCAGCCTGGCTGAAGCATCTCCCCAGCACCCACAGATGCACGGAGCAAGACCCCATGGTGTTGCAGGGTGCAGAGGCCAGGCAGGCTGACCATCCTGCATGTCTATTATATGCATATATGCATGTGATCACATGCATATTACATGCACATTTCTGTGCATGTACAAAACCAGACGATGCACTAATTAACCTAATCTGAAACACTAATTGCCTTCTGCCAGGAGCACTTGCACTGCACAGGAACCACATTCAGCCTTGGCAGCACAGCCCTGTGGGCACGACAGGCATCACCCAGCTCCACTGCAACTGGAGCCTGAGCAGCAGCAGTGGCGAGATCAGCTTTGCTCATGCACAAGTGAAGAATATCTTGGATTTTGGTGGCATTACTGGCCTATACAGTCTGCAGAGGAGTGACCGCAAAGAGCACGGACTGCTTATCCCTAGCAGGGCTGCCTGGCTCGCCATCCCTGGGCGAAGAGCTGGGAAGGGCTGTGCACTGAGACAATCCTGCAAATCCCTGCTGTGCCTGTCCACGAGAGATCACCCCCAGAAAGCCCCTCTGACAGACAACGGGATGCAACATCAAAGGCTGAAGGCACCATGACAGCCAGAAGAAAGCAGATGCGCTGGAACATGTTTTAGGCTCTGATTTTGCGGCCACTCCAGGGCTGCCGATATTTTATGGGGAGCCTCAAATATTTGGGGCAGGGAAGAAAGAGATGAAACTAAGGCTGTGAGATGGCATCCACTGCAAACTCCCAGGTCTGCTCTCTGCGTGGACATCAGTCCATGGAGACAAGACCTACAGGGTAGCGTGTTGACTGCTGCTGTTTTTCACAGTGGCCACCCAGGCTGGGACCCCTCTGGCAGCCTCTGGGGGGCTGGGACCCCCCCTCACTGCCCTGTCCTGCTGTCCCCGTTGTGCAAACGACTGCCCCAGACCCACGAGCCCTCTTCTTCACACCTCCCTTCAGTGGCACAAGGGCAAAGCAAAGGGATTTATTTCAATACGGACACGCATATTTGCATTTCATAAAGTACAAGGCAGGCAGGGAAACAACCAGTTCCTCAGTTCTCCTACCATCCAGTTTGCCCTGCTTTTGCGAGGCCTTGGACCAAGTCCCCTCACCTTTCATTGCTCCACTGCCCCCCGAGGAGCTTGCCTTAAATAACGCCTCTGCCCCTACGTCCACTTGCAAGCAGAGGAACAGCAATTCCTCCCCATTTGCATCTCGTTATTTAGAAGACACAGTCTGCAACCTTTGTGCTTGGAAGGACGAGACAAACACAACGCTGGCTGTGCATCCTGTACCCCCATCCCTTCCGACGATTCCCAGCTCGGTTAGAGCCCTGTGTGCCCCAGGCTGGCTCTGAGCAGCGCCAGCAGGACCACCACCCACGCCCTCGTGGCACTGCCGCGCTCTCACCTTGCCATCTTCATGATAGACAAAGATATTCCTTGTGCTATTGTCCTTCAAGTAAGTGATCTGCAGTCCGTGGGGGTTCCCGATTTTTGCAGGCTGGAAAGTCGCATTTAGATGTTCGATCTTCATAATTGCTTTGGGTTCTTTTGCCTGGAAAACACAGCTGAGTGAGCGAACACCTGCAAATTGGCTTTCAAGCCAGAAAACAGTTCCCTTGGTCAGAAAAAAACTCCTGATTGAGGCCATTAGCTAAAAAACCCTGACTGCCAGCCCACAAAACTGCCTGGTGATGAGATATCAGAGGCTTTGCTCAGGCATCAGCGAGTGCTCTCTGCCAGCCTGGAAAAACGCTCTCCTGCAAAATTCAGCAAAGTTCAAGGGGAGAAAACTTTCAGCCCAGAAGCAAGATGGACAGGCCAAGTCTCTGATAGGGTGTTGTGCTACAAAGACAAGCATCTTCACCACATCTCCTGTTGTAGCTTCCATTCAACTGCCTCCTGACCCCTAGATCTCCTCCAGCCTCTTTACCTAATGATAAGCGACCAACGTTCACAGCGAGATGAACACTACCAACAAAGAAAGGAAACCATTCAGCCCGACAGAAAATAAAATAAAATATGCAGACTGCTAATTAACAGGCCAGGATGCTTTCTGCATCTCAAACACCCACAGCCAGTTCATCCTTGCCCAAGAAGACGGAGGATTAGCCCCCTTGCCAACTTCAGACCCGGGTGCTAGGCTGGCAAGGGGCACCATGCCCACGTCCCCACCTGTCCCATCCTCTCACATGAGCCACTGGCTTCTGACTCTGCTCCTCCCCTTGCCCTCCAAACTTGAAACTTCCTTTTCAGAGGGACAAATATATACCTTACAGCCACCTCTTGGGTGGGTTAGCCTAACGGTGAGCCTGGACCCAGCCTTCCCAGGCACCAATCCCACCTGCACTCTGTGGCAGGTCACTTGAACCTCATTGAGTGGTTTGTCTTCCTACAGAACATCTCTGGAAGTTCACCACCCTTTCAGGAGTGCACTGAGAAGCGAACTAGCAAGCATGGATAAAACATCCCAAAAAATAAAAATTAGGCTCTTGGCAACACCAGTTTCAGGGTGCAGCCAGGGCCAGCAGGGGGTCATGCTGTGCCACCATGGTCCCCAGCACCATGAGGAAGTCCGTAAGCTGGTGGAGATGCTAGTGCCGCTTTGGGAACTTGGGGACTTGCCGTGGGTGCACAGCCATCATGGGTGACCACGGCAGGGAAATCCCAGCAAAAAAGACACGTCTAGACAGCGCTGTTCCCTCCATGGCTATGGTCAACAACAAAGCAAAGCAGCTTTAAACTACCAGAGCATCAATAGCGACTGAATGGGGGCTGCTGGGACTTTCACTTCTCCCTCGGTAATGACTGTCTCCCTCCTGTCCACGGGATGCAGTTGCACCATACCGCACCGAGCTGAAGGAGAAGACGGTGCTATTGAAGCCAGCCGCTGGGTGTGGAGAAGCGCGGATGGAGGATGTTCCCCTCTTCTGCATGGCTCATCGTGACACCACGATTGCATCAGTTACTTGAGAAAACTGGCTGGAGCTCGGTCTGGGCTGCTCTCAGCTGCGGTGTCCAGGGGAGACTCAAAGGTCAGAGAAAACACCTTGGCTTCCTCCATTATGTGGTGTAGAGAACAGCAGAGCGTCTATCCATTCATCACAAATGCAATTTTCATGGTAATAGCTCCATTTCTCACTTACAATACATGAAAAGTGCTCTGGGGAAAAAGACAAATGCTTCCACACTGCTTGATGCTGGAACAGAAAACGAGGGAGCTGTTCCTCGGGATGCTGGCCATGCCACACAAAGGAGGCTTCAGACCCCAGTGACTACTGCGAGGTGGCGATACCTTCATCCCAAACTAGCCAGCAATACGAAACCCACATCAGCTGCATGATGCGGGGCCAGAGCAGAGAAAAACTCCTTTGTTTAAGAAAAGCCTTATTAAAGGGCACCACAGCGGGAACGTGTAAGATGGCTGGTCAGGGCATCTCACGATGACTATGGTGGTGGCGGACCAAGAGCAAACCCTGCTAAAGAAAGCAGTGAGTTTTACCTGGCACCCTGGTCCTGGAGTGACTGGGGGCTCAGTGCTTATGAAAACTGTACAAATAAAATGGGGGCCTGAGGAATTACTTGTTCAAAGATGCTCTTACCAATGCGACTCCCTGTCTGCACACAGCAACCCCAGGTACTCACGTCGTTCTTGTTGAAGTACTTCAGTGCACCTTCCCTCTCAGATAACACGAATTTTCGGCTTAAGAATTGCCCGTTGTCGCGTCCTCTCTTCCACAGAAATCCTTCTCGGTACCCTGCAGCAGAAAGCAATTGCTGAGAACCAGGGATAGAAACGTTGTAATTAAAAAAAGGGACAGGGTAAAGAAAAAGGAGAAGAGCTTCAACTTCAAAAACAAAGTGGACCAAACGTGTGACTGGATTGCTCAAGACATGAACGAAACAGGCCTCCTCCTTCAGATTTGCCCTTCTTATTCCACTCTTGCTCTTTTCCAGCGGCTGGTGCTTCAGGTGTCCCTGAAGGACAGGCAGGCAAAGGGGGATTCCTGCCATGCAGTACAGGCGCAGGCTGGAGGAGCAAGGCTGTGTCCCTGCACGGGCTCCCAAAGGACAACACCTGCCACATCTCCTGGCACCAGGGATGCTGCTCAACTTACACAAGCAGCACTTCTGAAGCAAGGGGAAGGCAGGTGAGGTCTGCCCTCCTCTGTGGATGCTGCTGAAAAATGAAAAACAGGGTGTGTGCACGCAGGGAAAGTGGCTCAGGGCAGACGGCTGTATCAGAGTAAGCCACAAATACATTTTTCACATGGAAAAAGGGGAAAACACCTGCAGTTCTTCCCATTGACTTCAGGGCACTTTGGTTCAGAAAGCCACTAAGCCAGACACAGCATCCTCTCCCCTCGGAGTGGGTTCCTCCAGCCCCCACGCACCCTGGCTGGCCATCACATGCCTCTTCTCTCTCCCTGGATATCAGCCCCATGGGCAGATTTGCTGCTTGGGAAGAACACTACTCAACATACATATGCTTTATCTAAAACTCAAAAGAGCCAGAAAGAGAGAAAAAAGAATCTAAACCCCTTAACTCCTCAAATGAGAAAAGCAAGTACAGCTGCTCCCTGCCAGCCCCTCCGGCGGCAGCCACACTGCCCAACTCATCACACAGTAAGCTCAGCTGACGCCCTCATTGCAAATGTTTCAAAACAAAGAAATACCAAGAACTGTCCAATACAACTTTTATGAATATTAACAGAGCGGTTTGATAGTCATCTTCCATTTATTTAAGATATAATTATACAGAAGTCCCCCTGAAAAAGTGTTTACTCTCTCTCTTAGTTTCACCCCTTTTTGATTTTTGTTATTGGCTCTCAGGAACTAGGATTTTAAAATTTAAAGTTGTATCTTTTACAACAACTTTCAAATAGGTAGCTAAACTTTTTTTTTTTTTTTTTAATATGCCAAGTGGCATCTTAAAGACTGTCCTTCACCTGCCTGCTACAAACCAGTAGTGCGCAGGAATTCCTCATTCAACCCACTTTTCACTTGTCCACCTGATGCAGGAGCGATTTAAATCACAGATGAAAAGATGCAGAAAAATCCCTCAACCAGCTCCTCAACACTGACTCTACAGGTGTAAGCGACACAAAATATTTCCACAACATAAAACGCCAAAACAAGAAAAAAAATGCATGCCCATGCACACTTCTGTCTGGCCTTAGGAAATCCTGTGCCAAACGCTTCCTCCAGATCCTCAAAGAGACTTCACCAAACGCCAGGCAAAGCCATCGACATCTGCCATGAACAAGCACAATGGCACAGCCAGTGCCGGTGCTAATGCTGAATGCTAACGGTGCAGAGCATCGCAAATCCCGGCGGCGCATCCGACAGCTGGCACGCGGGACTGCAAATGGGCTGATAACTCGATGCAGATGGAAGTGGTGGAAATATTTAAAGCTGTCAGCAGCCTTCCCTTTGTCTCTTTATTCTAGATGGGGCACGTGTTGCAGCGGGGCTCGATGTTAAACCATGGGGCCTCACCCTGCCTGTCCAAATGGGCACAGGCTGCCACCCAGGCACAGGCACGGGTGTTCCCACTGTGGAGCCTGCCGGGATCCCCGCTCACGCGTTATTTACAGCTCGCTGGCACGAGTGAGCCAGCGCAAGCAGAGCGTGCACCTCTCCCCTGTGAGGTCCCGTGGTCCCTGCTGCCTGCGCTCCCATGACCTTCTGCTTCCCCACGGCCAGCAACCGAGTCCCCATCGCTGCCCAGAGACGCAGATGGGACAGCCCAAACCCTCAGCTATCCTATGATCACAGCCAGCTGGTGATGCCACGCCACCGTCCATCTAACCCTTCCACCTCTGAGCCCTCCCCATCCCTCCAGTGCAGGACAAGCACTCCAGCCCATGTGGAGCATCACCGCCCACGTGGAGCATCATCGCCCACATGCACTGGCAGCTGTATCCATGTGCACCAGCCCAGTAACCCACAGGGCTCATACCAGATACATCAGGGGAGGGACAACACTGAAGCTCTTTCTCTGGTCCACCCACCCGAGGAACGACGTCCCCAAAGCCACGAGCAGAACTAACCCAATTCAGCCCATCGATTCAATCCCACCCCAGCTGCTACATACTTTTTCTAGTGAAAAGACACAGCTAACCTGTTGGAGGGCACTTGCAGCATCAGAAAGAGCAGAACCTACAGAAAGCAGGACTATCTGAAGGCTGAGCAAGGGGAAGCAGCCAAGAAACCCAGCCAAGGGCAGCTGCATCCGAGAGCAGCACGGGAAGGGCCCCGGCTGATGCACTCATATCACCGCCGTGGTAGGAATTAATTGCCGAGGAACCGAAGCTCTGGCTGATTCAGAGTCAGATGCTGCTACCTGCCAGGCTTGTATCAGCAAACCCACTACATACCCTATCGCAGGCTGTACACGGCGGAGCTGAACAGGAATAATGTCTCTCTGACAGGAGACAGACAGGCACTAGGTGATGCCTGGCTGATATGTTTATAAAATACAAGATTTGCTTAACATGAAGCAGAGATGCTGCCAGGGCTCTGACGGCTGGCAATTCCTGACTGCTCTCTTGAACGGCAAAACGCTAAGCAGCTTGCTCTCAAAGTGTGCGGTTTAGAGACCAAGGACAGGCAGTCTCTGTTCCTGAAGGGTGCCGATTTTAATGTCAAGCCAGTTGGCGCAGCGGGAGAGTACTTCAAAAGCCATTGCTACTCACTCCACTAAATGTCAGAGGCTGTTTCAGAGCCTCTGTGCCTGACCCTTGGGGAACATTAACATTGCGTGGCGGGCTGGAGAGTGCTGGGTCTGGAGGGAAGGACACCGGTGCCAAACGAGATTGGGGAGAGACAATGCGAGGGGGACAGTCACATCTCCAATGCTGGAGGAAAGTGCATCTTTTCCCTTAGAAATGCCCACCTGGGCGAGCTGGGCACACTGAGCTCAGCTCTCAGTGGCTCCACCGCAGAGCAGCTCAGCCCCACAAGTACGGGCTGTGGGTCTCATCCATTCATCTTGAGTGTGTCATTACAATCATCTGAATGGCGAGGGATGCTGCAGGCATTCCTTATTAAACTTGTTCCCCTCTACAACACATTTTTTTGTGATTTTTCTTAGCACTTAAGGGATGAAGAATAAAATTACTCTGCATTTCCCCAAAGAGAATCTCCAATAATTGCAAATCTGTAAAGTCCACCTAACACTTAACCCTGGCAGATGGGCATCATAATGGTTATATATGAAGAGAGGGAAGCCCAGAGCGGTTTGGTGAGCTGCTCAGGACAAGACTGTGAGCCAGTGTCAAAGCCAGGCTGAAAATCCAGCTTTCCCTGCCCTCTTACACAGGCACATTCCATCATTTTGACCTTCTCCCTACAACATTTTGTGGCAAAACACAGTATCCAAATTCTACTCCAAGGAAGGATTAAAAAACCTGAACACAACACTACACGTTATCCCTTTCCATAGCTCACACGCCACCTCTTCCCAGACTGATAGCCTCTGCAAAAGAGCTCCTGGCTGCTCTGACAAAGCCAACTGCTAATTTCATTGTACTTCGGCACAGATTGTCATAAACCCTTTGCTTGCTAAGAAGCATCCCGTTTCCTTCCTTCCTTCCTTCCTCCAGGGCTGCGTCCTGGGGAGCTGATCCTCTGCTCTGCCCCAACCTGCTGCCTGTGCCCCTGTCAGCACCGATCACTGCAGAAGACCGTGAGCCGGACTTGAACCCAACATGAACCCCGCCAGGTTCCCCAGGCAAACAGTGTGTCAGCAGGACGCGTCCTCGGTGTCCTGATCTAAAGGGTTGTGAAAACAGCAAGAGGAGGTGCTGGGAAACAAAACTGCAGGAGGCTGAACTGGGAACAGATCTCACACCGGAGGGCATCGGGCTCTGAGAACTGAACCATCTCCTCCTCGTCTCTCTGCGCTGCACTGCCTTAGCAACACCTTCATCTGTAGAGGTATCTGGCCAAATTCACATCTTTATGAGGGCTGTTCTGCTTATGTTGAAGGTAAATAACTGCTAGCCCTACAACACTGGCTGGTTGCTGGTGCTGGACCACGCGGCATCGTGGTGCCAAGGCATTTGCTTCCTCTCCCAAGGTGCAGAACAAAGGATGCTGCCACCTGTCATCATCCCACTTGACCAGCAGCACCCAACCGTGGCTGTAGGAAGGACTACCTGCTGGATACCTGCTGAAGGGCACCTGCAGGCACCCTTCAGAAATATCACTCTTGCTTTGCTAACACCACCGCTGTTCGGTTGCCATGGCTTCTGCATCATCGCTTCAGCCACCTGCCAAGGAGAAAAACCACTTGCTTTTGTAGGCCATTCCAGCACAAACCTGTGACACTTGCAAAAAAACCCACCAAGCAGTCGTGACAAAGTTAGCCAGCAAATGGCACGTAATATAACCTGAAATCACGCTGCCCAGATGGGTATTTTTGACCCATCACGTAGCTTCCAAGGTAAAATGAGGAACCGCCACTTCCACACTCACTTCATCGCTGCAGCTAAAACTCTGCAGGGCAAAGAAAACAGGGTCACCACGTTGGTTGACTGAAAAGATCTGGCACAGCCTTGCCTCAGCTCCGCTGAGCTGGTGGCTGGAGCTCCTCCAAGCCAGGCATCTAAAGCTGGCAGGACCCATTGGGTGCTCTAGTCTCGCCCAGCTTTCTCACCGTCTGAGAGGCTGCGGAGGAAGCAAGGGAGAGAATTTTCTATCAAGACAATCTGACATAAACACCATCTTTCCATCTGACTTCCGCCAGCAGTTTGTTCAAGTTCCCCATTTTTTCAGAAGAGGAATATTACTACTTCCCCACCTCAGAAAGCCGTTACGGTGATTAGTTAATGATGGGGTTTTTGGTCTCTGAGAACATGGATTATAGGAAGTACCCAAAATTACTCTCCATTTCAGCCTTTCTTCTCAGAGAATAAAAAAACTCTTCTGTGAGCAGATAATCAGAACCACTGTCTTGAAAAAAAAAAAAAAAAAAAAAAAAACAAACTAAAACAAATGTGCATGGGCTTTGGTGCATGGGCTTTGCTTTCTGTCAACCTAAGTAAAGCATTATATAAACTTGGAATTAAACCACATGTGCTCTCCCATTTCTTTGGCGCTTTATTTTGCAATTCCACCTGGAAAGAACTGCTTGTTCCCATGACATTTCCGGGGTTGTGGTAAAACCAGGTCTGGTCCAGGGCTTTTAGGAGAAACACACTAGTGTATCCCAAACAGAGCACAGCAATGGAGCCAATACCACACCCGAGCCCAAACACTTCACCGTGTTGTTCTTTGTCTTCTTGTCACACTGCAAGACAAAGAATGGGAGGCTGAAATAGGAGAAAAAAATTTACTTGTGTGCGTATTCCAAGAGCAATCACATCTGCCTGGAGTTTGGGCAGGGCACCTCCACCTACAGCAGTAAGATTTTCTTTCCTCTAAGCAGTTAAAGTGCCTTGACCCTGATTCAGAGCTTTGGAGAAGATTTAAATACAGCTACATCACTCTGCTGCTAAAATTGCAGGGTATATATTGCCACCTCTCTGTATGTCAGAAGCTGAGTAGTCTGTTATATTAACAGTGTAAGATGTTAATTAAACCAGAACGGTAGATTGGTGCTTACTGGAGATGATGTGCCCACTTCTTCCGCAAGGTTAAGGAATTGCATAATTATTTGGAGCAGCTGAGTGGTGAATCCCTGACATCCCGCATCACCGCCGACACCAATGTCACAACCTCCTTTTAAAACAAAGAGTCTGAAGGATATTTGTTCTGCAATAAACCACACTGTCCATAGTCAGAGGGTGGGATGGAGAAGGCAGCGTATTCTAAGGTTTCCTGATGGGCTAGAGTTCGAAGAGTGTTGCAAAAAGAACTGCACACTCATGTTTGGCTGTGTCAGTGTAACTTGTTTGGTTTGATTGCCATGAATTGTAATATTCCTTCCTGTAGCACTCAGCACCAAAGCAACCCATTTCAACCAATTCAACTTGGATTTTTTAAGCATTTGCATTCCAGTAAAAAAAATTACAAAAAAGGAATACTACATTTTCTCGTGGAGTGAAAACACCACTGTTCGTTCAGAGACAAACTCATCCTCCCCATACATGAGGTAGTACCCCTGCAAGTGGCGTCAAGGTCAACTTAGGTGTCAAGGTCAACAAGGTGTCACCTTAGAGCTTGCAGTCAAGGCTGTGACTGCTCCACAGCCCCAGCAGCTTGCTTCCCCCACCCCCGTCTGCAGCTGTGCTGAGGAGCTTATAACTTCCCTGGAAATAATTCTGCAGCCATCTCCAGATAAATACACTTCCTGCTGGTTACACGTTCAGCACTGCAGATCCAGGCGTATCAGAGACGTCAGCATCCACACGTGCAGGAGGCAGAGGGACCTCGGAGGCTTGCATCTGATGAGATGGGCATCCTTCCCCCTGGTGTCCTCCTGCTACTGTTCAGTGCTTTGGAAATGAAGCCTCAGCAAGGAGCGCACAAGAATGCATTCAGTGATCCTGCAAACCAGTCCCTTTGCCCCGAGAAGGACACCTGGGAGGTAGGTTCTTGGCGCACCTTATGTGAGGATGGGTGCCTGGCATGTCTCATGCCACATTCTCTCGCAGGCACGAGAAGGGAGTGATGTCCCTTCATCCCCCTTAAGACAACTCTACCCCCCTCTAAGACAACACAGCCTCATCCCATCTCCTCGAACCAGGCAAAGGAGCCCAGGATCGCCCACGTGCCCGCACCCACACCAACCATTTCCTCGTGCACACATTTTTTAGAGGTGAGAATTTCCCAGCTCTTAATCAATCAGCCCTCTCTTAATGAGCTTTTAGCATCCAATTACCTTTCCTAAAGACCATTTTGCAGAGAAGGGTTTCCTGTTGCCATCCAGTCTGTCTCTGCTGCCTTCCAGGAGCTCATAAAACAATTATTGTCCTGCCGCATTGTAGTGCCTCAGCTATGGATGCAAGCAGCTGATTAGATTGATTGCTTCCACAATACCCAATTAACCCACTCACTCTACAAATGATTGACTTAATCAAAGGCAATTAGCGCTTGAATGGCTACATCAGACAGAAAGCCAGGATTGAGTAGATGATTGAGATAACACCTTACAGACATCCCTTGCCCTTCTAAGGGAAAACATTAATGGTCAGCTCAGAGCTGGAACTAGCTGGAACCTCAGGTCTGTGGGTTTAGGTGTACAGAAAACACAAGGGAGTAGGAATACATACATTTCCCTTTACTGATAAAGGGAACAGTGCCACATGCTACTCCTAAGGGGAACTTGAAAAGCATAGATGTTCTCCTTTTCCTCCTCTTCCTGCTCATGCTGGACTGGAAGCACTCACCAGCTGAACAGATCTCAACAACCAGCTTTCAGAAAATGGTAACTTCTGTCCCTACAGCTATAGATAGTCGGTCCCCAAGCGCTGGACGTACAAGGTTGTCTCCCGTTACCAACCCTCCGAGCAAAGTCAAACATGTTTTACAAAACTATCTTCAATATTAATGTCTTGCATCTTCTCCCACAATGTGAAACAGCCACCCAAGAAGACCAGATTTGGAGGCAGTACCATGCTCTGCAGAAATACAGGTGTCAGTGTCCTCAGTAACTGTTTTTCCTCTAGACAAATCACCCCAAAACCGGCACAGCCAAGACAAAGCCTTACCATGGGAAGGTCAAGGTCAAGGAGAGCAACCCATGCCCCCTAAAAATGGAAAGACGCCATTTTATATCGCATGTAGGACAACTTTAAGGTTGAAGCCAAGCATGGGAAAAAAACTCTCCAGATCACTACAAAAATATATTGTCATCTTGCCTCACAGAACCATGGAATTGTTTAGATTGAAAAAGACCTTTAAGATCATGGAGTCCAACTGTTAGCCCAATGCCACCAAGTCCACCACTAAATCATAAGGTCCCTAAATGCCACATCTACAGGTCTTTTAAATACCTCCAGGGACGGTGACTCTACCACCTCCCCGGGCAGCCTGTTCCAGTGCTTGACAGCCCTTTTGGTGAAGAAATTTTTCCTAATATCCAATCTAAACCTCACCTGGTGCAACTAACTTTCAGGTGGTAGTAGAGAGTGAGAACGTCTCCCTTCAGCCCCCTTTTTTCCAGCCTAAACCACCCCAGTTCCCTCAGCAGCCTTTGAAATGGAAAAAGTCATTTGTTCAGCTACCCGGCCACTGGGATCAGTACGTGAAATGGAGCCAAATACATCGTCTGTATGGAAAAAACACGGGGCTGAGCTTAACAACACATCAAGATCCCGAGGCTGACGGAAAGACGATGAGGTCTGTGCCACACATAGGCATGTGGTATTTAAATGCAAGGTCGGTTCCCTGGGTTTCCAGTCCCTTTTAATGTCATTGTGAATACACTTGCATTGCTGGCTCACCGCTGAAAATCCAAATTGCTTCTAAGCAAAGCCCCAATAATAAAGCCGAAATCCATTAAGCCTGTGATGTTTGCCACTATTTAAATCTGATTAAAATCGTACACGACACCACTAAGCCTAACAGCCAGAAAACACTCCTGTCAGGTCTGATGTTTCGCCATGTAATCCAGACTCCCCTTCTTTCACGGGGTTGTCAGCTAAAAGGAGCCATAATAAGAGATTCATGTACCTAATCCAGCTTCCTAAGCTGTTTTTAACTGGTTTCTTTAATCACATGTTATGATTCCCTACGGAACAGCTCTCAGGTGACAAAGACATTAACACAGTCACTCATACTCCCAGGAGGTATCTCAGATGGGATCGCATTGCCCCTCGCGCCGGCTGGCTGCAGCAGGAATGGAACAGACGAGGTGCCTCCGTGGAGCGCGGGGAAGCCAACAGCGGGACGAGGAAGCCAACAGCGGGACGAGGAAGCCAACAGCGGGACGAAAGGTGGGAAACTGAGGCAGCAGGACGTGACAACCTCTGGGCAAGCGACTGCAAGGTAACATTGTGCAAAGGACAGCGGCCAGAGAAAAAACTCCTTTTAGTAGAGTGATTCTTGATCTCCCAGTGAGCACTCACCTGCCCTCAAAATACTGCATAGGAACAAATATCAGGAGTAAATATCAAAATATACAGTCCCCAAGCCTTCACCTGACGGCTGCAGGCACATCAGGCTTGGTGTCCACTGCAGAGAACACAGCTGCATCCTCCCTTTTATCAGTTTATCTTATAATTGACCATCAATATAGTACAACTTCCCTGGTAACTTAATTATTGAGAAAGTGTTTACATATTAAAGATAAGACAATAGCTGGCTGCTGCAGTACAATTCGATTGTATCTGCTGGGAGATGTTAAACCCCTTGCTACAGAAAATGTCTTTACTGGAAATCTTGTGCTTGTGTTACTGAGAATTGAATGTGGAATCTAATTTTACTTGGAAATCAAATGCTTCCTCTTCAAGTGGCATCCCCACATGTCCACCTGGGAGCTGCTGGCTGCTCAGAGGAAAAAAAAAATCCAGTTACAGGTAAATAACCTTCAGGTTTTGATCTTTTGAAGCCAGTCTTTTGTTATAAAAAGGCAGATGAAAGCCGAGAGGTTCCCAGTGCGATGCTCATCCCATTCACCAGCACTGAATGCACTCAAAGCCTGATTTAGCTGGAAAGCCAGGCGAGAAAACATTTAAGGACAGGCACACGGTACTAAGCCATAATAATATCTGTACAGCAGTACGCTTCAGAAGCTGAATTTTGAGAGCCAAACCATAAACCAGGATCCTCCTTGGGCAAGACACAGTCCAAAAAATCCCGGCTGCTACCATCACGAGTTCCTTGCCCAGCAGCTGCGTGGAAAGATGCACCACAGCTTTCTCACTCGGTACCCAGAGGAACCGCTGCTGCTGTCCCACGCACATCGCCCCCCGCCCAGCGCTGCCCACAGGGCTGGTCCTGCCGGGACCTCTGCGAGGTGAGGGAGAACCCACCTACAGCCACACATGCTTTTATACAGCAAGCACAGAGGTGAGACACAGAGGTGGGCACGAGGGACCTTGGCACCCTCCACACATCCTGCAGATGGGCCAACCTCCCCGCTGCCGAGGCATCCGCTTGAAATAACTGTCAAGCACCAGGAGCCACCTGAAGGTCTGGGTTTCATACAGGCACCTTGCAGAGCCTCAGAGCACAGCTGTGGGATCAGGCTGAAATATCTTCCAAGGCCTCAATAGTTTTAGGTAGGTCTCCTACCTACAACCAATAAATAAAACCTCAGCCTGGGCAGCTGCTCACGTAGATCAATCCAAGCAAGGACGAGCTGAATTTAATCCCCCAACAGAGCTTTACAGAAGTCAGCAGAGAAGTTCACCACTGAATTCAGATGGGTTTAGGACCGTCTGTCTGGGATATCTCAGAATAAAGCATTCCCCCCACGTAGGCAGCATTGCCATCCAACCATAAATCATGGAAGCCCGTCCTCACACACACATAACACTCCTCTTTGTTTGCTTTGGAGAGAAATCCAAATGGCTTCGCACACATCTGCTGCGGTGCTAACGGCTCCTGATCGTCTATTATTGAGTGCTCAACACATTTGCAGTCAAAGCTATTGCTTTATGCAGGGAAAGGAGAATGTTTTAATTTAGGACTCATCCCTCTCCTGGCTGCTGGCTCGACAGCTGTCCCAGCAAGCAGCTCCTATAGGATGCTCCGGCAGCTGTGCTACCGAGGGAGGGCATTCAGCAGCGCAGCCACAACCTCCAGGTTGTACAAGGACATTTGCACATCTTCATTTTTCTAAAACTATCACCCGTCCCATCCCCTGGAGCAGTGCAATCCCACTTTACTAACTCCTGTAAATATACAAATCAAAGCTAAATACTGCCCCAATAAATCACTGACCGAAACTTCCATTGACTTTGCTATGCTACAATTTCTTCTTCCAGCCTCTGCAATGGGTGGAAGTTTGAAACTCCCTCCCTGCTGAGCAGCCTCCTTGTCTTTTAGGTATGGTGGGGATATACTGGTTGCTACTGATGTGCCACACCACTGCTTCCCGCAAGGGCTGCCCTGGTTATGGAAAGGGACCTGGCTCATCGAGGTAGCTGCTGTCTGCACCTCAACTGCAGCAATATTTTTAAACCCAGTCCTATTTAGCCAGCTGGGGAGGCACCTCCCAGTCCAATTTCACTGTAAGCATCCAAGAGGTGGGGTGCAACAGCTCCTCTGCTGCAGACTTTTAAGCATCGGAGATTTCAAGGTGAAAACTCGGGTGAGCTCACTATAGGGGGAAAATGCAGACGGAGACGGGCTGGTGTTGGTCAGAAAGAAGCATCAGCAAATGCTCACACTTCTTAGTTGAGGCTGATCTAAGGCTCAACTACATCTTTGGCAAAGTCCAGAAAAAGACATGACCTCACTCTGGAAAAAATGTGCTTTATCTAGTGAGAGGCAGAAACTGCCTGGCCCTGCACAGGTCTCCAATGTAAAATGGATTTTTCTTTAATAGAAATTTGATTAAGCTAGGAGAGTTGCCATGAAATCAACCATTTCCATGCACTTTGTTACCGTATTGCTGCCTAGTCACTCTCTTCTCACTAGGAGAGGGAAGATGCACGAGCCTGTTGGTCCCGTGTCACTACACAGGGAACATGCATGTGCACAGTATAAAAACACCGAGAAACACCGGGAGATCTGGGACACCGAGGATTACCTTCATAAACCATAGTTTATACTTAGGTATATACACAGTATATGTATATATATACATAGGATACTTCCCCTATTCTTTCCCTAAATGTTTGTCATCAAAAACACAGAGAATCAGCCTGATGCCTCTCTTTAGCTCTCTCCAATTAGTACAGATCCATTTATTGACCGTAAAAACCCAAGGTTACAGGAACAGGCAGCCTGAGCAATACCACAATATTGTATTTCAGGTTGGTTGACCTCAAATAAGGAAAGCTCAAGGACAGCAGTGGCTCACGCTAATTATAATTGGGGTGTTTCACACACTGATCTTATAAGCCAGACTGACTCTCCCAGGGAGCACCCACAGCTCCGGGCATCTCCAGGGAGCATCCAGAACACATCCCAAAATGCAGGCAGCACATTCAGCTGCCAAGGGAATCCAGGAGCAGGAAGGTCTCAGACCATCTCGCTCGTGAGAACCTGTACTATTCAGCAAATACAACTGACCACAAACTGACCACAAATGAAATACTTTTGATTTAAGTTGACAAATGTAAACACTTCTGTTAAGGATGATGCAAAATGAAACACCATTTCTCAGGTGTGGGTTTTTTTGAGGGGTAAAAAACCTAACCAAACATTTTGCACGAAGTGACTAGATGGAGGCAGAAAAAAACCCAAACCTCAACTATGTAAAATTCCATGGGCCAGCCCTTACCCCGTTCAGTAAGGCTCCCTCCCATGCCACTCCGCTTCCCCTGCAACAAGCATCACTGCTGCTTTACTCTTCACACGAGAGCTGCTGCTCTTTGTCTAATTATAGAAGCTTGGATCAGAGCTACTTTGAAGGCAGCTTGACAGAACCAGCTGTTAAAATTACAGCTGGCTCCTAAACTAGCTGTGAACATCCAGCTTTAGCTTGCAGCGGTGCTACCCCCTCCCCAGAGCCAGCTGCCAACACCTCACTTGGCTGATTGCTCCTCCTCCTCCACCGCTCCAGCTCAGACCCACAGCTCCTTGCCCATGATTTTTGGCTGCCTAAATGCTTTTCTGCTTTAGGGGAGCCAAAGACATCAGGGTATTTCTCTTTGCTAGATGTTTTTCTTCCTATAGCAGCTCTCTGCAAGATTCATCACCACCCCATCACTTTGTCACTGCAACGTTCACAAACTTCCTGGAGTGCGTAAGAGCAGCCACTGGCCTCTTGCTGTGTGGTTCAGAGAGGTAGAAAAAAAAATAAACATGCACCAAAGTTATCTCTAAAAGAAAAGCTTGTACATTTGGAGCCTTTTCCCGTGCCTTCTGGCGGTGACTTTGTGCGGTGTCTCCTTGGCAAGGCTGGGAAATGGTGCAGCATCTTCCTTTGGGTTTAAGGGAGCCTCAGGAGGCGGTGTTACTCCTCCGGAGGGGTGGCACTCCATCTGAATCAGCACTTCCAAACGCTACTGGAAGGCACTAAAAGGCTGCTTGGGCTCCTGGTTATATGATGCCTGTCCTACCAAAACATCAGCGCATCCTGGCACAGGAATGATGCCATGTGCTGGTCCCTGTCACAGGCCTGCTCCTCTTGCAGGAATAAAAATAATAATAAAACAAAAAACACTGGCATCTCCCCTTGCATTCTCCTCTCTGGTTTAGCCTGTTAAACAGCTCTTTGATGTGCCTTGTCTTGGCTGCAATAATGTCCATGTTTGATGTTTAAATCATTTGTATTGCAAAGTTGCTATAGGGAGCGAGGGTGAGCGGTTCCCGGCACAGGCAGCTTCCCAGGAAGATCCATCTCCTCCACTGCGTTGCCTGCACTCACTGCTGATGCTGCAGCAGATGCCGTTAGTCTGGCTGGGGATTATATCTCTGGTGGGTTCTTTAGTGGATTTTTTTCAAATGGATCTCTTTCCTTCCAAGGCAATTTGGCTCAATATTTAATCACCCTGGAGATAGGCTGTGGCGTGAGTTTTTACTCTGCTCTGGATGAGGCTGCAGAGAGCAGCAGAGGTGACCTGCACAGCATCACCCCCCATCCGCTTCCCACGGCAGCGGTGTCAGGGCATGCCGAGGAAGAAGCAGCAGTTGTTTGTTTTAAAGCCATGACTACATTTCCCTGAAACCTCCAAGGAGAGGATGAGGAAAGGTTTCTTGGAGCAAGCCCTGACAGGGAGCTGTGTAACGTTAAATGCAGGATTACACTGAAAAGATGTGAAAAGGAGGCTGCACATCAGTGAACAGTGTCCAATCTGCTTCAGCTGAACATACTTTTCCTTAGGGTCTCCTCCTTCACCCATTTCAATTTTTTTTCCCCAGAGCCTTTCAGCTTAAACTCTTCCTCCCCATTAGACAAAAATTTGGGGGGAATAACGAAGAACTCCAACCCTTAATCCCCTGCTTCTGTACCCAAACGCCAAGGCAGAAGGGCTGGGATATGGGTGCAGACACTGGACCTCACACCCGCCCATGGGGGCATCGCACCTTGCCCTGCAAACACGGCCGCCGATGCATGCCGGGCAGCTGCGCTGGTGAGGACCCCGCCACAGGGGCTCGCACCCACCGAGCGAGGGACACCAAGCACTGTCGGACCCAGGAGCACACGTGCTCTGAAGAAGCACCATCCCCACAGTAAGTGAGATGTCTAACAGCTTGCTCTGGCCATGGGAGAGCCTGCCCTGGGGTGCAGGGAGGCAGTGCCTGGGAACCAGTGCCCACAGAGCCTGGCTCCCAGCGTGACTCACGTCCCGGCCGGCAGCTGATGTCAGTGCCCGGAGAACAGAAGCCCTCTCTGTGGCTCCAGCAGCAGGAGGAGGAGGTTTCTGTGCCAGGCAAGGTTGCTCGCTGGAGGGATGCTCGTACTTTAACCCCCTCCTGACACATCAGCCTCCAGTATCCTTGATACTCGGTGGGGAGAACTGCAGCGTTTGCAGTTTCCATCCAGACACTCATATACCCAGCCCTCTGCCAAATACTTTTTGATTATAACCCGTCCAGACCAGGGCTTCTTTTTCAGTGCATCCGTACAGCACCCAGAGCACGGGATGCAACCTGCACATAATGCTCTTATGCACCCTTGAAATGCAAAATCACTCTTATGCTCCCTTGAAAGGCAAACAGTGATGAGGTTTGTACCCTTTCCGAATGCGCTAGAGCCCCGCTGCCACTTAGCATCCCTCCCGGCCTTGCTGCCCATGGCTCCAACGACCACACGAGACATGCACCAGCAGAGCTTGCACAGCACCAGGCTCACGGCAGGCTGCAAAACTCAGCCAAAAAGCCAAATTCCCTGGTACGGTCCCTGCCTGCCGCAGGTTTCAGTGCCAGATTGTTCTATACTGTGGGACACTGAGATGGGGCAGAGGTCTGTATCAGAGAGCTACAGCGTCCCTGCACCCTGGGCTCCTCATTCAGACATAAATCCATCTGCTTCCTGAGGTCAACCTTCATGTCCAGCTCCCCCAGGGTGCCAGCACAAACTGCAAGGGGGTATCAGTGCCAAGCAGAGGGATTGCTCATGGTTTCAGCTGGGAAGAATGAAAAAGCAGCCAGACTTTGGGACCAAGCAGCCAAGATCTTACAGACAAGGGCGGGATCGAGCGCGGATATTTGCAACACAATTTTGCTGAAATCTAGTAAGAGCCGAACTTGGTGCTTTGGTTCAGCCAAATACCGGAACCGGCTGCTGGGAATTTACTGGAAACAGTGATTTAACACAAGGCACCAGTGATGCAATCCCAGTGTGCATACCAAGCACCAGCATGCAGCGCAGGGAACTGGTGTTACGACTTCCTACCACAAAACATCTCCTCTTTCACAACCAAATATATGCTTCACAAAACCCCACATGAATTTTCAACAAAATACCAGGCTACCCTGATCTTTGCTGCTTTTTAGCTGCACTGCTGTTGTGTTTTATTCCCATCTCTAGGTCTATGAGGAATCTGCCTAGAGGGATGGGATAGAGGGGCTAAGATGGCTGTACCAAAAAGCACCTCACAGTGCAGGATGTTCTACAGATCTTGCAACAGCAGCATCTCCCCAACAGACGCTGCAGCCCTGCATCACAAAAACAAGCACCTTCCATCCATGAGGGACAGCAGCAGAAAATGCCAGAGCTTCTTGCAAAGCCCAGCTCTAACACTTGAGCCTTTCAAACAGCAGAAGAGGATTTAATCCATTTTACAACTAGCATCAGATAATAGTGACATTAAAAAGCAGTCGGAGCAAAGCAGCAACTCCTCTTTGAGGCTAATAAGTAGAAATAAATTAACTGATTTCTTTATATTGGAAATTCCTCTCTACGGACTAAGATCAAGGCCTGCTAAAGCTTTTGACAGCTCTGTTTGCCCATCAGCCATGTGTGCATTGAGGTTAAATAGAGATTTACACTCACAGAAACTCCTGAAAAACTCAGACCTTTGGACTGAGATTACAGATGTAGCCAGTATTTTCAGAAGTTCAGCTCAAAAAATGTCAGAAGAGCCAGTTATAATTAGGCTTCTTCTAAGTTTTTATATACGGTGTAAATCAAGAGGCAAGTCACTGACATTATGAGAGATGCGCCAGCTAAAAAACAGAACGAAGGGAAAAATAAACTCCTTATTTGTATGGTACTAGCCACTTTGCAGACACATAATGCAGGCTGGGCTTTAAAGGCGACAAAATTTTGCAGCATTATGTGGCTCTCTATCTTTTGTCCTGGTATTCAGAGCCTAACATGTTTATGAAGTGACATTTCAAATCTCACTGCTCTCACCAAAAGTGCCTCGACGGTCATCACTAGGTTTTGGGGGAAGGTGCTGGGTACGTTCAGTCAAACCACTGCGACTGGTCTGCAGAGATTTCTGCACCGCTTAAAACACCAAACAGGTAGCCAAGATTATATACCAATTTTTCTTGACAAAGTGCTTAAGGTCCAATTACAAACCGATCTGAGCTGCTGTTGCAAAGCCAGTCGCTTTAGTCAGCGGATCTGCCCTGGTACTGAATGTCCGCAGGAGCTGCCCCCCCATTTGTGCCGCAGCCCCCCGAACAGAGGGCAGGGAGCGTGGCGGCTCCGCTCAGCCCCGCACTGACACCAAAGGCTATTTTTATCATGAGGAGATGTTATAAGCTCATAAGGGACTGGGGAAAGGGAGAGAAGAGGAAGAGGGAAAAAATAAAATGCTAAACTATTTATATACCTTGTCAGGTCACATAAGAGGCGGCACGTTGCCCTGCGCTGCAGCCAGGTACGCCCGCCCTTGCACCAGCAGCCACACCGGTGTTAGGCACAGCATGGGAACAGTGGTAGATTATCTCAGACACACGCCAAGCCCAAACCAGCCAAATGCCCCCCACCCCCCAGAGGCAGCGGGATGCTCCTGCTCTCACCGGTGCACCCTGTGCCTCGCCAGGTGCCACTGCCGAGGGGCGAGGCGGGCAAGTGACCTTGTTCTGCACCACCACGCTGTCCTGCAGCACACACGGGTGCCTGGTCAAAGCCTGGCGAGTTGCTGCTGCTAAGCCTAGAAATGGTTGCTTTCACCTCCACCACGTGGTTTCTCTTACTGCTCTTGTGAGCTCGGTTTCCTAAGGAACCAAAGCTCATGTGAGCACTGCCTGTCCATCTCCCTCGCTCGCTTCACAGCATCTTGGACAATTGCAGCCAGATGCAGCTTCCCATAGTTGCTAAAACCTCCACTTTCCCTTGCTTATAAGGCAGTGGGATAATTTACACACCTACAAAATCAACCTCAGCCCTGGTTTTTGCAGAACCACCGTCAAGGTGGGGCACTGCCTCTTTTTCTTTGAGGGGCTGGTTCCTGCCTGCTCTTACCTTACACTGAACTGTCCTGCTGTCCTGCTCTGCACTTGCACAGCATCACCTTGAGCACCTGCAGGTCTTCACCTGGGAAAAGCCAGGAGAACTCCCCTGGAGTTGGTGGAAATATAAACAGGAACATCAGCCAAGGATGTGGTCTCCATTTGGGGGAAAAACAACGATGAAATAATCTTCACACTGGTCTGCCTGAGAGAAGCTGAGGTGGCAGCTGGCTACCGTCCTGACCACACACATTAGCTGGCTCAAACCTTCCCCAGTGCTAAGAGCAGCTCTTGATTTAGCTGATAACACCTTTGCAAGAATAGAGTTTCGATTCAACTATTTTACTTAACGTGCTTGTCTCATCAGCAGTTCAAGGATGCTATAGGAAGCACCTACAGCACCTCTGCCCATCTGCAAGGAAAGGGTTTCACACAACAGCTTTGTATTGCCTGTATCAGGTTGCTCCTGCGGTACCATCTCATCAGACGGCGCCAGGGCTTGCACAGGGAAGGGCATCTTACTGCCCACGGCTCCGACCACGGAGCAGATCCAGTGTGGGGGAGCAGTCTCCCACATCAAGACTTTCAGAGAGCATAAACCAGCCCAAGCGTTGATGGAGCAACGCAAATTTACACCAGTCAAAGCAAAAATAGCGCAGGGAAAAAGAAAAAAACACCCCACCCTTGCCTCTCTCGCACCGCTCATGGAATCCAGGAACAACCTGCTGCCATGACCTTGATACTGCTACAGTGCCCTGAACTAAGACTTCGCAGACGGCTTTTTCTTTAAGCCTTTTCACCAGCACCAGTTTCTCTTGCTTCGACCATCCCTCCCTGCAAGGGAGCTGCAGCCAAGCCCAACACGGCTGTACTGCACAGCAGTGATTTATTGGCACGGGTATGTGTATGTGAAAGGATGCTGGAGAAAACACCTCTCCTTTGAGCAGCATCGCTCCCTTTCACTACTTTATCCCCAGTGCTCTGCAGCATAAAAATCGTGCTGACTCCAGAGGATGCCCTGTTCTCCTGAGCCTGTGAGCCCAGCAACAAGGACCCCCCTGTCCTCTTGCAGGGTCTGGGGATCCCACACCAGGCATGCAGCAGGCTTTGCTACCCCCGAAGGACAGCATTTACCTGGTGACTGCTTCACAAACTCTTCTAACAGCTGCAATGCCACATACACCATGTGAAAGCCCTACTCTTCCTCAGGCAGAGCACCACCATCCCCAAGGACCGCGATGGGAGATGCGCTTCCAGCCTTTCCCAAGACCAACCCTCCCAACATCCCTGCACCACCACATTCTTGTAGTGCTTGGAGGGGCTCCCACCGCCTCTGGCCCTGGCTGATGGGCACGTTCCACCCTCAGGACAACATCCCATCCTAGCAGGCTGTAACACAGGCAAACTACATTGTGTCCATGCCCTCCTCCCCTGCAAAGCCCTCTCCTCACCCCAGCTCCCCTTCCCAGACCCCCAAGGCTGTGCTCTGCTAACAACTGAGGAGGGAGTGCTGCTGGCCAGAGAAGAGGGGTTTTTTTCTAAGATATTAAAAAACGTAACGGAAATAAGTCAGCCTCTCAGAAACTCTCAACATACCATGATTCAAAAATAAAACCATTAGACTGGACACTTCTCATGTCAGCAATTTGACCTTCTCAAATTTTCTACGCCCTGTTTTTCTTCACCCACATGTGAAAAGCGTGCAAGCAGTAAGTTTGTTAATGCTCTGATTGTATTTGGAAGGTGGGAATTCACTGAAGTTGGCCATTTCCTGCAAAAAAATTCTGATGCAAAAGGACACAAAGCATTTTGTGGGGCAAATCCTGGTCACTTTACCACAGTCCTGCGCAGCTGTAACCCTGCGGTCTCCCATCTCCTTCCTTCCCTCTCCGTTCTCATCCTCTCTTTTTGTAACCACAGCTCAGAAGACACCGCCTGTCCCTGGCCACCATCACCGCACCAGCACCATGCAACCACACCTGCTCTCCCGTGCTTGCAAAGGGGACCGGGGCAGTTCAGGCAGCATGAGCTCCCTTCTGCATGAGCATCTCCTTAAAGACCACATGTATGAAGGGCTTAGCAAAGGACACCAGCAGCCCTCTAGCTGATACTTTATTTCTTTGCTCTGGTTGCCTGGCGGACTCCCCCGCGGTGCTACGGGCTGTCTGACATGCAATAAAACCTGTGCCCTTTTCAGTTGCCACTAGCACCGGTCTGTCCTCCAGGCGCTGCTCAGCCCTGCAATTCCACTGCGAGCACAGCAGAAGAGCAGAGCTTTGCCTCCGAGGTTGTGGAAAAAAAAAAAACAACAACCGAACAGCGGAGCCAGTGTGGGGCTGACACTCGTAGCTCCCACCAGGCAGCTGAACTGGGGTAAGAGACAGCAGACTATGAGCTCTGTCAGTTAAAATAACTGGGTTTCAACTGCAGCACTGCTCACCGCTTTGTCTGATCGGGCCCAAAATAAACGACATGACATCACCGTGGGTCAGACTGAACTAATAAGGGTATCTTTCTCACGCTGAGAAAGAACGTGTTTACGTCCCGTGCAATGTCTCCAGTGCTTTGCAGCCACAGCTCCCTCCAACTGTGCAAGTGCAGGGGAAAATGAATTCAGATTGCTGCACGAATTTATGCAAGAGCCACATGGAATGGAAAGTGCATATTAACAGATTTTACTATTTTAGGGTATTCTTTCATGTCTCATAATTTATTTTGCCATCATATTTGCAGACAAATACAAAATAACGTATAAGCCAAGTAATATTTGGGGTGCCGACAGAAGATAGTAGGAGCAAACAGGCACCTCCAGACAACTGCTACCCTTTGTAACTACCTGGGGAAACCTAGAACTCATCTGAATAATGACTATAAGATCTAGTCCATAGTGTTATAAATACAGGAATACAAACCAGAAGAGGCTAAAGCCCCAGTCATCTTCAACTTTGCTAATATGCCCAAAATCTTGCCTGTATCTTCTAGCTTTCTCAGCTGCTCCAGTGGAAGCTCTCAGCCCATCCATGGCTGCAGTAACACCACACTCGGCAGCACAACCGGCCATCCCACCCAGCTATAGAACTACCAATCAATAATCAAAGACTCCTCCAATCTTCACTCCCAAGCACAGGGTTTAAACCTTCAGCTAGTGTAAACCTGAATTCCTTCGCCACTTTTATGGGACCTAGGACGATTTACATCAGCTGAGGAGCTCCAGCCTCCTGTGACTGAAGAATGAAAGCAGTGATGCTTGTTGGCATTTATTATCCTATGTGGACAGGCTGGGACAGTCAGGATCATTCAGCCTGGAGAAGAGAAGGCTCCAGGGAGACCTCCCAGCAGCTTTCAGTGCCTGAAGGGGCCCACAGGAAAGCTGGGGAGGGGCTTTGGACAGAGGCATTTACTGCTAGGACAAGGGGGACAGCTTTAAGCTGAAAGAGGGAAGATTTAGATTAAATATCAGGAAGAAATTCTTCACTGTGAGGGTGGTGAGGCGCTGGCCCAGGCTGCCCAGAGCAGCTGTGGGTGCCCCATCCCTGGCAGTGCTCAAGGCCAGGCTAGATGGGGCTGGGGGCAACCTGGGCTGGTGGAAGGTGTCCCTGCCCGTGGCAGGGGGGTGGAACTCGATGCTTTTTAAGGTCCCTTCCAACCCAAACCATTCTATAATCTTTCTCCCTTGTAAATGATGCATCCCCATCCTGAATACAAACTGAATGTCTCAACATCAAAGACATGCAACAGCATCTGCCATGAGCAAGGGAGAACTGCTGTTCCCCAGCCCTGCTGCAGGGGAATCGTACCAGTGTGCAGAGCTGGCAGCAGCACTTTATAGCAGCTGTACCCTGCTGTGAATCTTCTCCTGCTCGTGACTGCTCTTCCACCACTTGATAAATTAACAGTAATAGGGTTTACTGGCCTATTTATAGGAAACACAAGAAAGCAGCATTAACAGTGAAGTTGCAGAAAGCTGCATTTGATGATGATGCTGTTTGTGCCCAGTTTACCCCACACCTTGCTGGAAAGCGCCTACACACCCTGGTCTAAGAGCATACACATCATTGCTGAACTACCTCAGGCCACGCTTCCCAGGAAAGGGTGGCAACTGCTTTTGCCCAGCCTGGCATCCTTGTCTGTTGCTGGAGATACCCATCAGCCCCCTGCGACTGCATCAGCCACATCCATCCCACGGACAGGTGCCTCCACAGCCCTCACAGTGAAGTTAAGCCATTTTTCCTGACAAGCATTAAGAGATTAAATGCTTGGCATGAAGAGCTCTCCCATTTCACTTGCTAATATTAAAGCAAAACCCCAAAGACGTGTTATCCCTGCCCACAACCCCTCCCAGGCTGGGCTTCAGCTCATCCCAGGGCACCAATTCCTCCTGGCACCCTGGCAGTAACCAGACAGGTCCATCAGGAGCCAAACAAAGTTCAAGGAGCAAACAGCTCCCTTTTGCTCTCTCTCGGCCACATTCCCTCGTCTGTGGCCCAAGATGCATTACAGCAGCTGCGCCTCAACCAGTTTATAACATCACAGTGCTCCAGCCTTGCAAATCCTGTTCCCTTTTGCTTCCTCCATACCTCCCTTGGTTAAAATAAATCCATTAGATTAAGAGCAATCAAAAGCACCCAAATGAATTAACTTTCAACAGGACTTTTGGGAAGAATTGCCCTAGCTGCTGCCTATCAACAGTGGAAGAAAATGTGCCAGCTTTGTAAAATTGATAAAAACCTTCTCAAAAATTATCAAATCTTTCAATTGCCTTGAGATCCAGTTCCGGACTTTGATGGCAGTTACAATCATCCTCTGTTTCTAAGAGAATTCAGCATCCGTGCCCCATTAAACTCCATTAAAAGGGAGAATTATCTGGAAACTGACAGTAGTTTAGCCAGTTCATTTATCAGAAGGGATAAAGCCAACCTGAAACACATTAATGTGAGGGTCTTGCAATGGTATTATTCCGTGCTGCTGTGCAACAAATGTATCGCTAGTGGAAGGGACATAGACCATGGCGTTAATCAGGATTGCTGGGGTGTGAATAATGTTTTGCTTCATAAAGTCTGGCTAGGGCAAACAAATAATTTAGCGCTCATACTATAGCTGAATTAAGAGCTCACATGCATAAAAGGATGTATCTAAGAACCAACAGTAGATCACCAAAACATTTAATCACTGTTGTACTAATCTCCTTGCACTATCTGAACTCAGGCTGACTCCTCACACTAAAATCAATGGTGCTAATATACTCATTAATGATGGCTTTTTTGGAGGAATGAAATCATCAGAGTTCAAATAACTAACTGGGGGCAGAGGAGCTGAAAGCTGTGAATAGCGTGTGGGCTTGTGCACCAAGGCTTCCTGGGGGAGCAAGAAACTCTCTAAAAATTCCCTTACAAAAGTTTCCGTTGCAATCTCCCAGCCAGGGTAAGTGGCTGTGACTACACGTGGAACAGCACGTCCCCAAGAGGGGACACCTGATGGAGACTGAACCAAGAGCCACGGACCTACAGCCACGGCTCCTCGCCAGCTCCAGTGCTCAGCCCTGCTCACAGCGGGGATTCCTGCACGGGCAGTGTCTTTGCTTCCCAATCCTGGTTCCACCGCCTCGACTCGCTCTCTGTCTCTCAAGGCAGACAGGCACTTCCCATCGGAGCAGGGGCTATGCAAGACCCTTTGGGTAGCTCTTGCCTTTGCATCCCACACCACCCCTAACTTGTACCCTTCACCAGCAGCTGAAGAGTTTGCTGCATCCTCCTGCCAGGCTTCCCTGCGTGGCTATCTCAGCTCTGACCTGCACATCTGACACTCCTGTTGTGAGATTCATGTCTTCTGAGTCTGTCAGCTCGGCTGTGATAGCTTCTGCCTGGCATCTACAGGCTCCAGACAGCCTCTCCCCAAAGGATTTTCTGAAAGACACTGAATTTCTGGCCAGGGTTTCATCAGGCTGCCTGGAAAAGGATGTTGCTCAAAACTACTCAAAGATAGCATTTTCTTATTTTTTATGCAATTATTGAACAAATATCAGAATGCAAAATTGCCCCTGGGATTGGAAAATGGAATTAAATCTTCCAACAAACACGAGAAAATGGAAACCAATGTCTCTATTAGCAACAAAATGTTTCATGCTCAGAAACTGGTAATCTTAACACCCCTCCAGGGAATTCAGAACGGCGAGGAAAAAATGGTATAAAACAGCATTAGAAAGAAAGAGAGATATGCATACATTCAAGTGAGACACAACGGACATGAGATGGGCAGGAGGGCGTCCTTGTGTCAGTCCCACCTCAGTGCATTCACAGGCAGTTCAGGAGGTTATGGGTGGAAAATAATGGCCACGACCCTCTGCAGTTCCCCTGACCCTGGCACAGTTAGGCACAGGGGGTCACCCCTTGGCAGGGTGCACCCCCAAGCCGCTGCTGCAGCCACGAAGCTGTACTGACCCCAGCAAGGGTGAGAAGGGCAGAGCCGGGACACGTGGCGGGGCTGAGCTGCTTCTGCAAGCACCAGGCTCCAGCCTGTCTCGGAGGGCTCATGGACAGTGCAGCTCAGATCAGCTTTGATGGCACTGGCAACCACCAGCTGGGCAAACTGGTGGTCCAGCACTGCGTATGAGACAATGATGAAACAGCCCCATTTCACCCCAGCAATATGAGAACTGTCCCAACGCACACAGGAACGTCTCTGTCAGGGACATGGTTTAGTAGCAGACTCGGTGATGTTAGGTTAATGTTTGGGTCGATGACCTTAAGGGTCTTTTTCAATCTAAATGACTCTATGATCTCCATCATACTGCTTCCCTACAGGACACAGGGTTTTCCCTGGGCTCCCTTCTCAAGCCACAGCCCTGGGAAACAACCCACTGCCGGCCCAACAGCCCAAGAGCTGAAAAAAGCATCACCAACCCAGTACATCACGCGGTCCAGAAGAAGAAGCACCATTTGGCACGGGGTGAAGTAATGGCATGAGCTACACCTGGGGGCTGTTACACTTCAGCAGAAGGGAAAAGCTGGCACTGGAAGTTTGGTGTGTGTCCCCAGCTTTGTTTTGTTGTAACACCAACCTGGTTATCCTAAGGAGGAGTCACCTGGCCAAAGCTCCCCTTTGAATTTACTGTCCAGAAGAAGCAACAAGTGACATCCCAATTGCACAGGTCATTTCCACGGCTCCTGTGCTGGATTTTAATGACGGTACAATTCTCAACAACAATGTACAACCTAAAAGCACTGACATGCAACCTACATGATGCCCACCAGCCTGCATTCCCTTCCCCTCCTCCTCCCGAGAGCACTGTTCATTTTAAATGGCTCACCCTCTTCTCTTCTGCACTTCATGGCTTTTGAACTTCAAAGAGAGAGGAGAAATCCCTATCGCTTCACCATGCAGTTGAATATTATGCAGCCGAATATTATGCAGCCACACCACCAAAGAACACCTACAAAATACGTTGCTAAAATAAACTCCATTTGAACTCTTCCCATAATATCTTTCAGAAAGCTCAGAACACGCTTCCCTTCTGCCCACGCAGCACTGAAGCACCTACTTCACTTTAACCAGGTACACGCTCTTCTGGGGAGTCGAAAGGACTAATCATGTGCTTAAAATCAGGCATTTGTCTGAAGTGCCTAGGTGAATCTCAGCTTTTATAACTAGAAGTTGCATGGTACAAATTGGAAGCATTATTCCTGGGTGAACATTATACACACATTGCCAGATATATCCCAAAATTATCTAAGAAATCAAACTATTTATTGTTAATAGAATGTGTCCAACTCCAGCAGACCGCTTTGAAAATCTAAAATAAAAAAGTGCACAATGTACTATATATGAATACGGATTCCCCACACACTATGTGCATGCCTCATGTATACAACATAGCAGAGCAGAAATGCTCTAAACGTTAATTGAGAATATACAACATAAGATTTTAATTGTGGTTTTAATAAAAGCAAACTGCTGGAGCTACCTGCTTATTATTAGTCTTGAGAAGCAGCACGAAAATAATATTCTAACCTTTAATATGTAATATGGTCTTTGCTAATAAAATTATCCCAGAGTCATCAAAGCACATAGCTGGTGTCAACTACTTAATATGCAAAATAAATTAAATCCACTTACATATAGCAAAGAAACACCCAGCTAATTTCATGCACTTGCATGCTGGTCCTTACACCGGTGCAGCCATGTCAGACACGGCCAAGCCCTGCATCTTCTCTTCAGATCCTGCTCTTTGGCAAGAAAATCACCCGACCCCCTGCTCCGCAACCCACCCCCTTGCAAGGCCACCGTCGCTCTGCCCATCGTGCTGGGAGGCCTGAAACAAGCTCTGTCACACGTGCTGTGTCTTTGCAATTGCAAAACACTGCCCATTCATTGCACCACAAGGAGACCTGTTCCTACTGATGACGCTTGACATCTGGTGGAAAGACAGTCCCAGGGATTTGGGAGGAGCGGGGCGCACCCATCCACCGATAACCAAACCATGCTAACAATCCTCCTGCCCCGTGCCAAAGCCAAGTTCACCTCTGTGAGAAAAACACCCGTATCTCCGTTCCCACCCAGCTTCGTGCCTCCTGCTACCAGAAATGAACTTGCTGGTACTTTATCCGACTCGCTGTTGGTGAACAGCCCATGGAAGTCAACAGAAAGACTCTTTGATAACCCATTTATTTCCATTGGGTATTAAAATTCCCAATATTCCCAATCAAATACAGGGAACATCAGGAGGGATCTTTCCCAAAAGGCCACACTTTCTCCTCCTACTTACGACATACAAGCAGTAATCACTATAAAGAACATATAAACAGAGGCAAAAAAAAGGAAGGTGCTGGACATCAAAAAACTTATCTGCCAAGAGAGTCTTTCACTACCTGCAGAATAAGGCTCCTGCTTCTCGCTGTGAATGAACTCTTTTCGTTCGTATTTGGCTCTGATCCACTGTTCCCGCAGCAGTCTGGAAAGAAAAAAAAAAAAAAAACAGAGAAAAGGAAACATGGTCCAAGATACACTACGGAAGAATCCAAAATCATTAATTCTTCAAACCAAACACAAGTGAGATTTAAAAGCCATCCAAAAATTGCATTGTACAGTCCGGAGTCACGGGTTTCTTCTGTTTACTGTTAGACAGCAATAAATCATCTCCTTCTGCATACAGTCTTACTGGAAACTTATTAAATCAAATTTACAGATTTAGCAGAATAGCCCATTCCCACCCACCCAATCAGCCTCACTTTATGAACAATTTTAAACCAAATTTCCCTCAGGCTGCATTCTTCAGTAAATGAGATCAGTAAATGAAAAAAGCCCAACAAACTACATATAAAAGAAAAATCCTTGCCCTGAAGCTATCACTGCGGGAGCAGAAATTGGGAATGCCCGGTCCATGCATGCACACCATGGCCTTCTAGCAGGCAAAGCTGCAGAGATACTGTCTCCTTGCCACGCGTGGGCAGCTGTTTTAAAAACAAAACTGTGATATGAGAGGTTAAAATTTTACTTGTGATGAGGAGGGGAAGCCCAGCCCAAGGGTGGGTAACCGGCGTGCTCCGGTGACCGTGGAGCTGGCTGCAGGGTCTCACATGCCTCCCAGGAACAATAGGAGCCGAAGGGAGAGGTGACCTCCACAGGGGCATAGGACAGTCACATCCCAGGCCCCAGCCAACCTCTTGGAAGGAACTGGGGTGTGAAAAAGCCTCAAAAAGAGCAGGAGAACGTGGCTGGGCAAGGAGACGAAGGCTGAGCCCCGTGGAACAGGGAGCCCAAACAGCAGAGGGTGGTGAGAACCCGCCTGGCACAGCTCCTCCAAACCCGTAAAGCCCGAGGAAGAAATCCACAGTGCGTGGCAAAAAACGTGCCTATTACAAAGGCCTTTACGTTGCATGCTGAAAATGATACCTATGATTTATACCCCGAGACCTTAACTTGCAAAAAGGAAAAAATATCCCAAAGATGACAAATATTTTTTTTTTTGCTATTTTTACCTGAAGTGCTGGAACTAATGAAGGTGTTCAGATCTAGAATGTGCTCGAAATTGCTTCGAACCATTTTTAACTGCACTTAGTTTTTAATTGCCTTAGAACCTCAAATAGCCCAAGCAGGCAGCAACCACACGCAGAAGTAAAGGCATGTGTCATTCCAGCCCTGCAGCAGGCATTTCAAAGTGGCCTGCACTGATGAGAGTAAAAGATCCCCCAGCACTGGGCATGCTCCGTAAAACCCATCACGCTCCAACACACCAGCCTCTCCACCAATTAAAACTGTTGATATGCTTAATTACCTTTTCTTTTTTACTGACTATGCAAGTTTAATGCTATCTTTTCAGCAGACACATTCCAGAAATGCTGGAAGAAGATAAGCGTACTAACATCGCTGATGAAAATTCATCTGCCGGTACAGCAAACACATTCATTGAATCTGCAAGACATTATTCAATGAGAACTGTGGCTGTAATCAGCTTCCTGGCAGTAAAGGAGGAAATAATTACATCTATTTTGTCCCAGCCATTGTTTCATCTCCTTGGTTGGGGCACCAGCCTCCTCCCGCGAGGCTTGGGGAGCACCGCAGCTTCCCCGCACCCAAAACTCAACTGTGAGCTTCTGCTGTAGCAGAAATAATGCACCAGCTCTGCCTTTCCCCCTTCTGTTCCTGTTTTCATGGCTGATCTTTAGTTGTTACACACACATCTGCAAGTTTGACTGTGAACTCTTAAGATGAACACCCAAATCCCTTCTGTTGTCACCCTGCGCTACGCTCTGGTTTGGGTACAACCCATCTTCAGCTCATCACTGGAGGTTCAGATGCATTTTGTGTGCAAGGGGGCTCTTCTGGGTTGAGCGGGATTCTCCTTCTGGATCGAGCGGGATGCTCCTTCTGGATCTGATATCCATAACACAGCAGCCTGCAAACACGGAAGACTGATAACCCAAAAGGTAGCACTTAATTGCCTGTTTCTATACTTCTGCCGCTCATCAACAAAGCTACCAGAATTTAATCATGAAATTAACGCAAATACTTCAGATTTGTTACCCTTCTTGCAATTTTTCCAGCCCAGCTGTTGCAGACAGCTTGTTATCACTGTAGCCAAACTTGGACCTTTCCAACAAGACGATTAGGGAATTAACTAGAGGGAAGAAAATTCACACTACCCTCGGCTCCAGCTGACTTCAGTGGATTCAGCAGGAGCTGCAGCTGTTCCGAGTCTCCAAGACTCAGCCTTCCAGCACGAATGTTTAAATACAGTATAAATTAAGGTTCATGCGCAGCAGTGGGAAAACACTCTGCTGTATAATGCAGATAGTACAGCAGATACACTCTGCTGGTCTCACGCCTTAGGGAACACCGCGTGGCAATGACTGATTTCCCGGGACGCTGTCAGCAGCAGTGGCTCAGTATCTCTACAGCTTCTGTGCAAAGAAAGCGCTAACGGGGCAGTCGGGAGGCACCTCGCCCAAAGGGGTATCCTCAAGAAGCTGCAAAATGCTCTCCATAACCTCTCCCAGAATTTGGGCCAGAACACGAGTGGCTTTGATGGCAACTCCCACAGCTGACAGGGCTCCAGACGCGCCACATTCCCAGCCCCCAGCAAGCACTTTCTAACAGCTCACGTGTTCTTCCCCTTCCTTCATCATCACAAAGCCAAGCTTTTCCAGTAGTAATTTCCCCCAAACCAAGACAGACCAAGAGCAGCCCATGGTTAGGACAACTCAGTGCAAGGCCAGTAGCTGCAGTTTGTGCTCCGGGGGTTATTTATAGAAAGCAGAACTACTTCAGCAAAAGAAATTGAAACAAAAAACCCCAATGAGGACAGCAAGGAGTTCAGCATCTCTCTGCAATACAGCAGAGAAGTCAAGCAGGGACTTGACCACACTCAGTCTCATGGACGGGAGGCAATCCTGCCATAAAGAGCTGCTTTTGAGTCTGGCATTAAACCCTGGTTTGACTGGCACAGCTCGGATGACTTTAAACAGGAGCAGGAATTTGCCCTGTTACCTATGGAATCTGAGAGCAATCAGAGGGCAGGGATCATCCAGAGGTCCCTCAAGCCATACAGGCCTTTCCACCATTTTCTGTGGACTTCAGACCTGATCTCCATTTCATTTTAAGTATGCCTTCAGGGCCTTTTAAACATCTGCTGCTGTGTCTTTGCTGAAATGCATTTTTCCTGAGGTGAATATGTACGTAAATAACCCGACGTGGCCATCCTATGACGAATACAGGACCCTCCATCCAAACCCCACCTTTGATTTCAACAGGAGTTCTGAAAGGACTACATAGCAACAGCCTTGTGGTATTTTATTGCATTTCTGGTGATGGGATAAAGTATCAAACGCACCATTCGTGTTTGTTAGAAAAACATTAAGTGCACCATTCCTAAACTGCAAAGATGCACAGCTTTCGGGATCAACTCCAAAAGCTTTAACAGCCCACCTAAAGTCTGGCAAGCTGCTGGTTACAGGGAATGTGTCATTTTTGGCAATTAGAACAGAAAGGTCTTTGTAATTACCAAGATAAAAACTTGGGAGCAAAGGGAAAAAAAAGAAACAACCACCAAAAACAAAAACCCTGAGGGAAAACCACATTTCCAACAGAATAAGGGAAAATTTGTCCCCCGAATGGAACAGGACTGGGCTGCGCTGGAGGGGGCAGCAGGTCCAGAGGCTGACAAAGCACCGCCAACACCAAGAGCTCCAACTCTCACTTCCTCGCTTGGCCACCCCCATGAACACCAGCGCTCTGCCAAAGGGCCAGCCAAGAAGGTCTCGGAAACAGCCCACAGAGCAGATTTATCTTGGTCCCACATACTCAAAGCCTGCAGCAACAAACACCATGAGAAAAGCTGTTCAAGAAGTTTAATACAAACTGTGGCCACATGGATTCATTGCGCTCCGCGGAGGAGTGCTGGCCAGCCAAAATTATGGGTGACAAAGAATTGGAGACTAAGACCCTCACCTGGGCTGGCTTTCCTGGGACGCACTATGGTGCACGCACCACAGACACCACAAGGCTGCTATGGCTTTTGGAGACATACGACAGACAGAAAGCCCCAGCCAGAGGTGAAAGTGGCCCAGAAGACATCAAACGCCATCCGCTACCACCCCCTGATTGCATCTTTCTGAGTCACCATCAAGTCCAACAAAGACAAAAGAAACGAATGTCATCCAGGAATGCCGTTTCCAAACCCCACATTTGTAGCTTCTGGAATTTGTCAGAGTTTTTTCCAGCAAAAAAAACCAATCTGCTTTCCACAGGCAGCTCTGTGGACACAGCTACGCCAAGTTTCTGTCAAACAACTGTTTTAATGAAATTTTAAGTCCGAGTCCAAATTTTTGCTCAGACTGCAAGGAGAGCCACTGCAGCATAGACTAAAAGCCTGTCTAGCTTCACACTCTGCCTCCACATCTTTTCCTATCTGGTAAGTCCTCGCTGTGAGGACTTGCTTTTAAACGGCTTTGTGGAGGTACGGGACAGCTGTGGAGCTTCTTCTAGGTGCTGTGTGCATTACCCTGGCTTGCAGAGCCCCCGGAGCCATGTGCCATCCAACCCCCACAAGACCCATGGCCAACAGCAAACTTCTGGAGAAAAGCAAAAAACCTGGGGTTTTTACTACAGAGGCATCCGAATTTTGCATTATGGATGTGAAGAAGTTAAAGCTGAATTTCAGTATGCAAAATCATAACACGCTCAATTAAAATGCGAACTGGTTCCTTTTTCGTTTGGTTGTTTTACATGCACGGTCCAGTTCACCACAACGCTATTTTTCAGAATGGTTAAACACAGATTAAAAACATGTAGGAAGCAGTGCTGGGATGGTACTATCTTAACCTTGTAGCAATTTCCTTTGGAAATTGAAGGAATCAACATAAATTAACAGGCTTACAAGCTAACAACAAAGAGAAAACAAATGAGAAGCAGGGAAGGCACCACAGGCAGTTGGGACTGAAGGAGCGGGCAGGTCTTGGGTACTTGGCCGATGGCAGGGCGATGCTCAGGCAGAGACTTTCCAAGCCTGAGTGCCCAGTTTGAGCTGCCACAGGAGGCTCCACCACTTGGGAACGGATGAGTAGCCACTCCGAGAGGCCACGCTGCAGCACCCGAAGCTTTTCATCTGAGACACCAGGCACTTTTGAAAGCCACGGATGTTAAATCTGAAGACCCTTAATAATAAGCAAGAGCCTGAGCAAAACACTCAACTTTACCCTTCTGGCCATTAAGCGTTAAAGCAGTTTATCTATAAAGTACCATCAAAAAAAAAAAGGTGACAGAGGAAGAGAAGACCAGGTGAGAACTTTTTATCCTTGACCATCATCATGCCCTGTGCATGGAAGGGGAGGCGGCCAGGCTGACCTTCAGACACCAGGCTGAGGAGGTGAGCTTGGTAGCTCCTCTACCAAATGAGCCAAACTTTAAGTAAAGTAAGAAAAAAAAAAAAATCCAGGGATTTACTCAGCAATTTTCTCTGCGCACATTTTAATCGTACCGTAATACAAGCCACTTCTGCTAATAACTGTTCTTTCCAGATAACTGTATAGATGACTCCTCAAGATGTGAGCCTCACTGGCATACATCCTCTCTCTGACTGACGTCTCATCACATTCCAGATCAGACAGCCACCCAGTACAACTCATACCATTTCATTCTGCCCCATTTTTTCCTACCAAGGTACTCAAATCTACTGGCAGTCAGAATATAAGCGTTCTGCCTAAGGAGCAGATGCAGCTCCTGCTTATCCAAGCACGGAGGGAGGGGCAGAGCCATGCACACAGTTCTGCAGAATGATGCTCTGCGTTCCGAAATCAAGCAAAAAGGCAAGAGAAAATGACGTTAAGTACTGGGCAGGGACATGGATGTACCTCCAGTACTGCAAAAGCCCCATAAGAGTTTGCCTCCACCTTGTGTCAATTTTAGCCAAGCATATGTCTGAACAAAGCCTTTTTCCTTTGCTTTTACTCAAAAATGATGTTACCCTGTTGCTCACTGGTGACTCAAAACTCAACCATGTGCTTGCAGTGTGTCTGCCCCAGAAAGGACTGTTTTACAGCTCTCGCTCTGCTGCTGCGGTGTACAAAGCTGGGCCGTGACCACTCATGACCATCCAGAGGGAGTTTCTGTGGTTTAAGTTCCTCACCCAAGGCCCTCTGGGCCAACACTGCAGTGGTGTAGGAACATCCCTGAGTCTGGGACTTGTTTCAGCCTCAGGGACTCCCCAGTGGTACAGAAGGTGGCTGCACTGCTCACTGCTCCTGATGCACGGGCCAAGGTGCTGGCAGACAGAAGATGAGAGAAGACCAAAGGGATTTTTTTTTTTTTTTTTTAATTGGGCGGGGTTTTTTGCCTATGAACAGCTGGTAAATTTTCCCTGGGCAATTCCAGACCACCCCTCCAACTTCTCCAGCCTTTGCCAAGCATCTGACAGAGCCAGGAAGCCACACTGGCATTTCTGGAGGATGCAGAAGCCAGATGCAGCAGGCAAACACCACGTATTTCCCAAGGAGTCAAACACAACCTCATAAACAAGATGAAAAAAGGACAAGCTGGCACTGCAGCATTTCTTCCCTCTCGCTCTGAACTTTGCCGTTCTTCAAGCAACCAAAGTAGCACTCTCAACTTAAGAAGCTTCAAATGAACAAACAGCCTGTCTTTATTAGGGCTCGTACGTTCGCATCCTGCCGTGCCAAGTCTGAGGGCAGCTCCCACAAAGCCTGCCCAGCTGCCGCAGCCGGGCAGCACAACTTGTCCTAATTAGAAGCATCCAAACCTCTCGATGCTGCAGAACGTGGGTTGGCACACAACGGCACGGTGCCAGCGCTGGATGGAGGTGTCACCCATCGCGACGTTACCCAAGGCTGCAAGCCGGGAACGACTCATGCTATTGCAGCAACTGGACTGCAGCGAGGCAGGGAGAGAGCTAAATACATACCCCTCGAAAAAGCAGCACTCCCCTGCTCCTGTTTAGCATGCGCCTGTTGGAAAGCATAGAGCCTCCAACCAGAGAAAGAAAAATACAGCCTGGAACACACCACCCTTGCAACATTCCCAATACCCGCAGCTGCTTCTAACGCAGCAGTGTCAGAAGGAGATCTGCTACTGCAAGAAGTCGCATCTACCCCAATGCACCCTGCTGCCATTGCACAGACCCAGCAGCACTGGTCCAGAGAACACCTACACAAGCAGAGCTCCAGGCTCTGGTTCAGAAATCAGGGTATCCAGGTTGCAAATTGTGCCAGTACAAAACAGGTACAAGTTGGGAGCACAAAAGAGCCAGAAATTGGTCCTGCTGCCACTTGAAGGATGACCAGCCTTGCCTCATCCTCCCAATCGATCAATAACCAAAAAGAAACTATACCAAAAAAACCCACTCCTTAACCCTCCTGCCTCCGTTTCTCACAGCTGCAAGCCCATCAACGTGCCTCTCCACTGGGCAGCGGGAAGAGCTGGGATGGAGCGGCTGCCCCAATGCCACCAACTGGGTGCCAGCATGGTCCCTGTGTGCTCGCAGACAGCTCTGACAGGGCTGCAGCTGGAGCTCAGCCACCGCTTGGCAAAGCTCCCCAGAGTGCAACTACACCGCAGGATGGAGGAAGAAAAATATCATAGCGGCAAAGCCTGAGCTGCATTATCAAAGGAAGCCAAACCAACCAAGCACAGAACCCGCCACAGACATTTCTGCCAGCCCGACAGCAGAAGGAATAAAAATGCTTGTGGTCTTTAAGCTGCCTGAGCTGCAATGTGAGCTTTCGCTATCTCTCAGCCTGACCCACGCAAGGAGAGCTGGGTGCGATGTGCACCGGGATCTCAGGACACCCCAAGGTGCAGAGGGACCAACCCTGCTTCTAGCCAGACTCCCGCAGCAGGGATGCTCCCGAACAACTGGAATGCCAAATAGGCTCCTGCCCTGTAAGCACAAACCCGCAGCTAAGGCTGGAGTGCAACGTTAATTGCATTTAACTAAGACTTAAGAGCAAACAAAATTAAAATCCCCTAGAATTGTGTTTCTCCTATCAATGACAACTAGGTGAAAAAATCTTATTTTATCATCTTCAACATTACAAGTTCACACAAGTCTCAAAACAGCACAGCCAGCTGCTGGGATTTTGGAGCTCCGCGACACAAAGGTGGTACTGGATCTGCTCAGGACCGCAACGCCTCACGAGAGCTGCCTGTTCACCAGGAGAGCATCCACCTCCCAGCTGCTGGCAGAGCCAGTGACCTCTCCTGCCACCCAGGTAGCACAGAGAGCTCGGGGCACCCTTCCTCCTTGTGTCTAAGAGGCACTAAGGAGAAGGCAAAGGAAACAGGCATGAATAACGCTCTGACAAAAGACTTTTTGTTTCAACCCAACTCTGCAGAGGAGCAAGAGAGAAATTATCAGCGATTTTCCTTTTGTAGCTGCACCATCTTAGGAAGTACCATCTATTCACACAGCAAGATGCAAGAAGCAGTGGGTGCACAGGGATGAGAAGGATGCCAGAGCCACCTGCTGGGGCCCCGCAGACCCCATGGGCATGGCGAGACATGCATCATAAAACTCTGGCCACCAAACCCTGCAGTAGCAGGATACATCTGTCCTTGGGCTGCCAGTCCTACTGTCAGGGGAGAAAGAGGCAGGATTTTGTGCACAGAGATGGATGAGTCAACGTCGTGCCCGGAATGTGAGAAAAAGCAGGAAGCCTGGCCTGCGTTAGGTGGAGGAACAGCAGTCCTGTTGTCGGAATGTGGGCAGGCAGGAGCAGGCAGGTTTTGTCCCTGACTGTCACAAGGCAAGTGTCCCCCACCTCCTCCAGCCACAGGGTTTGAGGTGTTGTTTTTCCAAATCCTTACCAAATCACAGCCCCAACCTTTCAGACCCTCACCCACAGAAGCACTTCTGAGTCCCCAGAAAACCCCAAATGAAGCATCTTCCCAAAGCCAGGACTCAGGGGTGATGCTTGAAGACCAGTTCAAGGTGGGAGGAGAACCTGAAAGGTCCCACACACCCAACATGGTCAAACATAGGCAGACCCCTTCCCTCCCTCTGCCTTGGGAGAGACAGGGTTAAAAGCAAACAAACAAAAAGTTTACTTTGCTGAAGCTGCTTTTCTGAAATGAGAAAAAAAGCAAACCCAAACCAACGGCGTTGCCATGCTGCATTTGCACCATCCCCTCCCCTGGACCTGCGGGATTGCTCTGGCTGGGAGCGCCTTCCCGCTGGCTTCTCCTTGGGCTCCCTCCCGCACAGCAGAGGTGTTTCAGCAACAGCAAAGGTAAGAGGCTGGGGCTTTTTCTCCTGGACAAAAATAATCCCAGCAAGATAATTACAACACGGAGTTGTGCCCCTTCCACAACACACAGTAGCTTTGACAATCCTCAAATCATTTCTGTACTTTTAAGAACCACGGAAGCTGCTGCCAGAAGCCATTTTGGATAAAAAACAAGATCTCGAAACACTGCATAAATGGTTACTTTTTTTATTGTCAGGCCAGGCAACGCCACTCACACCTGAGCCTTCCCATATTTTGCATTTGAGCATCATCAGACAGGGGGTAATGGACGCATCACCGAGGTATTTCATAGGCACGACAGGTACCTTCTTTTCTATACTTCATGTCTTTACTATAGAAGGCTTTTTGCACTTTTTGCAACATAGGAAGCCAATGACTCTTCTTAATAGCTATTACAAGAAGATTAAAAATATAGATAAAGTAACTTCGAGGGCGAGCATAGGTACTCATGAACACCTTCGGCATGATTTCAGGTTTGGAAAACACAGCAGAGCCTTCCTACCCAAAGGCTAACGCCTCAGGCAGGGAGCCCTGTGAACCCTTCCAGCACTTCTCCTTCGGGCACCTCTTACCATGCCTGAATCCACCAGCCGGCTGCTCAGAGCCTTGCACACCATTTTCATGCCAAACCACATCTCCCTCTTCAACTAGCGGCACCCACATCAGGCAGCAATATTGGGAGGGACCTCAGGGACCAGCACCCACTGGTTCACCAACGCTAAAACACTGGCTCTGGAAATAATGCCCTCCAGACCCTCTGTAAAGACTGGTTTCATGAGGATACAAAACACTCTTCATACTTTGCAGGGCTGAATCCAAAGAACAATTTCAGCTCATCCTCTTGCTCCCTGGATGATACAGCACGTTCTGCTCAGCCCTCCTTGGGCTATGAAGTCTACCCCAACCTACTAGGGAGGTTTACTCCGCACCGTATGGGAGACACCTTTTCACTTGCCTTCGCAGAGGATTAGGCAAAAGAAAACTCACCACCTGGGCACTAAACCCCAGCATTTTTGCATTACAAGTGACCTAGCATCTCACACAGCAGGTAAGGAAGTTTTGTTGGGATGCAGAAGGGCTGTTTGGAAAGGTGAGGAAATCAATGGGTAGAAATTGGCATTGTTGTAGCCTTAGAAACTTGGAAGAGGTTGGGGGACAGACAAACTATTGACTTCCCTGCATCATCTTAACTGTACTTATTTAATAAGATCCCACACATAGTATAAACTCTACCATATGTGTGCAGAAGAAAAAAAAAATAATCAGGCCCTTTTAGAAATGAAACCTTTGTGGCTAAAAAAAAGTATTATGCAAAACCCAAGATATTACAGAGGCTGCAGCTGCACAAACAAATAAATGCTGTTTACCAGCAGAGGTATTTACTTACGGACAGTCAAGAAACGTTGGCTTATAATAAAACGGTGGCATTTTAGACTCATATTTTGCTTTTGCTACATTGTTTCCATTCGAGGCCATAAACTGTAAAAAGAGGAAAAAAGAGACTTTTAAAAAATGTTAACAGTATTTTCCTTTGTCCTATTTTGCTTCCACAAAGTAATAAAATTATTGGGATGGGGCCTCTGTTCACTAACTGAGAGGTTTCCCCAGGACTGTGCACAGAAGGGATGCTGTAAAGATTGTGCCTGCAAACCAAGGGCTCAGAAATTAATATTGATTATTATTGCCAGGGCTCTCCCACCGAGAGTGGATACAAATATGACACTGAGGATAGGTCCGTGCCCAGCCACACGTGCACGATCCCCACGTGCACGATCCCCACAGGAGCAGAAGGCACATGCAGTGGCATTCCCATGCCTGCAAGTGGGAAATGAGACAGCTCCCAGGGAATCCAGCACAGAAATTAGGTAACCAGGGGGTGAAACCTTACACTAACTTTAAGTGTCCATATGTTACGGCTCCAGCAAGGTAAGAGTCTCTGACAATACGCCCTTTGCTTTGCATCACATCACTTGTTCCAAAGAGATAATTTGATTTTTGCAAAGCCGTGCCAGCAGCCTCAGAAAGGAGCTTGAAACAAAAAACCAAAACCAATTTATTTCTTCCCTGACAGCCCTCCTTTCCTTCTGATCTTGTATATGAATGGCTAGTTGAGAACTTGGGAAACAAAACCACGTATTTCCCTATTTATAAATTTTATTTAATTAATTTCACAAGTGTAGAGATCCCATTCTTTTCCAGGCAGCCATGCTAAATATGTTACGTCTTGTATCAAACGCCTAGCATGCAAGCATAACACGCAGCTAAGCTTTCTCCTTTTTTTACTTCCCCCTAAGCATTTTATTTCATTATTTTCATGTTTTTGAGCTTCTCAAGTTTACACATGCACTCTAGTCTCAAAAAAATCAGGGATGGGAAAATCCATGCAACACAAAGGCCTCTTTTCCTCATAAAACACATGAGTCCATGAGCTGTGGCTTTCAGGAAAGCCTCAAATCTACAACACAGAAGGTAAAGATCAATGACTGACAGCATTCTTCGTGCCTTTAGAGACACCAACAGTCAAAGGAGAGCAGTTTCCTGGGCAGGCTGGCCTCTAGCAACATCACCCAAACCTAGGCATGGGGGTGGCATCAAGAGAGAGAATTTAAGAGTCTTCAACACCAAATGGAAAAAAAAAACAGAAAATGCTGAGCTGGGCCAGGGCTGGTAAACTTGAGGTCTAGTCTACCGTCAAGGCTAGGCTAGCAGTAATGTAAGAAACACAAGACAATTAATTTAAAATTAGTAATTTCTACACACTCTGTTTCATTGACACTTTTATTGGGGTGGGGAAATCCTCACAACTTCATGAAATGGCTATTCCATTTTCCAATCAGCATGACAGACCTCGTTGCCACATTGGGACATGTTTTCTGAAATCCCATCTGTTGTGGCACCTTTCGAAAGGACTCAGGTTTACAGCTGCGCTGGTAAAATGCAGCGACCCAAACTCACTGGTACTCCCAAGTCTCCAATGCACATACCTCCACTTGAGCATCATCCCAGTCATCCAGACGGACCGACTTCACTTTGCTGACTTGGGGAATATTGCGATGGATTCCTGAACAATTCAAGCAGATGAAGATCCCTAGGCTGTGGGATGCCCAGTCTGGATCTGAAAGCAAGAAGGAAAGAGACAATTCCACTTGACTGGTGTATTGGATTCAGCGCAGGAGGAAGGAGAGACAGGGCAGGACCGGGCATGGCAGGGGAGTTCGGAAGTCACCAGCTCCAAGTTCCCCGATTTTAAAAGCATCAAATAAATATACAAGCAAAACAGAGATACGTGCTAGTTTACACTGATAGTAGCACAAATGAAGCTAATAATTAACAGACTTGCAATCTCAAAAAAGCCCAATATACAGACAACTGCACATGCCTGAGACCTCCAAAACTCACTCCACGCTCACACGAAGGTAAGAGGTGAATGTCCAACTTCCATCAGCAAATCCCACCCAAGTGCTACATGGAACAGAAATTGCACAATTACACCAAACAGCCCAGGGAAACCGCTATGCTGCTCCCTTGCCTTGCTATTTTTCATTTTATTTTATTTTACTTATTTTTTACAGTGGGAGTGTTCCACAGACAGACTTCCCTCCCACAGCTATGACTGCCCAGCAGCACAGCCCTCCACGCCAGGAGGTGTCCAGCTCTTGCCTTAACGGAGAAACGCTGCCAGGGGCAGCTCTGCACTTTCTCTGAGCAAAACTATGCACTGTTTACAGCCCCGAGTTGACATCTCACACAAAGCACTTGAAACACAAGTCCCTTGCCTCCAAATTCCTCCTCGGGAAAGGCATTGCCTGCAGGATGGGAGACAGAGAGGAACAGGCGGAGGGCAGGACACATCCACCAGTGTCCCTGGCGCTGCCTCGCCAATAAAGCCAATACAGGGATCTTTGTTTGAACTCCAACGAGCAAATGTCAGCCCCTGCTATTCCAGCTGCGCCCCGGCAGAAAGGGCTGCCTTGCAAGTCACCAAGTCAGCCCTACATCCCCCCCGTCCCCTCCACGGAGGTCCCCTCGCCCCAGCCTCCCCCAGACCCGTGCGGGCGGGAGTCCCCGGCTGCCCCGTCGCATCAGGCTGTCGAGGGATAAGGGCAGGTCTTCCATTCTCACAAACCATTATCATTTGTTTATTCCCCCGCAGTAATTACACTAAATACTCCTCACAGCGCAGCAATTATTTATAAAAAGCAAGGGAATGCGCTTTCTCCTCCTTATACATATTTAATGGTCTGGCTGTGTCAGTGCAGTGGGAGCAGGCTGAGGGGCAAGGCAGCTCCTCTGCACGGGGGACGAGGGTCTGCCACCAGCCCTGCCCGCAGGGAGGGCCACCAGCCTCCCCAGCACACCCCAGGGAAGGCAGATCTGGTTCCCCAGAGGTGGCTGTGTTCAGATATAAACCCCAGAGCTAAACGAGCAGCTTCATCGGACATGGCTGGGTGCCCACCCAGGAGGGGAGCAAATTCCCAAGCTGTTACAAGACCCACCAGCCTCAGTTCCCCCGGCACAGGGCTGGCACCAGCAGCCACAAATAAAGGTGTTGGTTTTCCGTTTCACGTGGTCTCTCATCCTCCTGCAAGACCCCAATGACCGCAGCTCAAGCCTGGCAAACACAAAACCAGTCACGTCGATCTAAGTGCGCCACAGCCGCAACCGAGTGCTGCCCACATCCAGCCATGCCAAGAGGACCCCCACCAGCCCCGACCCCCACACCCTCACCCTGCTCCTCCCACGAGGACCAGGTGACCCGGCTTCACACCCCAGGCCAGGCATCCCCACTTCTTCAGATCGTGAAGATTGCTGCCAGTTATTGGGTTACAGGTTGGCAACAAGAAGCAAGAGCTCTGCACGCTCACGCATGTTTCTGTGCTTTAGCTCCTTGTGCTGTCCTCTCCCACCTCCAAACACGTGGCTGTAATCAACATCTGGGACGCACCAAACCTCCCACCACAAAAGTACTCCAAGGTGCAGCACTGCTGCCCCGTGGTAGCCCAGGACCATGGGACCCAACGGTGGGAGTCAGGCATGGTGAAAGCACTGGGGTCTCCCGCTGAAAAACCCACCTCTCTGACTTCCATGCAGAGGATTTGGCACGAGGAAAGGCAAGAGGGTCTGGAGGACGGGGTGGCCACAGAGCTGCAGCAGTAGCGAGGAAGAGGAAGCCATGGCAGCAACAGTTGGAGTAGGGAGCTAACGTGGCCATGGGCTCCCAGCCACTCCGTAACCGTGCTCAAGCCTTCTCGATGTACCAACATCTGATCAACGTGGTGCCAGACAAAGAGAAAGGCGTATGAAAGCATGTGTTGGCCTCCACAGGTTTTATTAAGAGCCCCAATGCCTGTTTTAACAGATTTATCTTAGGCACGCAGGCGAATTTCTTCATATTGTCTACAACTTCCTAGACTCGTGTTTCCAAAGTCCTCTCTTGGAGCCCTCTATGGAGTTCCAAAGAAGTAACCCCTCTGCCGCCTGCAATGCTGTGAGCAACAGGACCAGGGGACATCACACCTTCCTCCAGCCAGGGAGGAGGACACGCCTGGGTGGAGGAACACTCCGCAAGGAGATCCTCAGGCTCAGACAGGAGGCTCCAGCTCCAGTGGACACTGAGCCAACTCACACCCAAGCCATCTCTTCTTGGCAAGGGTAAACAGCACCTCAAGCAATGGGTTTCAATCACAACTGGCACTTTAAAGTGTTCTCCTCACAACAACAGTATTTTCTTTAAACCAGACTCTTAAATATGCTTCCCCCCTGCTCCAAACCAAGTCAAGCCACATCTAATTAAGAAAGGAAAAGCTGGACTAAATCATAGAATCAGGGAACCATATAGGCAGGGTCACATGTGCATGGTTTCCAGAAGACAGTACTTCAGGGGAGCAAACAGAGACACAGGGTCAGTGGTGACCCAACCCTTGGAAGGGATGCTCTCAGCTTGTTCAAGAAAACCACACCTGCTCGCTGTCTCCTCCTGGTCGCCTTCCTTTCAGTGTTTCCTCTCTTGCCTAGACCCAACTCCATGTCCACCCAACACCAACAGCACCCCACACAGCAAACTTCGAGGAGCACCATGTCAGAGCTGCTCATTTCACTTGCCCCACCAGACCCGCTACCAGCGCTTTGCATTGCTGCTGTGTATTAATAGCGACTTCCTCTTCATCGCTCTTCTGGTTTTAAAAATACATATCTCTTAAATCCCAGATCACATGGCAAGCGTGGAAAGAAGAGTTGTAGATGCTCAGCAGGTTGTGTGCTGCTTTGCCGGGACAGCTGCGGCCCAGAACGCCACAGATTTGGCAGTTGGTTTTAGTGCCAAAGGGAACACCGGGCAGGAGAATTCAAAGGCCCTAAGCGCTGAGCTAGCCCCATCCAAAAAATTGCTAAGGAGCAAAATCCCCCAGAACCAACCAATCTACCGGGAGAAGTCTCTCTGAAATGTCACTGTTGTTATTAGAGATCATGGCTCTTGCTCTCCTGGCTGAAGACATCTGGGCAACCCAGCCCAGGCCTCTCCCGGACTTTAGTTGAAAGCCAAAAGGAATTTCTAAGCATTGTCTAAACAGGCCAGAGGGATATGGACCCACAAAAGCCCCCCAGGCTGGTGCAGTCTTCTGACCCCTCCATGCCACCACTCTGCCCACGGAAGGAGGAGGGTGGAGGATTCCCTGACTTCATCTTCTGGAGGGCTCTGCCAATGCCGCTTCCCCTTCTCACCCACTCCCCGCACTTGTGACTCCTTTTTTGAAGAAACCTAGCTAGGAGATTGCTACACCCACGCATCTTCTGCTGGAACTGGTGACAGATCCCCAGGCAGAGGGTTGCTGGCCAGGGTGAGCACCCACTTCTGCAGGGATGCTTTTCCCAAGCCCTGTTGTAAGGTTTGGGGCTGTGGGCAGCTCCGGCGCTGCCCAAGCATGCCACAGTCCCTCTCTCTTCATTTCTGCTCTCCAGCACAAATGATGTGAAAAACTCGTAGCTCCAGAACATGGCAAATAATGCCAGCGATCTCCAACCTAATCACAGACTCCAACTCTTCCAATGACTGCACCATTGCTTCAAGATAAGACAACATCTTATCAAGCACGTGAATAGCTTCACATAAGCATCTTCCTAACAGACAAGTGTGTTTTGGATCAGCACCGTTAGTTTAGTGAACTAGTGACCCCCGGCTCTACAACTGACAAGCTGAGGTCTCCATAGCTAGGTGAAGTCCACCTTGCTAATAGACACTTAAACAGCTGGAATGTGTTCTCCATCCTGGACATCACTGGGGAGTTCAGTAATTTTATTTAAGCCATTTTGTCTGGGCGGGTCCCAAAAAAGCACACTGAAATGGCAATCTGGACCTTTTGAGTACTACCCAAAAAAGATAATTTTTTTTCTAAGCCTCCAGAGTTTCAATCAAACAGCAGTGAAGCCTAATGAAAACTTGCCAGCATGCTTAAGTTCCACACAAATTATTATATTCCATTATTTCAAGCCAAAAAGAATAAGGACTAACACAGAGCAAGAGGAACATTAAACCAAGTACACTGCTGTACGTGCAGAAAGTCTCTTACCCTGCAGCATCATTGCTCCAGGACAACCAATGCCAGCTCTAGAAGGCTTTCACTGCCCAGTGTGGTGGAGATTTCTGGTCACTTCCAAATAGATTATAAAAATGTAGTGACCCAACTTTCAAAACAAAAATTTAATGCAATGTCATTTTAAAAATTGAAAAAATAAACAAAGCTAAACTACACTCCAGAGAAGCGCATTGGGGTGGTTTTTTCCCCATCTTGTTTGTCTGAAAGGGAAGACACAGCCAGAGATTAGAGAAGCATCCAAAGCAAAAGTAAAACACTTGGGCAACAGGGCTAAATTCAGAAATCAGCTGCACCACCCCAGCCCCTTTTGCCACCACAAGCCCCAGGAAAACCCAGCACAGAGAACAACAGACTCTGCAGCTTGAACCCAACGTTACTGAACAGAAGAGCAGCCCATGGAGGGAAGAACGAAGGCTGGACCCAGAAAAATAACAAGCAAGAGGAACCAACCCAAAACATAGACAATTTACACAAACCAGGAGAGCAGAGAAAATTGGAAGTGGGGTGGCAGTGGATTTTTTTTTTTAATAAATTACCAATTTTTCCTGTATCCAGAATATAAACATAGGGCTCCAGTTTGAAAATCCCTGGATGCCATCAACACAAAAAAATCACATGAAGCAGAGCAGTAGTAGTCTCAAAATAGCCACGACACAAGAGCAAGAACTCGAGTCTCAAAACTTACCCCTGCTCCACCTTCTGCCTTAAACCACAGTTATCACTATACATAGCACAGTACATTGCTACAACAAGTATCTCTGAGAACGTGGCCAATGCACAGCAATACCCCATTAATGCATCTGCCAGCACACAAACGACCTGACCCTTAATTAGCTGCCTGGCTGCATCCCTGCTACACCAGCTGGGTGGGAGCAAGTGTTTTGTTGGGATGGAGATTCAACAGATTTTTTTGATCTCTCTCTCCCCTGTTTGAGGTGATAAAGACCAATTAGAAGGGACAGAAGGACCTCTCCAGGTAGGCAAAACCTTTTTTACTCTGCGCTAGAAAGGTAACTCATGCCCTATGACACGGGATATAATCACAGGGATTTTGGTGCCACCAACACAAGCCAAAAGCCTTTTCTGCTTGCGGCTCAGCTGCTGCTGATTTCCTCAATGCCCCAGTCAGGACAACCTTGTGTTCCGCACCAAAGTTCTGTTGCTATTTACTTTGAGGAAAGATTAGGAGGTTAATAAACAGACTTTGGTCATGCATGTTTAAAAATAACAATAAAAGATGTTAAAACTGAAGCCAAACAGCCTCCCACCAACACTCCTAAGTAGGAAATTTTTTCAGTGAAGGCACTAAACTTGCCAAAGGCTTTTTATTCTGCTGGCAGGTCTCAGCAGCCCCCTCTGCTCGCTGCAGCCCACGACTGTGCTGCAACCCAGGCACCAGGGCTGGACAGAAAACACCGTCACATTAAACCTCCTTTGTTTCAAAAAGTCCTTTTCCCTGCAGAAAGCAGCATTGAGCTAAACATGACTGCTGTGGGATTATTTTTTTTTTTTCCTTCTTACCCCTCCAATCTGCTTATGCCCGGGGAGAAGGGCTGGCAAATTCCCAGGAAAAAACAAATCACTCTTTTAAGTGAGAGGACAATGGAGGTGCGGGAACAAGTTTCCACTTTCAGACTGAAAACGAAAAGCCTGTTTCACGCCATTAGAGCGGTGAAGCTCTGGAACAGCTTTCCAGTAGGAGGTAGTGGGGGCAAGAGAGAGAACTAGCTGCACGGCAGAGCCCCATCGCTCCACGGCGGGGATGGGGAGATGTCGCTGCGGATGACAGCACTAGGCAGGACCCGATGACTCACTCGGTTGTCTTCCCGATCTGTGTTTTCAGGACCGGTGGTTGGATAGGGAAAGGAGAGGGCTGAGATTAATCCCTTTCAATGCCCCCTCCCCGCCCCCCCCCCCCCCCCCCCCCCCCCAATCCCGAGCAAATCAAGCAATCCCCAGCATTCCTGTGCTTCCCCTCTCATCACCACCCTCACTTCATGGCATCAAGGGAATGGAAAATATTCACCTGCTTTAGAAATGGGAAGATGCTGGGCCTGCAGGAAAGGTGTTTACAACCACCTCAGCCACCCACCACCCACCCTCTGGCTTTTATACACACCGTGACACCAAAATACCAGATCTGCCCAGCTTTGCAGCACAAAGCTCCGACACCAGCTCCCCTCCTTCTGTTCTTTCTCCATCCCTCGTCCCCTCTGAGCCTTGGGCACAGGGGCTGATGTTACCCAGGGTCCATGTCCCAGTAATTCATCCACAATAGGAAAGATAAAAACGATAAAAGCAAGCCACATAAACTGCAGGATCACTTTGATGGGATTTCCATTTCTGTCTTCAGAGCCTCCCTGTCCTCCTACAATGTAAAACGCTTCTCTCCCTGTGGAAACACAAGCCTAAGTCACAGAAAAATGGAGTAAAGAGAGAAATACTCAAGGTATTGTTATGCCCTGAGATAACCATCCGTCTCATGATGTGAGGAAAGATTGCCTGAGACAAAGAATCATTTAGGGGAAAAAAAAAAAAAAAAAAAAAAAAAAAAAGAAAAGGCTGAACTGCCACATTAGTCTGAAGAAAAAAAGATTATTCTAATACATGAGAGCCATTACACACCAGCAATTCAGTAAGATTGCTCAGTTTGCACTTAAGACTGCATTTACCATGCTGTCTTCACTGTGAAAGCACATCTTTAAACCCACCAAAACAAACAGCTGCAAACCAACATCCTGGACCCTGACTCCAATAGAGAAGTGCATAATGACAGGGCACCCAGTGCCCCAAATAACCACTTTATTGCAGTGGCTCCTACCCCAGAACTCAATCTCAAAGATGTAGCTAACACAATCTCATTATTCATTACAGATGGATGACATTTTTGTAACTGAAACACTTTTTATCCAAAACAACCTTTCACTGCAAATTAAGGTTTTGTAAACATACAATTAATAAAAACCTAAGTAGAAACTTAAAAACAAAAGAACCAACCCCAAACCTGCAAGTGAAAAACGTAACCTCCCAGGTTTTGTTCCACTCAGATTTTCAGTTTCTACTTTAGCATCCTTTCTGCATCCCCAGCTTTCATGCTAGGGCCACGGTAAACCCGTTCTCCCTACCTGAGACATACCCTCAAAATCTGGGAGGAGCTTTTGGAAGCTCTGCTTTTGCACGAGAGATTTTTTGCCAGACATACACACTGGTCCTGGGGAAAACACAGATCTGACCTTCCTGAGCATCACGTTCAATACCACATTCCACCCAGCAAGTGTACATATCCTGTGTGCAAACCAGGGGAACACACGCCCTGAACATCGCAGCCCTGCTTGTAGGACTTGGCCACTAAAATAATCCTCAATTAAGTGGCAAATTCTTGCCCAGACCCAGGCCATCGTCAGGTTTTGCCTGGATCTCCCCAAGGAGATGCAACGACGCTGCAGGGGACGAAGTTACACAGCCTAGGAGGAAAAGCACTGCCTCCCCTGATGCTCCCTGTCCATCCCGAGCTTTGATTTTTTGCACGGTCACAGCTTAGCTGGAAGGATGCCAAGCTGCGAGCTCTTCTGCATCAGGAACCCAGGTTTTTATTACCCGAGTATGTAATACCTGGGACAAGCTGTTACTTCAGGGCTGTGGCTATCGAGCCTCCTCACCCAAGTACCAGAACAGTAACAAAAGAAAATACCTTTTTTGACAGCAGAGAAGAAAAAAACCAAAAAACTTTCACTGACTGGCTGATTTCTGAAACAGGTATTTCCAAGAGCAAAAGAAAACCCAGCTGACTTCCAAAACCACAAATTAAAGTGACTAACAAAGAATTTTCCCATTACATTTCTGACCCATCCTGTTCTTTGTTATCAGTATTGCTGAGCTAAATGGCTACCTCTTATCATGGATCCCTCACTAACTGGGGGTTTCAGGGAAAGAAACACACCCACCTGAGAAGCAGCAATAATAAATCAGGGATCTTGACCTTTTGCATCTCCCCCACCTGCACCACATCAGCACTATGATGATACACACATGTGGGAAAGCACAAGCCCTGCTTTCCTCATCTTCTGTTCATTCCTCACCCTCCCTCTTCTTTCATTCTCACTTTATTTTCTCTGCTTTGGTACTTTTCTCGTGTCTAGCTGTCCACACAGTTCCAGCTTTTCCCTTTATTTTTGTGTGCATCCCACTTCTCAGCAAAGAACGTACTCGCATCCCATCCTGGAGGCTCTCTGGACCCATCCTGCATTATCTCATACTCAGAGACACCTGGCCTGCCAGACCTGCCCGGGATGAGTAACAGAATTCAACCTGAATACGGTATGTATTACCTACAGACACAAGTTATATACTTTATGTTAAGCAGCCCAGGGCATGTCAAGTTTATTGTCACTCCCAGGCAGACAATCACGTTACAGCACCATGAGTAGCCCTCATTTGCCAAAGAAAGTGAAGCAAAACGATCACTAAAGAAATTGGGTTGACAAACAGAGATCCAGTCCCAGGGAAGTAATGCCGTGATGGTTCAGAAGAGAGGCTGAATAGTATTAATATAGCACATCTTGCGTTACAAAAGACACTGGCCCAAATTCTCCTCTCCGAGTTTCAGATTCACTAAGACATCTCTGCATGCAAATGTCACCAAAAGCAAAATGCACTTTTGCTGTTTTACAAGCCCATTCGGAGCCTTTAACAACAACCCTCTTTCCCTGACGTGAGCTATTTTACTAACCTACAGCTTCACCTCCATCCTGCTGATGCTGAGAAACTTGTTTTGCAGAGGGGCTTTATATTACACACAGGGCAAGGGAGGATCACCCCATTGATCTGAATAGCCCAGGCTCATCAAGCCTTCTCCAGGAAGGAAAAATTTAGGCAGACACCTCTTTGGTGAGCCCAAGCTGTGCTCAGCCAGGTAGCTCAGAGGTGGGCTGGTACAGTTAGGCAGTGCCAGGCAGCAGATGGGTGGGAGCAGGCAGAGCAGCGCTGCAAAGCAGTTCGCGCTACGCAGAAAGTTCTTTGTCCTTTGCAGCCAGGTACCCAGGGGACACAGCACATCTGAAAGTGAACTGCGGTGTCCCGAGATGTAGCTTAGAGACATAAAACCACTGGTAATGGTACGAACTGGAGGGTGGTATCCAATAGATGTTGGAATCCTAAATAGATCAACAGCTGGAAAAAATAACGTTCAGCTGAAGCGTTGGGTTTTCTTTAACCTACAGAATGACAGAGGCTGGAAAGGACACCCTTTCCCTGCACCTCTTCAGAGCCATCCTGCTCAAGCCCATACAAATTTAGATGTTTCTACATCGTGATTGAAAATAATAATAATAATAATGAAAGTGACTCGCTATGCAATTTGCTAAGCTTCTCAGCGGCAGGTCCCACCACGCCATGCAGACCCCGCTCGGGAAGGGCAGAGGCTTCCCCCGCTCGCACATGGCGCAACGGGCGGGGAAGATGCTCCTCGCTCGGGTCCCCCGGCGCCGCGGGGGGAGCAGGGGCTCGGCCGAGCGGTGCCGGTGGCAGGCGCTCGTCGGCGGCCCGGGCTTGGGGGTGGGTGCCCCCGCCGGGCGCTCGGCCCCAGGGCAGAAGCAGCGGCGACGGCCGGGCTGTTGGCGGGGGACAAGCCGCCTGCAGCGGCACAGGGCACCCCCCGCCCTCTCCCCGGACAGAGCCCCCCGCCCGCCGCCGGGCTACCGAGGCCCGGGCTGCACTGCAGACCGCGGGGACCCGCCGGGGATGACATCAGCGCTGCCACGGCCGGGTGCGGAGCCGGGCGGGGAGGGGGGGGGGGGGGCTGTACCTCCGCTCGGCGGGCACGGCGGCAGCGCGCCCCCCAGCCCTCCACCCTGCCCCGCAGCATCCCCCCGCTGCATCCCCCGGCGGGGGGTGGCGGGCACCCCCTCGGCGGGCACAGCCCCCGCCCTCCCCGGGATGAGCGGAGCCCCCCGCCCCGCCGCCGTCCTCCGTGCAGCCGTGCGGCTCCGTGCCGTGCCGTGCCGTGCGGGCAGGTGCGGCCGCCGCCCGCGCCCCCCGCCTCGCCCTGCCCTTACCCGGGGCGGCGCAGTCGGCGCACGCCGCGTTGCCCGGCCGCTGGAGCAGCTCCAGCAGCGCCTTCCTGCTCCTCTCCTTCGCCATGGGGGCGGCGGGCGGGCGGCGCGGGGCTCCGCTGGGCTCCGCCGCGGCTACGGCAGCCTCATGGCGCGGGGCGGGGGGCGCTGGCGAGGCGGGCGGCGCGCCCGGGCTGCTCCATCGGCCCCGCTCGCCCCGCGCAAGGTGAACGCCTCCGGCGGGGGGACGCACCGCGCCGGTTCCTGCCCTGGCCGCCTCCTCGCCCCGTCGCCGCTGCCAGAGCTGCCGCCGCAGCCGCCCGCCCGGGCACGGCGCCGGTTCCGCCTTCCTCCGGGCCCGGGGGGCCGGCGGCTCCCTGCGCCGCTCGCCCGCGACCTCCAGCGGCCGCTCGTCGCCGGGGCGCCCCGGCCCCGTGGGGGTCCCCCCCGCGTCAGGGCATCCCACCCCCCGGGTGTCCCCGGCCCCATGGGGTCCCCCCGCGTCAGGGCATCCCACCCCCCGGGTGTCCCCGGCCCCGTGGGGCTCCCCCGCGTCAGGGCATCCCACCCCCCGGGTGTCCCCGGCCCCGTGGGGCTCCCCCTGCGTCAGGGCATCCCACCACCCCGGGTGTCCTCACCCCCGGGTGTCCCCGGCCCCCGGCGGTCCCGCCCCAGGCTGAAGCTGGGGTGCCCGTGCATGCCCCGGCCCCACCGCCCGGCCGGGGGGAGGTCTCACCCACCGGGAGAGAGGGACTGGTGTATCAGTGGGGAGGGGGTTGGAGGTCTTTGGCTGGGTAAGGTGGTGGCTTGCAGCACCCCATCGCTCACGGGGTGGGGTCTCCCGGCTGGAGCACCCCGGTGGGTTAGTGAGCAGTGCTTTTGGGGTGCCTCTGTAACACCAGCGTCTTTTGGGGGTACTTGTAAACGTATCACTGGTACCCACCCATGCCTTTCCTTCACCGCCGTCCTGCTGAGCACACATCACTGTCACCTTCCATCCTTGCACCTTGGCAGGTCTGTCCTCCCAGCATCTGGCCATGCTTTTTATACGCCTCCATGGTGTCAAGGGAGTGTCAGGGGAGAACTCCCTCCCCCCCCCTCCCTCGCCCTGGGCAGGGTGGCCCCTGTCATCGTGGCTGTGCTGCTGGGACCGAGGGTGCAGCCACCCACGTATCTCCATGAGTGTACCACTGGGAGCCGGCAGCGTGACCTTGTAGCCAAGGTGGCCATTGGTACCCTGGGGTGCATGAGGAGCGTGGCCAGCAGGGCGAGTCCCCCCCTCTGCTCTGCCCTGGTGAGGCCACGTCTGGAGTGCAGTGTCCGGTGCTGGGCTCCCCAGGACAGGAGAGACAGGGAGCTGCTGGAGAGGGGCCAGCGGGGGCTGCGGAGGTGATGGGGGGCCCGGAGCATCTCCCCTGTGAGGGGAGGCTGAGGGAGCCGGGCCTGTTCAGCCCGGAGCAGGGAAGGCTGAGGGGAGCTTCTCAAGGTCTACAAACACCTTAAGGGCAGGTGCCAGGAGGACGGGGCCGGGCTCTTTTCGGTGGTGCCCAGCGGCAGGACAAGGGGCAACGGGCACAAGGTGCGGCACTGGAAGCTCCACCTGAACACGAGGCAGAACTCCTTTCCCTGGAGGGTGCCGGAGCACGGGCACAGGCTGCCCGCAGAGGCTGCGCTGTCTCCTCCTCTGGAGACGTTCAGAACCCGCCTGGATGTGGCTCTGTGTGACCTGCCCCAGGCGACCCTGCTGTGGCGGGGGCTGGGCTGGATGATCCCCAGAGGTCCCTCCCAACCCTGACCATCCTATGACTCTGTGATCTCATGCCACTTATGGGGTAAAGCTCCTGTCCTTGTTTTACCAGCTAAGGACCAGAGGGTGACTCAGGGGGGTATGTGGGAAGCTTTTGGCCAAGGAGGGGTTCAGAGCTGTGCCTTGTAGGCTGGCGCTCTAACCCCTGCTGAAACCTTCCTCTCAGGTATGGGTCACAGGCATGTGTGGTGCTGCTATGACCTACCTGTGGTTTATACAGCTCTGCTTCTGGAAACATTTTTGGTTTTGCAGAGCAAGTCCCCCATTCAAATCATTCATCTCTGCTTCCTCCAGCAAAGCAGAGCACTCTCCTGCGAGCTCAGCTCACGCCATTCATGCTCCCCATGAGGTCCAGGGCATGCAGGAGTGTCTGCAGCAGGAAGGTCCCAGTAGCTCCTGGACAACTTCCACAACCAAATCACCATCTTGGTCCTGCAAATGTACACAATGTGAGCAGGTTCCAAGCAACACTTTGTGGGAGAAAACAGCACACACCCTTAAAAACGGGCAGAATCATGGCCGCTTACATTTACAATGCTCCCCTTGCCCGGAATATATTTTCCTAAATGACCTTTGCGTATGTGCTCTCAGACAAGCACCTGTAACCAAGTTGATTTTTTGACCGTTTTAAACTGATGTTGGACTGTTCCTTGCTGACTGCAGCATTACGCATCGTGCTGGGGTTTGCTGGTTTTACAAGTGTAGGCTGGTGATGTCTGGAAACCCACTCCCACACTCACCAAAGGCATAATCCCCCACAGGGGCCTTTTGTGGAGAAGCTGAGCTGCTGCATCCAGACACTCACCTTCCCCAGCCTCTGGGTCACTAACACTAACCTGGAGCAGAGCACCGACATCTGACATCCCCCCAGTAAAACCAGCTCCAGACAGTATCTTATCCCCAATCCTCCACACCTGAGCTGTACTCAAGCTTGTCGGTGTAAACGCCCACCGGACCAGAGCTTTGCCTGAGGCCAGGTTAGGCTGGGTTTTCATTTGCACACCGGCTTTTCCAAAGTATGCACTTGCTGAATTCTTCATGCAATAGCCGGGATGCTGCACATCATCATGAATTTACCGAGGGCAGGGGCTGGGAGGAGGGAGGGGGGTTGGTTTTAAAGTCTGTTTAGCTTTCCAGTAAGACTTATTGATTCTCTTAATTTTTTGTTCTCCTGGTTGCTAGGCAATCCCTCTCTCTCTCCTCCGCGTGCTGGAAACCAGGGCTGCAGACAGAAATTTATATCTTGTAATAAAATCAAATATAACAGAGCTTGTTGTCAATGATGAGAGGGGAGCATTTCATAAAGGACGGGCGGAGCAGGAGAACAGGGCCAGCGAGGGTCGATCAATAGCGGTCCTCAGCATTTAAGTCCCATCACAATTACTCCAGACTTCACATCAGGAAACAAACAGCCCATGTGGGTGGAGGGGACATGGAAGAAGAAAGAGAAAAGTTGGAACTAAATGAGCCAGAATTGAAGATAAACTTTTGTTCAGTGGAAAATCAAAAGGTTGATTCCATCTCACCTATATACACGTATGTCTGTGGATTTACTGCTGGTTTATCAAAGGTTAAGAGGCTGGGTGTTGCTCCAGTGTCAGTCAGCACAGTGCTGATCCAGGGCAGGCAGTGAGGCTCTCCTGGTGGACATTGGCTTCTAAAGATTGTGATTCCTGGTGCTGAGCAGGGACAGGGTCAGAGTCTACCATCCTACACAGGGTAAAGGGCAAAAGCTGCCCCAGCAAGGCTGGCCGGGCTCCCGGGAGGCTGATGGGCACTGCTGCTCAGGCTTACCCATGTCAGACTGTCCCCTCCTGCCCATGCCCACAGAAGTGGACACCTTCTCTGAGCTTGTCCCCACATTTTGCCTGGGGGTATGACCTGCCAAGAGGACGCTTCGTGAATTTGCTCCTACCTCTCACAAATTCTCTGGCCAAACTGGAGACCAGTTATTGCTGTCAATACATCACCCTCATTCAGATGCTTTCTGTCTCTCTACTGCTAAGTGACCTGTTAAGTCTGATATAAATTTCTATACATATGTATAGAAATACATATTTATGTGTAAAATGTGTTTGTAAACACACACACTGTTAACTCTGTCTTTTCTGAATCACAAGGTTGTTGCCTTAGAAACGGACATTATTAATGTGATCTCCTAAGGTGCTAAGCACAGTGGCAGCAAGGGCAGCCTCTGGAAATGCTGGACTCTGAGGTCAGGGCAAAGGATGCTCAGAAATTCCTGGGAACCTTTCCTCAGCTTTGTGGTGATGTTCCGAAAATGCACAGACATAACTATACCTTCTACTTGCCCTTCCATATTAGCTTCTTTCACTCTGAGACTGCAGCAGGAAAGAGCTGCTTACATTGTTTTTTAGTTAATTTTGCAGCCCCAGCCCTGAAATGGCTAAATCAATGTCACAACCATGCAAGTAAAATGGTGTTAAACTCAACCCTTTATGTGACCCAGGAGTGCATTCACAGCATAACGGGGGGAAGTGTTACAAATTCCTGTGTGAACAGCAAACCTTAACAGAAATATCAATAATTCATGCTACTGCAACTGCATTCAAGCAAAACTCTCTAGAGTAATAGACACACCAGGCTGGATCCCTTAGGCTTCCTCAGCACCGCAGGGGAGGCAGCTCTTGCAGCTGGAGGTTTATGTGAACAAGCCATAGCACTGGCCACCCGCACCCATGCTAAAGCAGCTCGTTTCCGTTGCAGTATGGTTTCCTGTTCAAAAGAAAAAAAGAGAAAAAAAAAAAAAGAAAGAATCCAAAATCCTAGAGATTTTTCCTTTAAGAAAAATGTGTATCTAATTTTCTGGGTTATCCAGTTAAAGTGAGAGCGGCTACAGCTGGAAGGGAGGAATGCCACAGAGCAGCAAGCTCAGACCAGGGCAATTAAAAACTCTTGAACTGAAAACCTGATACTGATGCCAACTTTCTCTGATTTTGATCAAATTGCTTTATGAACCATGTGAGATTTTTCTCCTGTAGAAGAGGGAAAAGCACACGCACTGCATCTGTGTGGTTAGGATGTGTCGGTCAACTTGGAGAGGATGACGATGCAAGAGAAAATGATGCAAGGGTGCAGAAATAACAGACGTGAAATCCTATGTCTGCAGAGCTGCTCTGCACCTGCACTGGCCCTCGAAGGAAAGGCATCATGCAACTCTAAAAGCGCCTCACTGCCAAGTAATTTGCAGATCAGGGTTTCCTGACATTTGCATATTTGTTAACTTTGTTGCAAAGCTCAGTGTTACCACTGTGAAAAAGGGGGAGTCTTTCACTCCCATGATGTAATAGCTGGGCAGGTAATATCCACACCAGGCCACAGAGATCCTCGGTGAGGCAGAAGAAATGGGGAGAATGACGACAAGAAGGGGGATGCAGAGCAAAATCTCTCTGCCGATTGACCTACACACCATTTTTTTAGGCTTCTGCAACACCCTAGAGCTGAGAACTGCTCTCTTGCAGCCGTGCCACAATAAAATGGAAAGTAGCTCCAACCACTTTTCTGTGGCAGCCTGTCATGTCCTCAGGACATCCTTTCAGTTTCTCTTCTGCCTGCGCTCTGGCCAGGCTCACCACAGCGATGGACTGGTTTGGAAATCGGTACATGGCCGCAGGGGCTGCTTAGTCGCTCTGGCAGGGCGGTTGGAGCCAAGAGACATCCCAGGGAGTGAGGGGGTAATTGATAGCTTGAGGATGTTGGATATTTGTACGTCTACTCCACAGCACAGGGGGAAACCTCAATGCAAGAAAAAACCCTCACTGCTACAGTCCCGTTGCTGTTGTACCAAACCCATTTCATACAGTGTAAAATACGACGCGGAGGGGGCAGCTGGGGCAATTGGCTCCATGGCAGTCACCAGGCACCCAACTGGAGCTATGCTGATTTCTACAGCCTAATGGCAGGCTCTCTTCAGCTCTCACAGAAGATGAAATCAGACCAATGAAGTCAATAATTCACCTACACCAGTGGTAGACCACTGCTTTTAGGATTATTCCTGATTTATACTAATTAAAAGACTTAGGCCTGGGGAAGCTCTGTATGGAGAAAGCCAACATATGTGTGAAGATACTCATATGTTGGGCTATCAACTCCTCCAAGAAAAGTCACAGTGATTATTCAAAGAGGGCCATCATCAATTCAGTCTGAGTCACAGACAGCAGCAGGACAGGTTTGACGCGCAAACCGCAGGGCAAACACTTATCATGGAAATTGCTTTTGCTCAATTCCAATAATTTAATCTTTTCCTGGCTCAAATGGCTCATCCTTCCAGGAACAGCTTGGAGACATTCAAGCAGGAGTCTGGATGGCATGATGTCCTGTTGCAGGGTGGAGAAGGAAGCAGCCCAGCCAACTGCTGCCTGCTTTGGGGGTCCTGGGAACCGCTGACTGCTCCTGCCAGGGACCCAGTGCAAAGAGGATGGCAGAGACACTGTAGGCAGGACCACAGGACAGCGGGGCTGGAGCCCAGCGCATCACTTCTGGTCTGGAAGTCTCTGCAGCACAGCCCGAGTCCCTCAGAAAGAAGACAAACCATTTTAAAAGGGCACAGAGGAAAAGCAAAAAATAGTGCAATTGTAGGTCCCAGCAGGCAGCCTTGTATCACGGACTGCTGCTTTCAGCTGTCGGTCCGGCTCAGACGGCTGAGACCAAATCACTTTCTGTAACATTGCTCAGCTGTGATTTGAATAAAGCATTCGGTGGAAACAAAGTTGTGGTTTCTCTCTAGAAAGAGAATGGCCTGAGGGAAGATGCTGAACAACTGGAGATAGTAGTTGAGCCTCCCCCCAATCAATGTTGTCCACAGAAAGTTGAGGACCACGTCCTACCCTTCTAGCTGCTGGTGGGATTGTTTGGATGTCACTGCATGCCTCCTAAAAGCTCCCGCAACATCAAGATACAGAGCATACTGCTCACTTGCTTATTTCCATACGCTTTGCCAGAGAAAAACCAGCAAAGAATTAATTAACAGCAATTATTTCTAGCAACAACAGAGCGGCCCTGCTCCAGAAGCCATGAAAACAACATCATGAGACCCCTGTGGCCGAAAAGCCTTCGTAAACAGGTGCAAAAATAAACAATTTTATAGCAGGCTATAAAAAGAGCCCAAGCCAGGCTGGGAATGGCAGAACAGCCATTTCAATGGCTGAGTCGGAGCAGCCACCCAGGCGACTTTTGGTGAAGGAGCTTTAATAAACAAACCAGAGCAGAAGCACCAACCCCAGTCAAAGAAGCAGCAGGACCAGGTTATTGCTGCAATAGAGGGTTTACTATACCTGTCACTTGGTGTTATTAGCGCTGCTAAAGTGATTTACTGTCTAAGTCAGTCCAACCGATTAGAGCTGTGATCTAAAGTACTAGCCAGCTCCAGTTTCAACAATAAACATCAGACACCACCCCCCCACCCCCCCGAATATTACTTGCTAAAATAAGCTGAAATAAAGCCATTAATTCAGACATCCATCTGCTCAAATGAGTCCTTCTAGCCGGCACCGCCACACCTGCAAGTCTCCCGCTGTGCACGCTGAAAGGATGGAGGTAGATGTTCCAGACATGCTCTCATTTTTCACCCACCTGGTGGTTTTTCAGCAGCTGGCAAACTCGGCATTTCTGTCCCTTTGACCAGCACTCGCACATCTATTGCCAAAGCCCTGCAGGGACCCGGTTCCTGCTACCTCTCTGCGCTGCACGTGCACATGCGGAGCATCTCCCCACACGAGGAGGCCAGGATGCATCTCCTGCCAGAGATGTCCCCTCCCTGATGCCAGGCACTCTTTCCCACTGGCATCTGCAGCACAGTTTGAGGAGGGAGGAACTAAACCGAAACCCACACTCTGCTCACCAGTACCATTCACACCAATGTCTGTGCACACAGACTGTTTAACACCTGCTCCATGGGCATCACCAGTGCTCTCCATACATGTACCAGTCTGGGATTGGGCTGCATGGACCCAGTACACATATACCTCTAGATCAGACAGAAATTTGAACGCATAGAGGGAGGGGGATAGACATGCTGCCGTAGCAAATGCTGCGAGCATGCACATGCACACTGGAGATGTGCCAAACAGCAGGCACACCCTGGAGCGTGTGGTCACAGTGATGGGTGGTGAGGACAAGGGGTTAAAGAGAGCCTGCTAAATCCATCGGTTGAAGGCAGCACAGCACAACTCCCACGTCCACACTAAAAACCAAAAGCCGAGGGAGGCAACCCTGGCGATGAAAGCAACTAGCCTCATTACACCCCTGGGATTTCCTATTTGGTGCTTGCTCACAGGGATGCAAAGGCTCATTTATCAGTGGGGGGTTTTGCTCCTGCTTGGTTCAGCACCCTGAGTTACCAGCAATTTTCTCAGCACGGCTGCTTCTGTGCAATGGCCGAGTGGCAGCAGCAATTTTTTTCCCATTTTGGTCTGCCTGCCCCAAAACTGGCTTCCTCGGTGTGGTGAAATCCTTTTGACCATCCAGCAAGCCATGCTACCATGGGGCTGTCAGAGCAACCCAGAGGGAAAAGCTCTTGGTGCCTTGGCAGCAGATTGCTCCTCTAAGCAGGCTGCAGCACACGGCATCACATCAAATCCTCAGGACGGTCCTGGTGTCCCAGATTCTGTAGTGCTATTGTCCTCCTGCCCATCCACTAAGGAGGAATTCAGTGCTTCCAAACCCTGCTGAAACCAAGAACAGGGTTTGATAACAGAGAAATGTAAATCTGAGCAAACAAAACTGGGCCTGACTCCCTTGCAGAGCACCTCCTCCCATGTGACTGCCTTCCCACGTGCTACCCTTGATTAGCAGCTTTGCAAGCAAGATGCTCGCAGTGAGGAAACTAGAAATCCTCCAGAAATCAGAGCTGTCAACTCCTAGAAGGATACTAAAATAGTCAAAGGACTCAGCTGCCCAAAGGGGCTGCAGAAGCAGCTCCCACTGCCTGCTTTTTAAAACTATCAAGGTGAAAGTAAAAGCCTGGGTCATTCTTGGTAATCTTGGTTTCTTCACCCCCCTGCTCTCTTTTTGCAAGGCTCCTTTCCACCACTGCTTCTGTCAGACCCTGCCATAATTCATAAGGACCTGAACAGAAAAGCATCTACAATACTGCGTGGCTTAAGGTATTGCTCATTACCAGGCAGCAGGACACACAGCCAGACGGACCACAACATCCCTCCCACATCGGTGGGAACCCACCTGGCTCCGCGTGGGAGCTGGGGAAGACTGTTTGTGCAGACAGCTACACATCCCACCAGAGGCGGGGAAGCATGGGACAGCAAGGGCTGGATTCAGCCCACCAGATTTGACGCACCTGAACTGTTTTACGCTCATGGAGATAACTGTGGTCTTTGTTGGGCTATATGGTGAATGCCAGGCTTGTCTGAGGTGTTTTTCAACCAGCCAAGCCCAGCAGAAATCTGCAAGCATGAGTGGTGCGCCTGCTAATGCAAGTCCCAAGATCTCCTGGAATAATGGGAATGAACAATCAAGGGGTGACAGAGTCTGTGCAGTGCTAGAGAGAGAGCACATTCTTCAGAACCTCTAGGCAGAGCCATAAAAACCTGTCCCTGTATCACCACCAGTGTCAGGGAACAAAAAAATGCATCAAGGACTACCAAGTCCTCTGCACACACCCATTGGACTTCTAGGTGACTTTCTATGAAGCTCCTATTTTGAGCAGTGATCAATTATGCATTTCAAGCCATATGGCACCTTCATTCCAGAAGGAAGGCATTTTGTCTTGAAATCTGCAAGCTAGAAAATCTGCTGCATCCTGACAGAAATGCAACATTGCCAACTATTCACAGAAGCAGAATCAAGAGACAAAAAAAGAAAAGGAAAAAAAAAAAAAAAAAAAGAGAACCAGGATAAGATTAATCAGATATCCAATTTCCATTGAAATAGCCTGGAAGGGGAAATGGACCTTTGTATGTGCCCTTCCAAACAGTCTTTTTATAATTAACCCCAGTCAGAGCTTTGGTTTTTGTAAAAAATCTGATACAATACGCAACATTCTCAATTTAGCAGAAGGATCTCTTCCAGAAGGGATCTTCTCCAGGCAGAAAAGTACCTAGAGTCCTCTGAGGTCACAGGCTATGCTACCAGAAATGACCACACTCTTGCATACTACCAGAAGCTTCATTCCCTTCCCAGGAATCATGGATGAGAAATATAGAAACATACTGCTCTCCAGTGGAACCAGAACACCCCAGGCACTTCCCAGAGCCTGGAGCAGCAAGTGATGCTGCAGATGCTTTTTGTGTGGGGAACAGGCTGCTCCTTCTCCCACAGCCTCATATACGCCAGGGTTAGTTGCAGCAGGTTAGTGGAAACGGCATCGCCCCCCAGGGCTGCCTGGAGCCAGACAGCAACGGGGTGAAATTCAAGAGACGCTCCCACCGACCCAGCTCCCTCCCACCGTTAGCACTGGTTAAGCCCAACCTGCAAAAGCGGCACTAAGCAAAAGCTATTTCGATGGCTGCCACAAAGGGCAACCAGTCACCGAAGGCCAGCAGCTCCGTGGTTTCCAAAGGTAAGCAAGTGGGTGACTATTCGCTGCAAATGTCATGCCCAGCCACAAGGACTCTGCGGCCTTGAAGCAGGCAGGACAAGCTGGGGAGGCTTTGGAGGAGGACCAAGCGTGAAGGTCAGCTGGCTACGTCCGTTGCCTGCCTGCAACTATGCCCAACCCCCAGCCAGTCACTTTACAGGTGCCAACAGCCACAAGCCTTCTGCTATACCAGGTATCCCGCTTCCAGGTGGCAGCTGCAGCAACAATCTTTCCTTAGCATGGAAGCGCAGGCTCATTGTGCTCCTACAAAGGACTTTGGACCATGGCCCACTTCCAGCGCAAGAGGCTCTCTTTGTATAGGCTTTTCTATGAAAGAACACCCAGAGCTTGGGAAAAGTTTAATAAACCCTTTCTTCCTTGTTCTGCAGGTCACTGCAGTTGTTTGGAGAGATACACCTAGAGCTCAAGGTCTCCCAGGGAAACATAACGACAGTTGGCTTGCAGCAATGTTCTCTCTGTAAATAACTGCCGTGATCAACGTTAAGATCTTTGTGGTTGAATGGATTCTAATCTGACCAGAGAAAGGGGGAATGTGTGGGCAAGGCTCTAAGTGCCAATGTGCAAAGCTGACCTGGAGCCCTCCGGGGATTCCCTGGGACGGGTTCCCAAGCAGCAGGGTGCCTAGAGTTACGGCGTGAAGGAGGCTTTGCTGAAGACAAATGACAGGAAAGACAATTACAACCCCCTCGCTTATCGATTTCTATTACTGTGTGAAGAGCTTACACAGATCTTCAACAGTCAGCACTTCCTCCCACTCTGGGCTATCCCTTCCACACCTGTATGATCACATCCAGGCTGGCAGTTCGTACATCACTCCCAGCCGAACCTCGCTGCACAACCGGGTGCATTTCTCCAGCTCCCCGGCTCAGGCAGCAGGTGGGGTGTCACAGCAGCGCCGGAGCAGGCAGTGCGCACTCAGGCTGCTCACATGAAGATTAATGAACTTGTGTGGGACTTACCTTGCGCTCAGCGCCACACAGCAGAGTAGCTCATCAACTCCAAACAGCTTCATAAAGAAATGGGTGCCCCTGACAAACTGCCTCCCCCACCAGCACACACACCTCAGCTCAGCGTTTCCAGAATACAGATTCTCCCAACTCGGTGGCAGGCTTCTGGAGAGCTTCCTTCTGGGTAGGGGATCTGGAAAAGTAGCTTCAAACTTAAGAGATTCCCTTCGGCTTACACACCACTGTCATTTTACAAGAGCACAAACCTGGGTACCGCAAGCAAAGCTAATATATATAGAGGTTTTAAATGTAAAGGCTTTAATTAACATCTGTATGTTTGCAGGAATAAATTGAAGAGCATTCTGGGACTTCTCCCAGATAACTCTAGTGTTCGAGGGACTTGTCCCATAGAGCAAACTGGGAAAACTTTTTGACCCCAGGCTTGGCATTGACTAATGACTTGTTTTTCCACAACTCCTCAGTTGCATCAGATCTCAATCAAGAACAGCTGATAGCGCTCACCAGCTCTGACCCTTGCAGCTCCACTGAACATATTCTCTTCTCCAGCTAACACCTTACAGCCAGGAAATACGTGCCCCTGCCAATTCCCTGAGTTTTCAGCTCCCCACTCACAGCCCCGTTCTTGACCTGGCATGAAGGGGACAGGCTGTGAAGCTGACTCACCGTGCTGGCTGGGAGGCATGATGAAACATGCCCATGGATCTGGTCAGGATGAGGACATTACCTTTGGGTTGGTGAAAGGTGCAAAACTTCTCACTCCACCACTCCCTACTAGGGTGGCAATGACTATTTCTGTAGTTATTTTGTGAAGGATGAAGCGTGCTCTGGTTGTTTTGGTAGCCCAGCAGCACAGTCAGTCTGTGGTACACTGGGTCCTGCTGGCTACATCACCGTAACGCTACAGGAGGATTCCTGGCCTACAAGTAGCACAGAGCACTGTTTTCCTCAGCTTGCCATAAAGGTTTTTGAAACTGCTTTTTTCCCTCCACCATCCCTTCTGCATCCAAAATTTGGGCCCTGGTCACTATAAACAGTCCTCAGTGGTCCCTCCTTCAGTGTGTGATTTGAGACATTTCATTTAAATGGCAACTATCACTCCAGCTCAAGTCAAAACTCACTCACTCAAGACTTCAAAAACTTCACCCCTTTTACTCTATAATAACCTGGAGGACAGAGTTGATATCAACTATCTCAAGAAAAAACATGCATCTAACCCATGAAGTAACTGTCTGGCCAAACAACAGCACGGAGTAACAGCAGAAAGATGAAACTACCACTGATAACAGCCCCGATTACTCCACCACCACCGGTGGGTTTTTTCATACCCACCAGGGATTCACTTCACCTTGTAATATTCAGGGAGCACGGGAGCATGAAATTTGATTTCTTTCTTCTGAAGATGCTGAAGATTATTTTAATTCTTACTTGGTATCGCTGAAAGAATGCTCTTGTTCAGTGGTTTAATATAGTCTTTTAATATCTGTTTCAGCAATAAAATCTCTGCTTTTTTTTCTGTAAATGTACTAATCTCACCAAGGAATATAATTTAAACAGTAGAATGAAGTAGAATAAAAATATGCAGCAGCAAGTGAACATTCTTTTCAAACAGGAACCTGCTCTGAACTATGTGCGGTCTGTTCAATCAGATTAGACATAAGCAACAATATAAATCCCAGCAACAACCACCAGCATGGAGAGCAGAAAACATTCTTTTACCCTCTCCTGGATCTCTGTGTGCACAGATGCACAGCCAAGAGAAGCAGAAGCAAAAGAAATAATAGCAGATAATAGGAAAGGTGAGATATATCAGAGGACACAAAGGAGACAGTACGGGAGAACTGCCTTGGCAAACTGTGTATCACCATCTGCAGACCCTGACCCTAAAGCTTGCAGTTTGAGCCCCAGATACACAGAGAAATTATTTGGTGGGTTAAAAAAAAAGGGGGGGGGGGGGGGGGGGGGGAAGCAGGTGGGACAGGGCAGCAAATACAGTGCAAATTACATCCAGAAAATTTACAAATTTATTGTCTGCTTGAAACATATTTTGAGGGGGCCCAATTATTTTAGCTTGAACTCAGTATTAAGAAAGCCTCATTTGCATTAGTGTATGGAAGAGAAATACCACTGGCTTTGATAATTCATGGTTCGGTTATACAAACACCTGTCAGGGATCTTAAAGGCATACACAGACCTGATGTCTCATCTACTGTATGACCTCTTCCATCACCTTCTCGATGTATGGGCTGCAACTACAGGTTTTGGAAAGAAATAGTGTATTTCTTAGACTCTTGATCTACCCTGGTTTTAAGTTAAAACATTTGTTCGTAAAGAATAAAATTGCCCCATCACATTTATATATATATTTCAGTTACCTTAGAACACAAACAAATACCATTCCTGTCTCCACATTTCATGGTGAAACTGGATATTAAGAATACCATATGAAAGGTTTATTTGGAGAACTGAATACATTCATAATGAAAGATTCCTGGTTAAATGATGAAACGAAGTTAGGTGAACACTTTTGGCATGATAAATAAAAGCAGAATCACTACCTGACTGATGTCTGGAACTAGGAATAATCCCCCAACAATGAAGGTTAAAAGAACGAAAAAACCCCCTACCCCAGTACCCAACTGTTTTCTGTAGCAGGGTGAAGAGGAGATCACCCCAAAGATGGGCATTAATACCAGTAATTAATAAAAAGCAATTTGCAGATACCACAACAGCTTTATTTCCACCTGACAAGTAACTGCTGTAAGCATATTAGTAATGGCCACATAAGATTAATCTGTAGTTCCAAGACCTACACAAGAAGGGGTTTTTTTGCTCTTATTTTAAAAAAAGACTTCACTGTTCTTACACTTCAGGCAGTAATTGTTTCCTCCAGCTTCTTACGGATCTGTAAAAATAGGCTAGAGAAATTAAAAGAAAGAAATTAAGAAATACTTCAGTAAAGTAGACAAAGGCAGTACTTTTGCTCATTAAAAAAAAATAAGCTTACTTTAGGAAGATTAAACTTTGAAAAAAGGTTCCTTCAGGAAACACTTCTTATTGCAATATGAACAGAATGTACAATATGTACTACATTAAAAGTTATATTTTCCCATACATGAGGAGTAAAGTTGTCTGTCTTCATTACAAGTTTTCAGGTTTTGCTTCTGATTTCTCATCCATCATGTCTTTAAATCCCAATTTTTCCAGTGGTTCATTAGCCATAAGCTGCCTAGGTTAAAAACAAGAAAACACAAAAATATTTTGCAGAACACTGCCTATAACAAAGAAAATAGTATCATTTTCTATTTCACCTAGTATTATTCACTCTAAAGAAATCCAACATGTCCATACAGAGTACTGACACTTGGCAAAGCCTCCAAAAGCTTAGTTTTGGGAAAGTGGCGTTCAGGAATACTTTATTTTTCTTAACAGCAGTCTTCCAATTAAATGTGTTATTTCCTGATATTAGACATTGAGTTAAGTTTCCTCAAATTGACCTGAGGCTTGGTTATCTTTAATCAACAGACTGCGTAAGAGCTTCCTAAAATTCTACCTGTACCATTGATCAGATTTTTTCGTGAATGTGGTTTAGAACACTTTGCCGTAGCGATTTTCAAATGGTTTTCGATCTGCAGCCTCCCTCAGCACCAGCAGTCTAAGGCAGCATCCTCGTACTGAAGCGCACTGGGTAAGGCCCTTCTGGGCCCTGCGCCACCACGGGCCAGCAAGCATTGCAAAGGAAAGCAAGAATGGAAACATCCCGAGGAAAGCAACCACCGCCACTTCTTTCCCTTGATCTGAGAAACGAGTTAAACTTCTAACTCGCAATCATAGGTAGAAAAAAGAAAAAAAAATAGGGCTTCACACTGAGAAAGTGGCTGCGCCCAGTGGCAGCTGGCCAGGCCTCGGGGCTGGGTATCCACACCACACCAAAACCAGCCAGGTGAACCGCTGAAGCCACAGCGGACACCCGTTCCGTCCGAGGCCACAGGCTCAGGCAGGGACACTGCGGGTCCCGCCGCTCCCCGCAAAGGGCCCCGGGCCCCCCCGGCCGCCCCCAGCACCACCTGCCTGTCCATGCGGCACTGCAGGTAGGCCATGGCGCGCTGCCGGCAGGCACCGCTCTCGTAGCCGCTGTCGCGGAGACACTCCATGAACCGCTCCTTGAAGGTGCTGCACTCCCCTGAAAGAGACAGCGAGGGCCGGGCTCGACGGCGGCCCCGGGCCGGCGGAGGGCCGAGGGGAAGGGGGAGGCCCGGCGCTAGGCCGCGGGGAGGCCAGGCCGACGGCACCGCACCGAAGTGATCCAGCGGGAACGCGCCCTTGTCCGGCGGTCGCGCCTTGAAACTCTTGGCGCTGAAGTTCATGGCGGTGGACATGGCGCCGCCGCAGGGCCCGGACCGGGCCGCACCGCCTCCTGCGCCGCCGGGGGGAGCCGCACGCCGGGAGGCCGCGCCGAGCGCCGAGCGCATCGAGCGGGGCACGTGACAGCCGCCGCCGCGCCGAGGGGCGGGGCCACGCCGCCACGGAAGCGGCTCCGGCACTGCTGTGGCAACCGGGCGCCTCGCGCCGGCGGGAGGGTGCTCGGGGGCGGGGCGGCGCCTCGGCCGCGCAACGGGGCGCTGCCCCCGTGACGTCACTGCCGCAGGCCGCGGCCGCCCGTGCGGGTCACCATGGAGACGGCGCCGCCGGCCGCCATGTTGGGTCGGGCCGGGGCCGGCGGGGTCACAGAACCGCAGAGACAGAGGGTGCTCGGGGGCGGGAGGGACGGCTGGGGATCATCCAGCCCAGCCCCCGCCACAGCAGGGTCGCCTGGGGCAGGTCACACAGAGCCACATCCAGGCGGGTTCTGAACGTCTCCAGAGGAGGAGACAGCGCAGCCTCTGCGGGCAGCCTGTGCCCGTGCTCCGGCACCCTCCAGGGAAAGGAGTTCTGCCTCGTGTTCAGGTGGAGCTTCCAGTGCCGCACCTTGTGCCCGTTGCCCCTTGTCCTGCCGCTGGGCACCACTGAAAAGAGCCCGGCCCCGTCCTCCTGGCACCTGCCCTTAAGGTGTTTGTAGACCTTGAGAAGCTCCCCTCAGCCTTCCCTGCTCCGAGCTGAACAGGCCCGGCTCCCTCAGCCTCCCCTCACAGGGGAGATGCTCCGGGCCCCCCATCACCTCCGCAGCCCCCGCTGGCCCCTCCCCAGCAGCTCGCTGCCCCCCTCAGACAGGAGGGTCCAGAACTGGACCCTGTGGTTGGTCCTACCTGAGTGGGAGGGTCATGCCGGTGGTGTTCCTGCTGTGCTTCCACCACCCCGGCATCCAGGGCATGACCAACCTCTGTAAAATAAAACTATTTCTTCTTATAAAAACTTAATTTTCCTAATTCACTTCTGGACTCTCTGGATGGGAAGGGTGAGAGCGATGGGCACAGGCAGCCTGGCCGCTGAGGGGCAGGAAAAAACAGTGTCCTCTCACATTTGTTCATTTGGAAATGACGGGGAAAAGAGCAAAACTTAGAGCCTGGTGTTAGCAAATCAGTTTATGCAGGAGCCAGCCTCATTTGAGTCTCTCCCATTTCCACCCAGGAGCTGGCAGCCCGGGCATGGGCTGAACCCAGGCTCCTCCTTCCCCTCCGACGCAAAGAACAAGTTCCTCAGCTGTCACTGCTGAGCACTGGGTCCTATCTTAAAAACACATTTTTCAGGACCCAGCTCTGGCTGTTGGTGTGATCCAAGAGCCCTGGGGCTCAGCACAGAGAGCTGAGGCACCCCTGGGAGGCAGTATGAACTTTCCTTAGAAATCCAGCAGGATTTCAGAAGAGCCGTCCCTGTCTTGCTGCAGTGCTGTGAACTATGCTACCAGCCACCTGTGGCAACAGCAACGTGATTGCTCAGCCCTCATTAATCCTCACAGTTAACGTCCATGCACAAACCTGATGGACAGCACCGAGTTATTTTATGCTTCCTACAAGCAATCGGCAAGCAGGTGGCTTCTCATCATGCAGCATGAACGCCGATGAGGCCAGTAAAGCCAAGCAGTCATTGGCAGATGCTTGGGAAATGGTGAGCTTCCAGACCCTCCAGAGAGAGAACCAAGAAAAACACCCCTTTTGCCCGCAGGTTTACAGCACACTCTCTTCAGAGTCTCAGATCTCATCCTGAAAGGTGGATGACAAATGGTGTTAATTTAACCCACCCAAGTGTTAACCATGGATTATGCTGTTAGAGTCTTTTTTCATCTTTGCCCATAGCTGCAATTGGTTTAGGATGGTCTTTCATCTGTTTTAAGTTGATTTTCTTTTAATTAAATGACCGAGATAAGTAGAAAGGATTCTAGGCTGGAGAAAAAAAAAAAAAAAAAAGAAACAGCTACAATTGTTAAGGACAGCCATTATGGAAATATTACCTGCAGCCCCATTTAAAATGCATTTTGTTTATGCTTTGATTGCTTTGTTATTACAGTATTGTAAATAGAAAATTACACCATGTCCTATTACATAAGCAACTGGTTTACACAGCCTAAAATATAAGGTTTTATTTATTATTATGTTTTCAGGGCTATGAACAATAGATGTTTTTTATCATACGGTAAATAGCACTTTTCCACTTGACTTCATTATAATACTTAACAGTAAAAGGGAGATACTCCTCTTTCATAAAAACATGCAGCAAACTGTCTCACAGATCTCAACGGACTGAGCAGCAGAGAAGCGGCTTTGGTTTATCTGGACAAGCTTAACTGAAGTGTCAAGGCACGTGATTTTACCAAACTGAACCACCTGAATTACGTTCCTTAGTTTCTGGCACAGTGGTTGACTTGCTGATTCCCCATGCAATGAAGGAAAAAAGTGAAGGAAAAAGAAATGCAAGGATCCCACCGTGGAGTTATTCTCAAACAGACAGTGGCAATCCTTTCCAGTTCTGTTTAATACCTTAATTAATGACCTGTATGAGGGGACTGAGTACACCCTCAGTAAGTTACAGACACCACCAAGCTGGGTGGGAGTGTTGATGTGCTGGAGGGCAGGGGGCTCTGCAGAGGGATCTGGGCAGGCTGGACCGATGGGCTGAGGCCAAGTGGATGAGGTTCAACCAGGCTCCGTGCCGGGCCCTGCCCGTGGGTCACAGCAGCCCCCGCAGCGCTGCAGGCTGGGGCAGGGGGCTGGGAACTGCCCAGAGAGAAAGGGCCTGGGGGGGCTGGCCAACAGCCGCTGGGCAGGAGCCATGTGCCCGGGTGGCCAAGGTGGCCAGCAGCATCCTGGCTGGTACCCGAACCAGCGTGGCCAGCAGGGCCAGGGCAGTGCCCATCCCCCTGCACTGGGCACCGGTGCGGCTGCCCCTCGAACCCTGGGCTCAGCTGTGGCCCCTCACTGCCAGGGGGACGTGGAGGGGCTGGAGTGTCCAGAGCTGGGCAGGGGCTGGGGAAGGGGCTGGGGCACAAGCCCTGTGGGGAGCGGCTGGGGGAGCTGGGGGGGGTCAGCCTGGAGAGCAGGGGGCTCGGGGGGGACCTGATCGCTCCTTCCAGCTGCCTGACAGGGGCTGTGGGCAGGGGGGGTCGGTCTCTGCGCCCAGGGAACAAGCGACAGGGCAAGAGCAAACGGCCTCGGGCTGCGCCAGGGGAGGTTTAGGTTGGAAATTGGGAAAAACTTCTTCCCCAAAGCAGCTGCCAAGCACTGGAACAGGATGCCCGGGGAGGTGGTGGAGTCACCGTCCCTGGAGGATTTAAAAGATGCGTAGGTGTGGCCCTTAGGGCCATGGTTTAGTGGTGGGCTTGGCAGCGTTAACGGTTGGACTCAGTGATCTTAAGGGTCTTTTCCAAACTAAACAATTCCACAGCTCTATGCAAAGGCTATATCAACTTGCTGTATTATATTATATCCAAATGTTTTGGTTACCTGTTAATTAAATCAGTGTCTTTCTTTGGAGTCTTAAATGTTGTAGTTACCCAAATTTAGGTCAGGTGTAGTAGCAGGTGTTTGGTTATGCTTACTTAATGTTTTTATTGCAAATACCAGTTGTATCTTCTACAGTTTCCTTTAAAGGTACAGTTTGTCTTAGAATCTAATACATGTGCTTCAGCAGTTTAGCATGAGTTTTTCCCAAGGAGATCAAATGAAACCCCCGTTAGATAATCAGTATGAAGAAAAAAAAATAATCTCATTTGCAGATTAAGCCAAGCAGTTCCAAAAGAATTTGGTAAAAACAGTGCCACAAACAGGGAATTAAATACTTTTCACATATTATCTTTCAAAGAAGTGAGAGACTTTCACAGCATCAGGGAAATTTGAAAAGCTGTTTCAGTCAAAAGGTGCCCATTATACAAGAGAGATCAGATAATATTTGTAAAGCATGAGGTGTTTTACAGTATCTGGAGTCTGGGGTCCTGAGCCCTTTCCAAAAATCAGAAGGCTCAAATCAGAAGGCTCCCCAAATGAGGAAAAACCTTGGATCTTCTCCTTTCAATTACACAGCCTGACAGATTCAAAAGAAGAAAAATCCTTTGCTTGAATCAGAGCTGTTAGTCATTAATTATGGACTAGAGAGTCATTAATTATGGACTAGAGTAACGTTTAAAAAATGTTTACTCTTTTACAGTGTTGTCAGATCACACTGGAAACTTATTCCACTATTGGTGCTTACCTGTCAGTTGTACAAATGTACCTTCAGAAGGAGTTTTTACAAACTTAGCGTTACTTTTGGAAGCACCAGCTTGAATAATACATCAGAGCAGAACCTTTATTCCTTTTTATGGGCAGGGTAAAGTCCATGACTTTCATTATTTTCCTTTCTCTCACCATGCTGCATCTTTTAAGAGCCTACAGATTCAAATTATCAGGTAGTTAATTTGAAAATAATTTATTGACGAGCCATGAAAGGCTTTGAGTATAGTACTAGGGGATTTTGTAGCTTGACTTGGGATAGCTGTAAGAAATTAATCAGTTGAACAAGACCAAGCACATTCAGACGCTGGAATTTGTGCCCTTGAGACTGCTGTTCCCAGCCCAGGCACAGAACACACCTCAGAGAAACATCCTTCCAGGATCACTCATTCCTATGCCTCACCCTCGCACTGCGAGCACACCGCCAGCTCTTACATAAGGTCTCTTGCTACATCACTGCCACAGGCTGTTGTAAACCATTTTTCTCCCTTTTAATTCAGGTTCCTAGACAAGAAAAAATGCAGAATATTGCTAGAATAGTCTGGGGAATGGGGATTTCTGTTGTGGATGATTAATGAAATATTATTGTTTTGCACTTACAGGGAAATTGTAGTTTCATGCCAGTGAGGTCAGGGCCTTAATATATTATGTGCTCTACAAAGATGTACAGAATGATAGCTCATTTTCTGTTATGACTGAGCCAAAGCCTCATCAGGTTAGAGAGAAACGTGGTAGAAATAGTAACACTGCGCTGAAAGCCAAAGAAAACTTTTTTCTTACGTTGCTAGTTACAGTTCTGGTATATCTAAATCCACATCTCTAACTACATCAAGACAGGGGGCTCAAAAATAAGATGCTGGGACCCTGGCTCTGTAGATACCTACCAACCACTTTGTGATATGCCCCAAATTGCCCTCAGATTAATATAAATTCTGCAATACTGTGTTGAGGTAGACTGAAGCTAGAGACCCGGAACAAAAAGATCCTTGGAGCTATGCTGAGGCATTTGATCTGTTCAGTCGTATTTTGAAAATAAATTCTTTATAACCTGACTTTCTCAATACTAACTTCCCAGGTCAGGCTGCCTCGGCTTGTTGGCTTTAAGTGTGGGGTCTGGAAGATCACGCTTCTGCTATAGCCACAATGGATTTGACTGCAAATATTTTTATAGATATGCATATTATAAAGTACATAACTAGCACTAAACCCCAGGATCTCCCATGTATTTTGTCAGTGAGTGAGACTCATGGAGGAATGACATCTATTCAGTCCAAGAACAAGGCTTTTATAAGCAACAAAGTTCCTGAGAATGGTTTGTTGCTAAAAGTGGGAAATGCTTAGCACAAGTGGGAAATACCGTCACCTTAGGCTCTGCACAGGGACAATGCACTAGTCCCTTGCATGTATTTTTTTATTTTCTTCTCCCAGTGACCAGACTCATCACATAGAATCTTTTGGGTCAGAATACGGAAAAACCCCAAGAATTTGTCATTGAAATTTTGCAGTGAAATAATGACTTTTAAAAGTATTTTTCAGGAGCCTTTATTCCCAAAGTAGATGTGCAACACACACTGATTTGACAGATAAATGAAAAGAAGTTCAGTACAAGTTATTTGTATCAAAATGAGCACAGCAAACACTTCAGATAGTGATTACTACCCTGCAGCAATTCTATAGAAATACCGACTTGCAGGATGGGAAGAAGTGGGTGTAAGCCAATAAAACAATGAAATTATTTTGAAAAAATTGAAAGAGGTCAAAGTCAGAAAGCTTTTGATTTCTTTTTGCATTGACATTTGTCACTGAACAAAATCCATTAGCAAGGAGCAGCCTGAGTTTTAACACATCTGAGACTTTAAAAATGTTAATGTTTAATAGGGTGTGCTCATGCTTTATATATCCCTGATAACAATGCATGGGCTGATACGCATCTCTTGAGGTTGTAAATCAGTGGCAGAGCCTTGCAAGGCACATAAGCACTTGGTGTTCACTCTCATGTTTTATTATGTTATCAGAACTCATTGACTGAATTATGGCCTTATAACAGCTCTTTGTCTGCATTATCCTACTGTTACTGTAGCATTATTAACCTGTGTCCCATTAGAAGATTATATGTCCTTCTCCAGATGAGCACAAAGAAGTTAGATGATCCTGTGGCTGTTTAATGTACAGGCTCCTTGTCTAGAGGAAGTGCTTATTTCCCTGAGCTATGCCCACAATAGCTTCTGCTTACCTGAAGATGCTATTGGTTCTGGCCTGGGCTGGTAGAAAGACAAAGACATGTGAGCAGGGAGCCACATTTTCTCCCCAGCCCCATGTGGGATGTCTCACCTGCAAGCTGGCAACTTAGTCACATGCTGTGTTCAGGATCGCATACTGGAAGCCAAGGTCTGTGAGGGAGAAATGGAGGTGAGGACATCACGTTAGTTGTATTTTAAAACTGCAATGATTCCCTCCCACGGGAGAACTCATCTGTCATTTCCCACAGTGCATGCATTGGTCCAGCAGGTTACAAGGCCATGGGCTCACTACTTGAGAAAGATTTCATCCTCTATTATCACCAGGTACAACCTGAAGCTTTACAGTGAAAGCCCTTGAGAAGGTGCTCTTGCTTTCTATGGCAGTAGCCAGCTCTACTCCAACAGAGCAGTGGTGGCTACATGTAAACAGAAACAATACACTTCCTCTGTTGGTACCCAACTGGGCCCATGTAGGGTTTTTTCCTCACTCATACTGTATCTTATCAAGTTTCAAGAGTCCCATGGTCATACCATTTGTTTGGAGAAGAGTCTGGCAGAACAGGATATTCTTGGAAACGTCTGGGAGAAGAGGGTGCAGACCAAGACCTGACAGCTGTGCAGCAAATCTTGAAATGGAACATGACCATCCATTGCCCTCCTTTCTTTGCCCACCTTGCCTGGTCCTCTTCTGCACAGGGTAATGCCCCATTGTGCAAAACTCCACTCCTGCTAACAAGCCTTGAAGAACAGGCAGACGTGCAGGCACCTTTCACGTCAACCTAGTTAGAGTTTATTGATTCCCTTTGCCTTCAGCTAATGTACTTTTATTATTATTAATAAATAATCATAATTTTTCCATCACTGGAGCCAGCACTCGGGAGCCTTGGAGGATTCTAACAAAAGTATTATTAAAACTAAAGATTTCTAAAGGGTTGAACAGCAGCACGGCTCAGTAATCTGATAGAATCTGCAACTAGGGAGCAAAATATCCCTACCTGAGAATATGCGATAGAGCATCAAGTTGGCTGTTCGCCCAGAGCCACCATTTAAAACTGCAGTGTCCTGTTCATGATCACTTCTGCTTTATTGTCATCCCCCAGGGATGCAAAAGGTGCACATGGCTCCTGGGGAGCTGTTGCCCGGGCATGCGGGCTCTTGCAGGACCCTGCCCTGGCATGGTGCATGACTCAGTACACCTGGAGCACCAAAACTGTTGCTGTGTTCTCCTCCTGGCTGGCACTCCCTCTGCCACAGCTGCCCAAGGAGCCTCTGACCTCCCCGCCCTGCCTGGCCAGCTGCAGAGCCTGATCCTGGCTCCTCGCAGGTTGCAAAGATCCAGGATCTCTTTCCTGATCTAGGCAGAAGGATTGCCTGGAGGGGATGGTTTCTCCTAGAGGATCGCATGCATCTGCTCATAAACAGGCAGGACAGATGGGAAGCAGTCATCACCAAACTTAGAGACAGACATGGACATCCAGGCACACAGTCCTCTGGACAGTAAACTGTGAAACGGTGACTGAAGTGGTTCCAAGGGCATTTTGGAATTGCAGGTAGAGGATTTTGGGGACAAAGATCAATAACAGTGTCAACCATGTAAACACTGTCTTGCTCAAGGAGGTGATTTTACTGGGGTAGCAGGAAAACAAAGAGAATCAGAGCTCTCACCTGATTAGACTTCACCCGATTATCTCACCTGATAGACCTACTGTCACCTTCATTCCTGAATTGGCACATCCTCATGCCATCACCATTCCAATTCCTCCTTGGTCAGCCTTGTCTTCCCTGAGGACACAGATTGCCTTCCTTGCCAGCTGCACCCTGGGCCATGCATTATCGTGGGCTTTCCCTCCTGCGTCCTGCTTCCTCCATTGCATCACCAGGGGTCCAGCTGAGTTTTGTGACCTGGCACCACGACAGCAATCCAGCATGGGTCCTGTCCCTTCATTCTGCCCCTGAAATCATGTAGACCACAACATGCCCATAACACAGATTTTCACTGGAAAACAAACACCTTGCCCTAGTGTTGTAGACGAAATAGGATCTCCAGATTAAGATAATCCATGTCTCAGAATAAAATAGGGTGCTTTATTTGGCGGGGGAAAAAAGTAGATCTGGTCTAAATAGAAGTAAACAAGACTTCAGAGTCCTTTTCTCTGTGTAAAGCCACTTCAGGCTTGTTCAGGCGATGACAGAAGGGCTATAAAAGGACCCCAAGATGCTCACGCCCACGCTCTGGTGCAGACATGGCCATACAGAGTCTGCTGCAGTACGTGGGCTCTAGTTTGCTGCTTTCTTTGGCAGCAGGGCTAGTCGCTCTCCTTTACTTCCTTACCAGCTTGAAGAAGTCGGTTTGCCATTTGCCTCCTGGGCCGCGACCTCTTCCTCTGATCGGAAACTTGAATGTGGTGGACCTGAAAAAGCCGTTCCAGTCGCTGACAGAGGTAGGGTCTGAGCGAGCAGGCAGGAGGAAAACATGCAATTCCTGCAGCGAGAAATGCAGCTAGGGAAATGGAGATGCGATTGTGTTAGCATTGCATAGAGGGCAGAAATGAGATACATAGGCAGGCTGGCAGAGTGACTTTACCTTCAGAGGTATACACACACATACACCTATTTATATATATAAATATAATACACACATTCTTTCCTTTATACACACACAAGTGTAGAACTCCAACCCTTGCAGTCAGCTCCATATCATTGGTATTTTGAACCCTTCAGAGCCTGTAGAAGACTCGAGTTGGATCAGTCTGCTGACGGATCAGGACTATTTGCCATGAAGAGATGTCTGTCTGCAGACAGACCTCTGCGAAGGAAGGGGGGGAGGAAGGGAGGGAGGGAATCATCCCCACAGTAGAGGAGATGGGTTCATACGTACATTTATTTCCAAAGCTAATTATATCCCTGCAATGTAAAGCTCAACTCTGCCTCCTCAACCCTTCCCCTGCACGCACACACTGCCCAGGTTTATTTAAGACTTGATGCATGGCTTTTCTGTATTTAGGTAAACAAATTGCTTTTTCTTACACAGCTCCATCGTTACTTTTATTTCTCAAAGAGAAAAAAAAGACTCAAATATTATAAAGCCAGGTGCAATATTTGTTTCAGAAAACGTCTGCTCTGTTCCCACAGGGAGGTGGGGACAAGTCAATGTGAATTCAGATTTCTTCTGGTTTCTGTAGAGACAGTTGAGGCGCCATGAGTGACTTGCCACATACCCTGTGTGTGTGCTTACCAGACACTACAAGGGGATAAACCCAGTCCCCAGTGAACTCCTTCAGCCACCTGAAGAGCCATGGTGAGGGGCCAGTGCAGACACTGAAATTCTCCGGTTAGTTGCAGAAGAAAGGGCATCCTGGGCTGCAAAAGTACAGATTTCCTATAGCAGTGTTCATCTGCCTTGATTTACAGTGCAGAGGATTGTGCAGAGCACAATTTTGATGGTTCTCTGCTCCTGAGCTCCCGGCTGATCATAGGTATGTTTGAGGGTGCCAGTATGGAAAAGCAACTATTTTTGACAATACTGGGGGATTTTATGATACAAATTTCACAAGAAGGCACCAGACTCATTTCCTATAATCTGCCAAGCAGCTTGCTTTAGGCTTTCAGGCCTGCCACATTCAATACTTTTGTTGCTGAGAAAAAACAGGGTTGATGCCAAGAAGTGCTAATGCAAAGAAATGACCAAAGGAAGGCTAGGAGGCGGCTGTGATTCCCTGCCCCTGGCTCTGCCACACACTCCGTAAGCTGCTGGGGATGAAAGAACCAGTGTTAATGTTATCTCCCAAGTCGTCAAACCACCGTTTGATGAAAACAAATTCAATTTGTCTGCTGTAATAACAGAAGATGCTTCTAATCTGAAATTCAATTTCCGGAATGTATCTAATGCATAGCAAATGGTAACCCAGGCACATCGGAAACAAGAAGACATTTGGAGCGGATGGTTTGCAGTGTGCTTAAACGAAGTCTAAAATACTGAGTGAATGATTAGATTGTCAAAGCCACCCTTCTGTGTAACAGATGATTCATATTTAATTTGCTATAAAAGCCTGGAGCTCCTGTGACATTATCTACAAGAATATGCTTCCTAGCTGGATTCAAGTTTCTGGTGGCCCGCAAATAATTTTGCAATGACTGCAACACTACCCACCTTGCCATAATTAGAGACAAGTGCTGTCCTGAAAGACAGAGCTATTGTCTAGCTTTGTTTTCGTAGTGTTTGTGGCTTCAACCTCAAAGATGTGTGCACACCCGCTTGCCTCAGGTCAACGGCATTAAAATAAACAGGCCTGCCTGCTACAGCATTTTCTAACCAGCCTCCGAGTGGTAGGATTGCTAGGCTGGCCTGTTACTGCAGAACACCACAGGAATGCAATGGCATTTTATTGACTTCTCTGATAGCAGACACCTTGTTGTGCAAACAGGGTGCAAGCAGAGATGCTGGCAATTGATAGCTGTTGCTCATTAGTTGCTTTACAGCAGCACCTGGAGACTTCAGGCAGGGCTGGGAGGCTCCTTTTGGGCTAGAAACCACCTAGGGTGGCTACTGATAGCGTTTGGGTCCCAATCTGGTTTTGGATTAACATATTTATTCACCTTGACAGCTCTCCAAGATATATGGCAATGTCTTCACTGTGTATTTTGGACCCAGGAAAGCTGTGGTACTGTCCGGATATGAAACCATCAAGGATGCCCTTTTAAATCATGCTGAAGAATTTGGAGAAAGGGCAGAAATACCCATATTTAGGCAAATGACACAAGGAAATGGTAAGCGACCTTTTGGTTGGTTATTTTTTGTAGTTTGTCTATGTTCATTATATTGCAGAGAGTATCATGCTCTTACAGACTGCTTTTTGTTTATAGAAAAGCCTATCAAGTAGCTTTGGTAGTAGTGTGTAAGAAGGCCTTACAAACATTTACTAACCACAGGTAACATGAGGATGTTACACCTTTATTTTAGGCATAGCATTCAGCCATGGAGAGCTATGGAAAACTATGAGAAGATTCACTTTGTCCACACTGCGAGATTTTGGAATGGGAAAGAGAACCATCGAGTTACGAATCCTGGAGGAAGTAAATTCCCTTATCAAATATTTTGAATCCTATCAGGGTGAGTGTGAAGACTTTCATCCAGAGACAGAAAACATGTCTAGCAGAACAATAAAGGTTAATGAAAGTTTAACTCTGAGCAAATGGTATCTCATGGTTAAAGTTCAGCATACACTGAAGTAGGTTATTATACTGAGGACTTAAAACATTGAAACCAAGTTCCCTACTGTGCATTCTGGGTGGTAACTGAGTTTTTTCTTTGGGAGCTCAGGACTACATTTCTGTAGGAAACCAGACTGGAATGAGCATAATCACATCATCCTTTGTTTTCATTTCTTGAAATACAGGGAAACCATTCGATACAAAAATGATACTCAACAACTCTGTGTCCAACGTCATCTGCTCTATATTGTTTGGAGAGAGGTTTGAATATGATGATCCTGAATTTCTAACTTTGCTGAAGATGATTAATGAAAATACTAAGCTCTTGGGCTCCCCTATGGTGCTGGTAAGAGCTTGATTTTATGTTTTAGCTTTTAGGTTTTGGGGGGATATGTGGTTGCCTGTGTTTGTCCTCCTGGCGTCCCACATCTTGCTTGAGAACAAGAGCGGTATCAGCCCACGAGCCTGCAAGGAACACACCTGCAGTTCTGTACCTGCAATACACAGATTCACAGGCCCCTGCAATTAGTCTGAGAAGCCTATTTAGCAAAAGAAAAAAAAACAAACCACCAAGTCTTCACAAAAGGAACTACTTTACCCTCTTTGAAGAGCAGAAGTGCAATATGTCTCTCATATCAGAGATGGGCCCTGAAATGCAATCTTAAATCTGCCTCCTTATCTTACACCTTCAGTAACTGTCTTAGTTCTGTCTCCCCTATAAGCAGGTTTAACAAACTTCTTTTTCTTTTATTTTGGCCACTGAAACTGAATCTTGGGAAACTAACAGCTGATATAAGTCCATTTCTTCCTGACACAAAGCCTCTCCTTTGAACACCAGTGGAGCAGTCTCTGAGCCGCTCTGCGGCTGGTGTAAATCCAGACTAGCAAAGCCTGAAAAGCACCACCCGAGCACAGCTCAGAGCTACACACTGTGTACAGACACTCTCCCAGGATGAGGCACCAGCTAACAGCCCTGGAAGGAGATTAAGCTGATGAATCTTCCAAAAGTCATGGCAAGGACTCGTGCAGAGGTATAAGAGAGAAAACACTCTGTTTCTGCAGCAATTCATAGCTGCTTGGACTGCACAAACAAATGTGGGGGAATTATGGCCTGAAATGTCAGGGCATGTGACAAGGGACCAGCAGGGTGATTTGATATACCAGTATGTGTTCACAATGCCAATTAACAGTAAAGACTTCTCTTGCTCCACAGTTATATAATTTCTACCCATCCCTTGGATTTCTCTCTGGAGCTTCCAAGACTGTGCTACAAAATGTCAGTGAACTGGGTGATTTTCTCCAGAAGCTCTTCCAGGAACACAAAGAAGAATTTAATGAAAGTAACTTAACAGGCTTTGTTGATGCCTTTCTGATGAAGCAACAACAGGTACTTTAAAGCTAAGTCTCAGAGTCTTTCTGTTCTCATAGCTCTGACTTCATATTAGGACTGGCCATCTGTCAGGGATTGGGAGTGAGTGGGAACAGAAGAACTGCAGTGAGCATAATATATCAAAGTTCGCACCCACAGTGAGCTGTGCTGTACTCACTCCATAGCTCCACTGAAAGTGCTGGTTAAAGGGAACTCGTCGTGATGTCCCATGTGTGGGAAATGTTACCACTCAGCACACAGAAGGAGGAAATCATCCCAAACCTTCCTGCAAGAATGGGACAGTGATAAACTTCATTGCAGTAACTAAATTCCAACTAACCTAATAACTAGACCTGGGGATCACACATATGCTTGGGACCAGTCAAATTCCATAAAGCATGGGCTCTAATGCTAAAATGCTAAATATTTCCTTTCCCAGAGCATATGGAATCGCAACAAGCTAAAATGCAGATAAAAATGGTGGCAACACAGTTACATATTGGTACCACTTGCTGTAAAACTTATGGCCATTACCTGTATGTTTTGAAGGAGTCAAAGAAACCCCACACTATGTTCAGCAACAGAAACCTGTTGTTTTCAACCCTGGACCTCTTTACTGCTGGGACTGAGACTACTTCTACGACTGTGCGCTGGGGTCTTCTTCTGATGATGAAATACCCAGAAATACAGAGTAAGCCTGAGAAGTCATCTTGTACAATATACTGTTGCATGCTTAAGGCTGTGGTTGTGGAAGGGAGTGGAACTCATTCAGTGTTGTCTAGAGTAATTATTCTGAGTACTCTGAGAGCGATAACAACCGTTGACTTTACAAAGGAATTTTATTCAGCTGGATTGCAATAAACCAGCCCAGCCAAGTGGGAGAGGCTAAGGGCCAGTCTACAGTTACAGTAAAGCTCCCCCATTGTTATTCTCCCGCAGGCTATGGGCTTACGTCACTGAAGGTCTCCTCAGGAGCTGATTCTGATCTTGTTTCAGTGGAAGGTTAGGGGTAACAAAGGTGCGTAATCAGGATCAGCCATGGGGTGTACTCTAGTAACTCGGTTTAAGCTCCCTTTGGTCAGCAACAAACCTGAAAGAGCCACACCATGCCCTGACTTACCCACTTCTGCTATTCCCAAATACCCCTCAGAGTTTTCCCTTTTCTTCATTTTGGCCAAACTAGAAGCCATTTAAGTTGCAAGATAAGAGGGTTATCAGCTTTTTAATCCTGTCCTCTCCCCAAGGAAAGATTCAGGAAGAAATGAATCACGTCATTGAACCAGGAGAGCTGCCTAAGTTGGAGGACCGGAAAAAAATGCCTTATACAGATGCAGTGATACATGAAATACAAAGGTTTGCCAATATTGTCCCAATGGGTGTATCACGATCAACTCCTAGGGATGTAAATTTCCAAGGCTACGTGATTCCTAAGGTGAGCTTTGAGGCTAGCAGCTCACACTACATAGATTTCTTATAGTTTTGTTTAAAGCAGACAAGTAGAAAGGATACAAAAATCTAAAGAGACTGTGACGTGGTTTAATCTATGATGTGATCCTTTGTCTTGGATCCAGGATAGCTGTTACGAACATGCACTGGACTGTGGTCTGTGACAGGCTTTGATTAAATCACACTGGTTTGAATCTTTTATGTCAAATGTGGAAATTCTACTTCAGCATCTTTCTTGAAAGATCTGACTGTGTAAGAAAGGAATGTTTCATGGTCCAGAAGGACAGCAGCAGCTACTGATAAACAGGCAGAGCCGCAGTGAGGCAGGGAAGCATCCCCCCTGTTCTGTTTGCTGTGGCTTAGCCTTATTTGCCTCTTCACATTAGAAAAAAGAAAGCAGCCTAGCTCAACTAGGAAAGTGATCTGCTGCAAACAGCTACCATGAGTTTCTGTGATCCCTTTCAGGGTACAGAGATTATTCCGCTGCTGACCTCCGCTCTGAATGACGAGTTACACTGGAAAACCCCGGATCAGTTCAACCCTTCTCACTTCCTGGATGCCAGTGGGAACTTCATTAGGAGAGAGGCTTTTATTCCATTCTCCATAGGTGAGAGGGGGGTTGTGCACCACCTGGGGCCAGGCTAATGGCACAGGGACACAGAACACAGGATGGGGGATTTCTGGTCCTTTCTCCTGTCCACCATTGCTGTAGGTAACCACCTGTTCTTTGAGATATTTTGGAGACACTGACTTACCCTCAGTTACTGAACCATTTCACATACCTACAGGCTTCTGTGTGGTTTGAGACCAAGTCAGTAGCACCTCTAACATACAGAGAGAAGGAAGGAAAAATTTCCTACCTCAGCAGCCTGCTCTTATGGACTGTATATCCAGTTTAGAATGTCTCAGACATCAACACTAACAGTCACGGTGCTGATCATTTACTTCTTTCCTGGTTGTTTTCAGGACGAAGGGCTTGCCTTGGAGAAGGACTGGCCAGAATGGAGCTGTTCCTCTTCTTTGCAGGCTTGCTCCGCAAATTTGTTTTCCAGCCCCCTCCAGGAGTGGATAAGTCAGACCTAGATCTCACTGCTGATGTCGGCTTTACCTTGAACCCCATGCCTCACCTGGTTTGTGCTGTGCCCTATAAATGATCAAATGACACGGTGTTAGAGTAGTGAACACTTCAAGGCTGAAAGCAAGTCTAGTTACAGGGGGAAAAAAGCTGTCTGTACCTGAGCTTTAGGAGAAGGAAGACACTGGGCGCTGCTATTTTTCTCTCATTCATGCCATTTTTCCAACAGCTTTTGCAGTGCCTGTGTAATGCAAACCCTTCAGACACCCCTGAGTACTGCTCTCAGAAACAATGTGATTCGTTCCTGGAACAGCACATCAGAGATGCAGTTTTCAGGGCTGTTTGAAAGGATGAAATGGCTTCAGGCCTCCTCTATAGATGTAACCCATCAGGGACTCTCCCCTGAGAGCCTCCGTGGGGAATTTCCCAGCCTAAATTCCAAGCTCTATAGCAAGGCTGATTATCCATGGCCCAGCTGGAGACAACAGACACTTAATGGATCTAGAAATCTCCCCAGGACGGTTGTTCAGCTGAGCCTCAGACTGAGCTTCCATTGTGTGATACAACCTGCCTTATCTTTATTACAGAGTCCCAGACACGAGGGTGTAACATGGGCTGATGCCAAGAGCCAGGCACAGGACAGTTATCAGAAAACATCTGAGTGGTTTGGGAAGTGGGTTCATTCCAACTCACACTTGGCACTTTATGCTGAAGAGCCTATTTATGATGGGGCCAATCTAGCAGCATTTCTACCACTCCCTCACCTCTCCTGGCTTCATGCTGGTTCTGGTACTTGCCTGGTCCCTTACTGGGTCATCTTAGATCACTAAACTGGCAGAAAATGACCTGCCACAGAAAGTGAAGAGTTTCTGAATCAGCGTGGCTAAAGCTGGACACAAGCCCGAGGCAGTGTGAGGGCGATGCAGCCTGGGACTGGGCAGCAGGACCAGAGATGAGAAAGGCTCAGCCCTCTTCTCCGCTTACACCTTGTTGCTTTCTAGATCCTCTCTACCCTCCACAGAGACAGAGAGGATCCTTCAGTGGATGATTCAACTGCCATAAGGTCTGAACTGCTCGCTCTCTCCATTGACTTCCAGGTGAATCATCATCCACAGTCTCCCAATTCAACAGTCTTATGTATCAGGTGTGTTGGGATGAATAGGGACAATATTCATGTCCATATTCATTAAAAAAAAATGAAAATGGGGCTTCAAGCCTTTACAAAATGTTACTGTCTGTCTTCAGCTCCACACCAGATACATAGCCCCTGGCATTTCAAGCTGCCTTCCTCTCCAGATGTTCCTTGTGTCAGAGGTAGGCAGCAAGGTCTCCAGGCAGAGTAACAGATCAGCCTGCACTGCTGAGCAAAAACCACCACCACAGACTCCCACGGAAGCTACAAGTGCTTCCATCACAGGAAGCCGGAGCAGGGCCATCACAAAACCAACGGCAAGCAAAATTTTGGTGATTGCGAAAAGTGCTTTGGCCACCTACATAGGAACTGAAGTTAAAAATTCAGAGCTGGTAATGCTCACATTATTCCAGCAAGATCGTGCATGACTGTCAAGGCTAATAGGATTTTAAATGTAGTCACTGTGAAAATAGATGTGAAACTGGTAACAGAGTCTGGAAGGAGAAGCAGGTTAGACTTTGTTACCGAGTTGCTCACCTGTACCATTAACATGTCATATGGGGCTCTCTGCAGAAAGCTGGTGACACTCCAGAGACTGTGGCTATCCTAGAGCAGCTGTTTGATTACTACAACTAATGACTTATTCCATTAATTCATTCAGCTAGTAGGAGAGGGAACAATTAGCTGCACCCATTGAGGGAAGCGTGATATGTGTGTGAGACCTGAACGGTGGTGCAGGTACAAGAGAGGAGGCTCCTTCAGGTGCGGCGAGACAGGCAGGCAACTACCTGTGGGCTGGGGAGCAGGGAGTCACTGAAGATGCTTTTGTGTTGGTTTGGAGGCAGGAAAGGCAGGTTAGGATGAAAAGAAAAAAGGGAGAAACAGAACATTACAGAGACTCACAGGGCAGTTATGGTAAATCTGTAACATAAAACTAAAGTTACTGTCACCTAAAGCTGATCTGTGCTGCAAATGGAAGGAAAGAAAGGAGGAAAAGAATGTGAGGCGGGTGATAGGGTGGGCTTTGGCCGAGACACTGACTCTTCACACCAGCTTTAATTCACGCAGCTAAAGGCAGCACTCTGCTAGTTGTACCGTACTTTGTACTGGTACTGGTACTGCACTTGTACGTGCATTGTACTGTCGGGCCAGCTCCAGCTTCTGGTCACATCTCGAGGAGTCTGCTGGACAAGCTGTGTAACAAGAAAGGCGTCGCTGCTACGCTTGCTTGCGCTTGTTTTGCTGTTGCTCTCTTTGCAGTCTACTGCAAGCCTGACCTTATCTCTTAAATAAATAAATATTTCGCTCTGTTGCTGGTGTTGCAGGATGAAGTTGATTTTGGGTCAAACTGATAAAGTTAGGCTCTACCCACACTGGAGAGGTGAGCACGGGGATTCCTGGGCAACATGCAGCCAGGACACAGTTAGCAATGCAAACAGTGAGCAACACTCACAGCCACAAACAGCTCAAAGGAAATCATTGAATCTCTGACTCCAGAAAATCACAACTGCTCTCTGAGGTGGGACGCGGCTCTGGGTGGCTCTCTGGTGTGGCCCCCTACAGTGACTCCTGTGGCTCTTTGCCTTTGCTTAAAAGGGACTCATCACAGTAAAAGCCAGAAGGAATTATCTGAGGATGCAGTCCTGGCTGCACTGTTGGTCAAGAATGGGACCAGCATGGAAGGCACAGAGATTTTGGGGGAGCTAAGTTAATTTAAGGGATGTAGGGCTGGTGCTTTGCTAGCTGGCTCTCCCCAGGCTGGCCAACTGGCCACGCGGGGGCTGTGTTTAGGGGTCGATGGATGATACCCGTGCTCCACGTCCTCACCAGCTCTACCTGATTCACACGCTGTGGCAGGGGCTTGCCATGCGGGCATGAGGGATGGGAGGTCGACCAGCGAGCACCCCGAGGGGCCCGGCCTGGCTGCCCCAGGAATGCACCCGCAGGGTGTCAGTGCCTGGCAGGTGTTTTGTGCTCGACCCTGTGTGCTCAGGCAGGGGAGCACGTAGCAGCGCGGCTCCAGAGCGAAACACAAAACACGAAACACGTACCAGACACATTATTGAGACAGGAATTTCTTGTCATCGCAAGAGCTTTACTTACCTTTGTCATTTTAATGCATTGCACTCAGAGCCTGGTTTAAAAAAACCCAATGCACTCCCCCCAGCTTTTCAGAGATAATTTAAGTCTCTTTCTGAAAGGCCTTTTTATGATTTCAGCAGCTCCCAGGGCAAGGACGAAATACCAGGAGAGTGGCAGCAACATGTAACTTTTGCACCGCAGGAACAAACACTTTGGACAGAGCACAAAGCATGTGCCATCACAAGCTCGTCGCAATGCCCGCACTCTGCACCCTGTGCCAGCTCTCATCCTCCTTGCCTGTCTTTACAGCCCCTCTGCCTCTTTGCTCACTTGAGCAGGCAGGGTTGAGTCATCCTAGGCATGCTCTGGGGGAAACCGTTGCCTCCAGCCCATTTCTTGGAAACTAATAAAAAAAAAATCCCAGAAATGTTGCAACACAATTGCTGCTTCTGCTTCTGGGCGGCTGTTGTGCCGTAACATCTCCACACCGCACAGGCAGCTCCAGTATGCAGCCAAGCAGCCGTTTGCTCTGGGACCGTGCTAACCATAGCTACATCCCACCTCGGATCAGGTCCGCTGCCTTCCCTACCTTCTTTACATTTACAAGGCTGATTGACCCGTATTTGCTGTGTAATGGCCTTTATATGATCTAACTTTTGGATAAATGTACCTTTAGCCTTGCACTTCCTAACCATGTAAGACAGCTCTTTCTTCCCTGAACAATCTTATTCCATTTGATGTTTATTCCCAATATCCTCCTGAAGACCACTACTCAATCAGGTAGATCTCAATTCTTTCTGTAAAAGATTTAAACCTTTATGAGGGATGCAGCTCCAGGTGTTTAGTATCTTTAACTTAAAATAATTCCATTCTCCTGTCTTGTTCCCCTTCTGAAACCTGCCAGGTCAGCTGGCTTCATTAATTTCATTAACTTCTTCCTTCTATCTCTTAGAAGCTGCTCTTGCAAAATGAAGAATCCTCCCAGAAGTTTCAAATCTAATTTTGTCTCCCCATTCTACTCATGAATCCACTCATGATCACTTGATCCAAGCTAATTTTCCGTGGCTAGCTATTACATGTCCTCTACTTCAGACACAAAGTCTGAAATCACATCCCTTCTGGGCAGTTTGGAGCCGACTTTATGAAGAAGTTTATGGGTTACAGCCCCCAGGGGTAGATGGGCTTTACCACTATTAACGACCTTTGATCTCCACTTGACATCAAGAAAGCTAAAGCCTCCCATAACATTTTTCTCTCCAGTAACATGGAGACCCCAGACCCTACCCAAATCTGAATCTGGAGGTTTCTAGTAGGATTCAAAGAAACCTTTTCATTTCCCTGTGTCAGCGGAGCGTTGGAGGGTCATAGTACTGCTACTAAAGGACCTTGAGGTCTCAGGGGGAGGAGGAGGTTATAGAGGAATGCCAAGCACCTTTTCCCATGTATATGTTCTTGCACACACATGCATGGGTTTGTAATTTGAAACTCTCTTTACTTCTGGACAGGCTTTGCAAACTGCTTAGACCACATTCTCTGAGGTGTTTAAAGAGGGTGGAGTATGCAATATTTATTTAGGTACTCTACAAACCTTAATAAGAATCGAGTGCTTGTAGCAATCGCAGAGAGCAAACAGAAAGCCAGCTGGCAGAAACTGAACAGTGCCACTGCATTTTTATTGCTTCTAACCCCCAAAACCCAGATTATTACTAAAAAAATGTCTTTTTTAATTTCATTTATTTCTGATCCTGCATTAATTTGCCTGCTGTGTGCAGCAGTATTACTAGCTGTAGTCTATTTTTCAACTGGCTATAAAAATTCAGCTTTTAAATTACCTCCTGGTCCAACTCCTCTTCCGATCATTGGTAACCTGCACTTGGTGGATCTTAGAAGGCAAGATAAATCACTAATGAAGGTAGGACAAAAACCCCAAACCCAGACCCTCATAGATTTTAAAGCTGCCTGGGATATATCAGTGAGAACCTTTAATCTTTTTTAATTCAGACTAAATTGTAAAGGTGTGGAAATTGCTTTATAATATTTTTCTGGGCTTTTTCTAGCCAATGTCTGTGTTGATGCGATGTCATTTATGAGCGATCAGCCATTTAAAAAAGACCTCTGGGTAATATGGGATTTCTTCATGTAATTGTGATGATGTACATGAAGTATATAATGCTTGTGGGATTTGAAATATTAATTTGACAGCTCGGACACCCAGAAATCTTTTAAAGCATTAGGACATAACTAACATGAAATGAAATTGCTTCCCTCCCCTCTGCCCCGGAGAACTGGCAAGGGGAATTCCACGATGCAGTGACCCCAAAACTGCTTCAGAGAGGGCCAAATCCAGATGCCCCATTGCAAAATCCATTTCCCTCTTGATTAATTGGATACGCATTAAAATCTAGACAGCAGTACAAGAGAGGGATGGAGAAGTTGCGCTAAGGAAATCAGAATGAATAGCCTGTAAGCTCTTCTACTAGCCTGTAATTAAGAGAACTTACCCCACTTAACGGTGGTAAACTATTCTTCTGTGCAAGAGGAGGCTGGCACAGCCTGGGGTGTTTATGTCACGCTCCCCCCTTGCTCTAGCAGACAGCACCCTTGGGGATCGACCTGCGCCGGGTCAGGGAGAGAGTGAGCAAACAGACAGTGGCGGTTCACAGCGAGGTGTCGGCGCAGCTCCCGTAACACCGGTGCTCAGCAAACGCTGGCCGTTTTCTGGGAGCAGCCGAGCGGTGGGTTAGCACTGCCATGGGGTGAGGCTCCCAGCACCGCTGGTGTAGGAGCAGTGGCAGGATTGGGGTCAGTTTACCCAGTGGGGCTGGGCAGATGTTGCTGCAGCCTCTGAACGGCTGTTTGGAATTACCTCCGTGTGCTTTCATCACCTGCTAGGCTGTGTTGGGTATTGTCTACTATTGCCTTTACTTTGGGATTACTCCAGAGGAGTTATCCCTCCATCTCACTCCACAGAGAGCAAAAACAGGGGATTGCATTGAGCAACAGCAGCGGTGTTTGTTGGCTGGGCACCTGATGGGGTGCCCTTTTCTCCCCTATGAAAGCTGCCGGCGGAGCTGGCGCAGGCTAAGGCTGCACACACACCCCACGTGTTTGCTTAGGCAGCACGTTTGGACGGTGGCTGCCCATCCCCTTGCTCCAGCCCAGCCCGAACTCTTCTCGGCTGTTCCCATGTGCTGTTTTCAAGCTGCTGGGGAGCCAGCTGCAGCTGCAGCAATGGGGTGGCAGCAGGCAGCAGCAGGCAGCCTCCCACAGTCCCCCGTGCAGTGCCAAGGAGACACACGGGCAGGGGTTGAGGGGGGCATGACAGTCTCACCCTTGCAGAACGCAGACATGTAGCAGCAGGCACACGTATGACGATCCTTCTGGAGCGTGGATTCACCCATCAGCCAAGCTTGCTCTGCCGCAGACCCCTTTCCTTGGCAAAGAGAAGCAGAGACCTGCGCACAGCACAGCGGCTCCGGGGGCACACGTGGGACATGCCAGCGGGACCACATGCTCCTGGAGGGATTTTCAGTTCCCTGAGTCACTGCGTTGCTTTTGAAAACCACTCAGCAAGGCACAGCTTTGGTGGGGAGCCACGGAGAATTTGTCCTGGGGCATGTGGCAGTGGAAGAGCTTCTCTGTGTTATGGCAAAGATACATCCAGAGCCTTCTCAGTGCAAAATGAGCATCACTCTGTACAAGCACGGGGACAGCCAGCAGGTCAGGTAGCCTCCTGCTTCTGCTGCGGGTTTCCCTGCTGTGCCCAGCTGAGCTCTAGGTACCAAAGCCAGGTCCGAGCAGAGGGGCATGGATTTGCAATTTGTGGTCATCCAAGGCAAACTAAATGCCTGGCATGGAGCAAACAGCTCCTCTGGTCCCATGGCAGGGATGCAGGAGTGCTTCGGTATGAGAGGAGCATCGTACCAAAGCTTTCCTGTGTGACAGCATCATTATTTGCACTGAAGTTCCTTCTCTGTTTTCCTCTTTCTCAGTTTGCGAACTTGTGTTGCCCTTTGAGGTCCAGTCTTTAACTCTAGGTGGGGTTTTTGTTTTTCATTTATTTTCTTCTTAACAGTAAAACCAGATTAGTAACGCAGTGATGGGGTTGGGGGTTCTTTCATGGCAAGAAGCCTAAAATCCATATGGATGCAAGCCAGGCATCTGTACGAAATGCCTTGTGTTTGACCGTGATGAGCTCCAGCCCACAGGCGCTGTTCTGCAGGCAGTGCCCAGCAGGATGCCAGGGCGTAATATGTCCTTTCAGAAAGCAACAGGCGTTTGCCCCATGCACTCTCCCTCCCTTCCTGACCATCACAGCTCGCCTCTTTTTCAGCTTGCGGAAAAATACGGCCCCATCTTCACCCTCCACTTTGGGTTCCAGAAAGTTGTGGTCCTGACCGGGTACGAAGTTGTGCGGGAGGCGCTTGTGAACTACACAGAGGAGTTTGTAGACAGACCATCCATCCCAATATTTGACCAAATTCAGAACGGAAACGGTACTAGAGCAATGAGCGGGAGCGGGTGGGAGGGATGACACCGTCGCTTAGTACCAGCCTAACTGTGGATCCCCGGAGCCCGGCTTTTAAACATCCCCCTTGGACCCTTCTGAAGCCAAGCCAGCAGAAAACATTTGGCTTTCCTCATTCGCATGCAATGCCTCCTGGCTTTTCACTATTTTTACTAATGCGCTTGCAGCTGATCCATATCCTAAGTGTTATAGGGTGAGGAGTGGGATTTTTAAAGGCACTGTGGTCATTCTGGGGTTAGTTCCCATAAGACGTGGCTCGCTGCCACCACCACATTTGCAAACCTTCCTCAAGGTTTCAGGGGACTTTGGACTAACTGGTTTGGCTGTTCGGAGCTGTAGGGTTTTTCCCTTTCTCCCACTGCCAGGTGCCACAATTCTGGACATCGTCAGTCCCCCACGCCCAGAACAGGCTCTTGGGTGCACCAAAGTGAAACAGGTTCAGGCAGAAGCAATAGGCTGAGGCTGGAAATTTGGCCCCACAGACAACCCCGTAGTCTTTCCAAGGCAACTCTCCATCCCTGAGTATTTCAGAGGACTTTTTTTGCCTTGTTTTTCTATCCTCTGCTCCAGCTGAGGCTTTAGCTTTGAGCATCCAAAAGGCAGCTTTATATGCTAGTCACAGGCTGAAGTTGGGATTACAATTAGAAATTAAATTACCCAGCTATAATATCAATAGGTGAATTTATCGCTACATAAGGAAAAGGAATCGATGGAGAGAAAAACATTTTTCAGAGCTAATCTACATGTAAAATATCCCTGTGGGAGACTGTCAGTATTGCACTGTAAGTCCTTTCACGCTTACCTTCTCAGCTCAAGTCTGAGCCACTTAGAGGTGACCCAGAGCTGTAAATTCACAGGGGCTGTTAAGTAACAACGGTCACAAATTTTCCCATGAAACATTTTTTCTTCAGAAAATGCCGATTCGTGGACTCCAAAGGTGTGTGTTTGAAAGAAAGGAAAGATCTGGAAGAAATTGCATGAATTAAAGAAAAAATTAAAATTAAGTTTAGAAATTTGCTTTGACATTTTTAGAGCAAGAAGTTTTGCTTTCCAAACTACACTGCTTTAAAGCAGTATTTATTCTAGAAAAAGCAAACACATTTAAAAACCTTGCAGCCAAGATGAAGATGTAAAGTGCCGTGAATCCAGCTTTTTGATTGACACAGACTGAGACAGTAAAAGAAAAAATTGTGTCAATAATCCAAAGACTATTTCCAACAGTTGGGATGAAATACCCATCCCTGCTTGGTGGTGTTAGTGATCATCAAGGCATGAGCTCAGAAACCTTCACAAAACACTAGTATATTTGCCACTGCTGAAAACGCAGTGTCGCTGGGAATCTCAATAAACCATTCAGCAGCGACCAGGGTCGAGGTGACTGAATTATCCCACCCCACATAGATAAAATACCTTTATCACTGGAAAAGGACAAAGGTAGAAGCTTCGAAGATACAAGATTGTTGATGAGGCCTTAGACTTGCAATCAAACAGGGTCAGAAAAGTTGCATGATTGACTTAGACCAACATCTCCTCAGCTCTACAGCCAACCCGTACTGGTCTGAAAGCCATACCAGCTTAGCTCGCGCTCAGGAGAGGGCTGGGGCAAACTGGGTTGGGTGGGAGCTTTTTTTTCCCCAATCTTCAGGCTCAGTGAGACTGGGAGAATGGAGCTGAGAGGATACAGGGAAGGGGAGCACAGAAATGGGAAACCCTTAGTCCCTAAATCCATGGGAAACTGGGCAGCAGAAACACTTGTGGAGTTCCCTGCTCATCCAGACCCCTACTTGGTTTTGTGCGGTGGGGCTGCTCCATGCCTGAGCCCAGCACCGTGTCTCATGGCCTCCCCAGGTTTGTTCTTCTCTATTGGGGAGCTGTGGAGAACAACTCGGAGATTCACTGTATCCAGCATGCGCAACCTCGGCATGGGGAAAAAAATGATAGAAGGGAGAATTTTTGAGGAGCTTCACTTCCTTATTGAGATGATCAAATCCTTCAAAGGTGAGCACGGTGCTGTACAGCCTCATATGTGTCACTGCTGCTGCAACACCTCACTAACGTTTCCATGCTCCTCCCATTGCAGGGGAACCTTTTAGCCTGCCGTCCTTCAACTGTGCTCCGATCAATATCACCTTCGCCATGCTCTTTGGGGACAGGTTTGACTATAAGGACCCAACATTTCTTACTCTCTTAAGACTCATAGATGAAGTTATGATTCTTCTGGGATCTCCATATTTGAATGTAAGTAACCCATCCCACAGCTTAACAATTTTTTCACACTAGCACACTACATCTGTGAGCCACACAAACCGTAGGATTTAGTTCAGCAGTTGTCAAATGTACAGAACCAGCCATTACACCTAAAATGTGACAGTTCTCATGTGCCACTTTCATCACCACAAATGTGCTGCTGGATTCCCCTTTGCTACTCTCCTTTTGAACCATTGTGCACATCTGTGCGGAGGGTCTGTTTCAACAGAATGGCATAAATGCTTAAAACTGGGTAGTGCTAAATAAGGCTCAAAGGCTGCAAACCCCTCCCTTATGGAAATCTGCCCGGGAAGTCCCTGGGATGCTAAGATGCTACTATTGCAAGACAAAACTGATACTTCTGCAGACTTACATGCCTCTCTTTTTAAATCCCTCCTTAGTATTTCAATTTCTACCCGTTCCTTGGATTTCTTTTCAAAACTCACAAGATTATGCTTGGTAAAATAGAAGATGTGCGCGTCATTTTAAGGCAATACATGAAGGCAAGCAGGGAGGACATCAATGAGAACAGCGTGAGGAGCTACATTGATGCACTGATATTCAAGCAACAGGAGGTATTTGACTGCTTAGCTCTGTTGACCTGTTGACTGTTTGCAATGTCTCATTTGGATTTTCTAGCCAAAACAGTTGCTGAGTCTTGATTTCAGTCATGTCATGTAAACCTATTTTACCTATGTTACTCTAGCAGCGTTGAAATGAGATGCCAGTCTCTTACTGTTGGTGTAATCTACTGCAGGGATTTTTCCATCAAAATTAAGGTACGAAAGGCACTTTCCCAGTCCACTCCTGAAATAGCAGCACTAATAATGTGAGATCAGCTTCTTGTTCCTAGTAGAAAATGATATGAATTTGCACGAAAGCTGACTCTGCCATTCTTTTTACAACAACAAATCAATTAATCATCAATACCGTTGCTCCAAGATGAATGATAAACTTAAATTACTTGAATGATAAATCACCAGTACAAGTCCTAGCCCTGCCCTGCATCTTACTTTAGCAGAGGCTCGGCAGTTTCACACATCAGTTGACTTCATTCAACACAAAATATTTGGGCTCTGAGCTTTTTCTTCTTTCCAGCTGGATCTGGGCCAACCTTAGGCACTAAGTATTCTACCCAGCTATGTGGAGGAAGGGTCGGTACAGCCCTAAAGCCCAACAGCAATGGCCTGAAAGGTCAGTTTGAATATTGCTGGGAATTCAAACCTGCCCTTGGAGAGGGGGAGTCCCCCAGGGCGAGGATTAGCTGAATCTCCTTCTGTACAGGGGAGAGACCGGGCTCTGCATCTGGCCCTGGGCTTCAGCCCGCTTCTGGCTGGAGATGGATGCTGAACCAAAACTCCACTCCAAACCTTCCATCTTTGGTGCTTCCACCTTCAGGAAATGCTGTGCATACAGGATCAGGCCTATTTTGTCACCCAGTTCCCAAACACAAGATCACAGTGAACAGCGTCATAGGCGATGCAGCATTTCCCAAGCTTGCTGAATACGAAGTCTGACGGTTTGAAGACCTTTCTTACCGCTTGTGTTTTTAAAGGAGAAAAACAAGAAAGACAGCCTCTTCCATGATGACAACTTAATAGCCTCCATACTCGACCTGGTCATGGCAGGGACAGAGACCATAGCCACAACGCTCCAGTGGGCCATCCTGCTGATGATGAAATACCCAGAGATTCAAAGTGAGCTCCTTTTGCCTACGCTCCATCCGTGGCACAGCTGATCTGGGGAGGGGAGAGGCCTGCCTTAAGAGCTGAACCCCATCTCTTTATTGTTATGAACTCCTGATGTAATTAGATGCTGATCAAAGTCACAACAAAACAGTCCCTTTGCCTTGGGAGGAGAGAGGATGAGTGGAGATCAAAGCATGATGCTGGGGAAACAACCCATCCGCGTGCCTGAACTAGAAATAGAGTGGGGAAACCCAGGCTTGTGTTTTAAGAATCCCCTCCCTCCAGACCCTGGAAAAACATGTTTTTCCCAAAACCAAATCTGAGGCGGGAGCTGGCTTCCTTGCTGGGGCACATCCTTTTTGTTTGTTCCTTCTAGAAAAGGTGCAGGAGGAGATTGGGAGAACCGTCAAAGCTGGAAGCTGGGCCACATACGAGGATCGGAAGAACATGCCATTTACAAATGCAGTGCTACATGAAGTACAGAGGTTTATCACCCTCCTGCCCCACGTTCCCCGCTGCACTGCTGTTGACACCCACTTCAGGGGCTACTTCCTTCCCAAGGTAGGCAACTGCTCCATGCTAGGAACACAGCACCCTCCTCACCTTGCCAGTGCCATGAGAGACCCGTTTCTTTAGAGGGAATTATAGGACAGAAGGCCAAAGTAGGTGTTCAAAATCATTCCCAGAAGAGTTTCTGTGTTGGCTCTATGAGACTAATATTGTAGGACTCAGTTCAGCCCCCCTAATGCTCAGGACTTACTCCACCAGTGACCCTGGTTTACACCCTTGGTGCCATCTGCACAGTGCAGTATCTGCCAGGGAAGTTACAGGACCTGACCCCCTGCTTGGGGTTTTCATAGCACCACGTGGGGTTTGGCTTCTGTCCTTGGCACTGCTGCAAAAATCTCGGTGACCTCTCTCTCTACTGGCTGATGGGATAAACCCCTCAGGGTCTCCACCTACCCCAGGTGGAGCAAATCTCCTAAGACATAGAAGTCTGTGTCACAAAATGAACAAAAACCAGAGCACTTTTGCTGTCTTTTGTGCCTTCATGTACTTTTCTTCCAGGGTATAATTGTAATCCCGTCACTCACCTCAGTGCTGCTGGACAAGACGCAATGGGAGACACCGCATCAGTTCAACCCCAACCACTTCCTTGATGCTGAAGGGAATTTTGTAAAGAGAGGAGCTTTCCTGCCCTTCTCCACAGGTAACTAGAGGGCTGATCTGCACCGGCCTGGGGCTATGGTAGGACCATTTACCACAACATATGCAAAAGGGGTCTTCATGGCTGAGTGGTGCCTTTAACTCGGTCCCTAATCAGCCAGGCAACTGAATGGAGCCAATTATTCTGCATCCAGGCAAATGGCTGCTCTCAGAGCACCGCTCTCCCACCACTGAAGGCATGGGTTCCCAAAGGCTCAATAGGAGAGACGAGGAAGAAGATGTATTGCATCCAAAAGAAGGTGGAAAAATGCCTCCAAGCCATCAGGAGTAGGTGGATAATCAGACAGGACTGGTGGGGATGCCAGCACGGCTATGACGGGGTTTCATGAGCAATCCTGGAAGTGAGGGTACAATCCAGGGACCCTCAATTCCCATCTCGAGGCAAGTCCCACATGTGAGTGGGTCTGATGGACAAGGCCTCACCCACTGCCCACCAGAGCCAAAGAGATTCCCAGTAAGCCCTGCACCTTGACTGGGTGTTACAGCCAGCAGAGACCTACTATGGGACAGAGTACACCAAACCGTATTACTCATTACACATATTATTGTGAAATCTTCAATCCAAGGCCCTGGGTTGCTCCCAGAAATCACCTTGGACTGTGATTCTTGCAGCGGCACTTTTGAGAGCTGCCAAGGATTCCCAGCAAGGACTGTTCTTTTAGAGGAAGACGTACATCCCCATGGTTATCGGAGGTGATAGGACACTTGGCATCCTGACACTACCTCCAACTGTCATTTTGGTCAAGTCACAAACTATATTTTTTTTAAAAAAAAATCTCAATTCTACCTGCAAAATACAATTAACATTCTCTCCCCGGAGGCTCATAAACCCAGCCTGCCTTGGGCTTAAACTGAGCTAATGGTAGGAACAGTTGTTACACATCAGGAACTCTCCCCTGAGCCATCCTAAAAGAAGAAATATCACTTCCACAGTGCCTTCCTGACAGCCAGAAATGCTTCCAAAGGTTGCTCATTTCCAGAAACACCTGCCCTCAGCCCATGCCCTCAGCGTGCGTTATGAGGGGCAGAACTTGTTAGGACTTCAACAAATCCTAGCACTGCAGGAGCCTGTAAGTGCTATAAAGGGAGATGTCCTGCAGAACCCTCCCGTGTCACCTTACACTTCCCAGCTGTTCCTCTGAAAGGATGGCTTGAAGGGATTCCAGAACATGCTCCAACCAGACCCTCAGCAGTAACTTTGGGTGTTAGGAAGCCAGTCCTTGCTGTCCACCAAGTGCTTCAGCCATACGGGGACCATCATGCAGGGGCTGGGAATCTAGCACAAAAAGTGGGTAGGAAAGAAGGAACGCAGACTTTTTCTAAAAGTGGGATGTTAGGATCAATTCCATGGGAAAAGTGAGTTTCAAACCATTCCACTTTGGGAGGAGGTAGCATTTTCCTATTAGGTTCTTTTCAAAGAGAAAGGGTTAAAGATGTTGAGGGGTTGGAAGATCTAAGGAGAGAAGAGGGTACATCATGAATGCATAATAACCCTGCAACACAGCTGTCAGTTGCTGCTGCAGGTGTCTGTGTGACAGAAGAGACCAGGCAGGCACACTGTGCCAGTGTGACTGGGACAGCTACTTCTAGCTGCTCCTCTGCCCCAAAATGCTCTGGTGTATTTCAGGGTTTCGCTTCTGCTTCCAACATCTCAGATGCTACCGTGTCCATGGCAAACATTCTAGTTTGATCTTTCAAGTAATCACACTGCTTTCATCTGCAGGGCGAAGGAACTGCATTGGAGAAAGCCTCGCCAAGATGGAGCTGTTTGTCTTCTTTGTAGGGTTGCTTCAGACATTTACTTTTCAACCCCAGCCAGGAGTTTCAGAGTCTGACTTGGACCTTACTGTCCCCCAAACGACTTTCACGTTAAGGCCTCAGCCTCAGGCAACCTGTGCTGTCCTGCGTGAATAACCACGGCCTTGCTGCCCAGCAGCCCAACAAGTGGGGAAGCTGCTTAGACCCAGCTTAGCTATGCTAGGACTCGCCATCCCCCCATCCTGCCACATCACCCTCTTCCACATCCCCTTCCCACTGTCTCCATCCACTCCCACTCCACCACTACACCTGTCTCAGACAAGGCGCATGGAGCTGATGGAGGGATAGAGGAGGTGGCCTGGCGAAGGGGATGCAGCCCGTGAGTAGTAGGTGTGACACCCAGGCTCCCATGGCAACGCAGTGAAGTTCATCATGATGCAGAAATCTGCCTGAAATCCTGAGGAAAGACGCACCCTGTTTGCCGGGAGCTGCAGAAATACACCGTGGGTCACGCACATGAACCAACCCTAAGCACCTCGTGAACTTTTTCCCAAGTTCCCTAATTATCCATAGCTTCTAGCAAAACCCTACCAGCCTAGGCAGCCAAGTCAAATGCTGAGAGTGAAAAAACAAATCGATTCATGTGATCTGAGGACAAAGTTACTTCTGCCTTGGAACAATGGCCTGAAAGATGCCCCAGACTCTGCAAACCTGTTCAGATAAGCAAGTGCTGCTACCACCACGTTCAACACTGCTTCACAGTCTGAATAAAACAAGATCTACATTTCTAAGTTTGCAGTCTAAATCATAAGTTCACATGAGATTTGTACCAGCAACTGATCATAAAAGGCTAACGATACAGAAAACCCAACTAGACCCATTTCTAGTTTTACGCATCTCTGTCTTTCCTGACTGTTAAGTGGGATCAAACACTGTTCCTCTCTTCAGACCTCCTGGTTAATGGTGAGAGCCAACAACAGCAGCCAGTCTGCTATTTGGGGTCTGGCCATGGGAACCAGCCATGCAACTGCCCTGCAAATAGTGTCTAATTTCACAGTGCCCATATTACACACACAGATGCAAGGAAAACTGGGATCAGGGATTAGACAAGACCCAGTGTGGGTTATTTTCCTTTCCTCTGTAGCTTTGTCTGGCTGTTGTCCCTGTCTGTAGCACTCTTGCCTGCCATCATCTTATTTCACAATCTTATTTCAGTTGATGTATAGCTCAGGCAATTTTCCATCCATTTATCTATCTATGAATTGCCACCTCTCCATATGCATTTTCTTATCATGTGCTTTATCATATTATTTGTTTCCCCCTTCATGGGAATCCAATAAAGTTTTAATCCAATGTCTTCATCATATTTCATATGCCTGCCACCCAGCTTTGCATCTCACAGAAATGGAGATGCCATGAAAGGTTGACCCTGAGCCCAGAGTGACAACAAACATTATAATTCTACTTGCATCTTACAAGTGAGAGGTTCTGCATAGCCTCATCCTAGCAAAAAAAACTCAACAGGAGACCCATCATATCTGCAGAGTGGGTTCTCCACGGCAAAGATCTTTCCCTTTGTGCTCAGCTACGGACTACTAGTCAGTCATGGGGATGGCATTTGTTTTTCACTTTTATGCCTTCAACTCTTGCTTGCAGAGGCTAAATGAAAGGTTGCCACCTTCACTGATGCTGATGCTGTCCCTCTGCTTAGTGCCTTGGACCCTGAGCCTCTCATCTCTTGCTCTCCCAAAGCATCAGCTGCTGGCAACGTCACTCTTGAGGAGTGGTGGCAGCAGGATGGGGTCTTCTGCAGGGAAGGCAGAGAGAGGCAGGTAAAGCACGTGAGGAGCAAGCCATATATCTACTCAATGAAGGAAGTTTTGGCCTTGCTGAAATAAAAAAAGACTTTTGTCTTTGGCTTCAGAGAGGCCAGGACGGTTCCTGCTCTAGCCCCCTCCAAAAGCAATATGAACTCAAAAGACAGATATTGCAGATAGCGAGTGCTCCATGGGACAAAACTGGACTGGGTTCAAATCTGCATGAATTCACCGGTGGAACCTCAGACCTGACCCCTTTCCATGGGCCCTTGGGTTCTTGGCTTCGCAGCAGCGAGATGGATCCCTTCCTACATGGCATAGCAGCCTTCGGAGCCCGCTCCTTTTGGACATCAGCTTCTGTACTGGCAGGCTCCGGCAGGCGGAGCAGAGCCAGGGGCAGTGCAGGTCACAGCCAGCGATTCAGCAGGCTGAGCAGTACCTGTGCCTCAACGAGAGCCATGAGCTACGAGGTGCAAACATCCATGGGAAACAGGTTTCTTTGATCCCTCTGGAAAGCGCCGTGCACCCTCCTTGCGCCTGTGCTAGCAGGTGGATGGAAGCGGTAGCTCCCCAGCAGGCTGAATTAGCTGAACCTATCTCTGCAAAAGAAAGTGCCTGCCTCCCATGTATTGTGCAGCCAGACGATGGCAGAACATTGATTATGACTCAGCTATACATTTATCTAGCAGAAAACATTGGCTCGCAGGGGCAGAAATACTGTTTCCACATTCCTCAGTGGCCCCGAGGGTCTTTGCTCCAGCTGCAAAACATGTTCGTGCCTTGCAACACACTGCCCTGACCCAAGGCAAACATCCTGGGGGGGGACAGGTGGCTTGATTTTTCAAGTAACATCCGAACAAATCCAACTCGCACCATGCCTGTGGCTTGTGCCACGCACGGCTGCCTGTCCCGTAGCCCACCCTGCCAGCCCCGGCGCTGCACGCTGCTCTCGGGGGGGGGCAATGGGCAGGTGCAAGGATGGCAGCGGTGGGGTAGATCGGTCAAATCAGGGCTGCCTCCTTATCTGCAGCCCCACTGCCCGCCGCCCTCAGCAAGAAGGTTGTGCAGAACATCATTTCTGTTTTCTTTTTGCCACGAGATGGCACCCCGATCCCTGGGAGTCCCAGGCAGCCCCCCCGCAGCCCTCGGGGGGCACCGCGCCTTCAGCCCCCCGGCTCTGCAGGGTGGGCAGAGGGAAACCCCGAGGCTTCCCGCACCCCCAAGCCCAGCAGCGCTCACCTGCGAGCCGGGCTGGCAGCCAAGGCGTCTATTTACCATCAGTCTGGAAGAATCAAGTGGTACGCGGGGAAGAGGAGAAGCCTTCTCCTCGGCCTTTTCAGCAGGTGGGAATGCCAGGAAGCAGGAGGGTCCTGACAAACCTCACAGACAGCTGAGAGAAGTGAGGAGACGGGAGATGGGCAGGTTTTGTGTCGCTTTGCCTGCACCTGCCCAGCTTCTGTGCTGCTTAATGAAAGAGCATTTTAGAAGCATCTTTGCATGCTTGCTTGTTCACACGCGGTGCTCTGAAAAGTTGTCCTTGTGTACCTGAGCTACCTTTGTAAAAATGTAGGGGGGAGAGTCTTCACTTGTCTGGGAAGAGCTGTTAAGCCCCACATCAGAGCAGGCATAGCAGAACTTGTACCCAGAAAGGGCCAAAGACTCCCACGGAACCATGCTGAGGTCCCTCAGAGCAAGGGGAACCTGAAAAGTCTGGGGTTTAGTATCTGAGATTCAAAATCATAAGTCTGGAAAGCGTTGGAAGAGCATCCATCACACAGAAAGTGTAGACATCTGGGAATAATTTATCCTGTGTGCAACAGAAATGGGAAAAGAGCAAGGGATGAATGACGTTTTTGTACCTACTATTACTCTCTAAGTGAAGAAATTACCCACGCTTGGGAAACGCTGTCAGAAGCCCAGAACAAGGACAACTTTCTTACATTGTGTGTTTGTTGCGTGCAGCAGTGACTGTCCTGTCATTTCCAGTCATGTGCCTGGCTGGAATTTTCGAGGTCACCTTACCCACCAGTCCTCCTCTGCTTCTTACAAAAATTTGTTCAACAGGTATTTTAAGCACATAGCCAGTACTTGCAAGGCTTTGAGTAAGCAGACACTACTTGTAGCTGCTGCACAGGGATCTGATTTCTCCTTAGTACATCTGCTAGGCTCATACAAAACTATCACATGTACTTTTTTCATCTCGGAGCCTTGGCCTTAGCAGCGTAGCACAGCGCAGGTGCACTGTGGATGGGGCCTCATGGTGAATCCAGCCTCTGCAGTCGTGTCCACCTCGGATTCTTTAACCCCAGGTGGAGGCTTAAAAGTAAACTTCTGGATCAAGCCTGTGAAGAAGATGAAGAGTTCCATCGTGGCAAGACTTTCTCCAATGCAGTTTCGCCGCCCTGCAATGCCAAAAGCACAGTTGTTGGGGGCGTGATGGGGTACATGGTGCCTCAGCCTGACACCTCTTCCCTACGGCTTGGTAGCAATAGTGTGGGGGACAGTATAGGCCTCAGAAATGCAAAATAGCATGGCATGACACTCAGCAGCCATCACTGATGATCTCCTACAGGCATATGAACAGGGCTGTTTCACTCTGAGCCTGCAAGGAATTGATCAGGGACACCCTAAAACTTCCCAAGGCAGATGGAAGGCTGAACTCTTGCTTGAGGTGTTGAATTTTTTGTAGGTCCCAGTAGTGTTTTTAAACACCAGCGTCTGGTGTGCCTCCCAGTATGGGCTGAGGGGCCGTTTGCAAGTCAGCACAACCCAGGGTGGGTATTCCTAAACCATCCCACCACGGGTGCCTGTGCCTGAGGCTCGGACCCTGCCACCGGGATGGTATCTCCCAAGGACACTGGGAACTCGGTGCCCCGTGCAGGACCGAACGCTGTCATTACCTGCGGAGAAGGGCAGGAATGCTTTCTTCTTTATGAAGTTCCCATCCGCATCAAGGAAATGGTTGGGGTTGAATTCATCCGGCGTCTCCCATTGTGTTGTATCCAGCAGCACGGAGGTGAGCAGAGGAATCACTGTTGTTCCCTGCAGCACAACCACACTCTGCTTTAGCATGTGTGGATGTAGCAAGCTTCTGTCTTCCCTGTTCAGCCATGTAACTCCCTTTGGGCTGTGTCTGGAAGCAAACTTCTACCTCTGAAGAACTGAATTCTGCGCGTGACCATATGACCCCTAGTTAGCGTGGGTCCTGGAATTACTGACTAATCTCTGATTGAACAACAATTGCTGTTGGCTGTTCCTGAGTTACGAAGCAGAGGATGTGGCTTCCTCGGTGCCCAGCTGCTCTCTGCTTGCCTCAAGCAAGGCAGTGAGACAATGCCATGGTGCTCTGGAGGCAGCATTGCTCTGCAGGGCATGGATGGCAACAGAGAGCAAAGAGAATAAGGAACAAACTCCAGATCATGAAGACTGAGAGACGGGAAAGGGAAGTTGTGTGTGTAACCCTTGAGTCACACTGCCATCAGTCCGGACTCGGAGGAGACAGGGGATGAGGGAACTGGCTCTGCCCCACCAAAGGCCCTGTGCTTCCAGGTCCCCTGCTCCCCGTGGCGTTTTGCCCTGAGGGTCACTGGTGTGCTGCATCCCCCTCTTTGCCTGGAGAGCAGCAGGTACCTTGGGGATGAAGTAGCCTTTAAAGTGGGTGTCAGCCGAGGTGCACCATGGAACGTGTGGCAGGAGGCTGACAAACCTCTGCACCTCGTGGATCACCGCGTTGGTAAATGGCATGTTTTTCCGGTCCTCGAAGGTAGGCAAGCACTCAGGGCCAAGAACTCGCTCAATCTCCGCGTGCACCTTTTCTGCAGGGCAAGAGAAAGGCACAGAGTTTCCCCCAGCGGTAAAGCACCTGCAAACCCCAGCTCAGGCTGACTGGTGGTTGGACTGCCCCAGGGCAGGAGGTCTGCAGCCCCTGGGAGCAGGTAGAGAACAACCCCTCGGACCCTCTGGTCCTGAACGGCAGCATACAACACTTGGATGGAGGTGGACAGGTTCCAGATGCTCAGACTGCGGGTGCTCTGGCACACGTGAGAGGCTACAAAACTTTTCCAGGTGTGCATCACCTCCGAAGTTGCTGTGGAGTACTTCAGTACGCGATGTAAGAAAAGCAAAACCATAAAGGCATCTTACCCTGAATCTCGGGGTACTTCAGCAGCAGCAGGATGGCCCATTGCAACGTTGTGGATGTTGTCTCAGTGCCAGCCATGAGCAGGTCGAGTGCAGAGGCCAATACATTCGCATCATGAAAAACTGTATTGCTTTTCTTTTGTTCCTTTAGGGAAATACAAAGAAAAAAACCACTGCTGTTAGCATGGAAAGAGAGAACTAGGGTGGGAAACCTAGACTTCAGTGACATTACAGTGGGATGCATGGGAATTGCAAGTGCCACAATACCCCGCCTTGACATTTCAGTACAGAAATGCTTCAGTTTTCAGCAGAAATATTTTCACACTTGAGATTTTGCTCCCCAAAAATGAATTAATTGGACAAACTGATTTATTTTCCAACATCATATGACATTTATCTGCTCTGGGCAGATAGTGGTTATCTGGTCAACTCAGGACTTCTATCCCCTGCCTGTGGATCCTGAGAAGGTGGGAAAATGATGAGAGGTGCAGGACAATGCCTTCCCAAGTCAGGGAGCTGGAATTTGTCTGCATATTCCAGGCCCTCCTAGGAGCCACAGGGAAGCCACAAAGGCCCAGGGTACCACTGGCCCATCAGCCCTGCTGCCCCTGCTTCATGCTGCTGGTGGGGAACGCTGCCGTTCCTGCATGCAGCAGCTGAGGCACTCGCACAAGGCACCAAGCCCAAGTACCCGTCCTGCCCCTGACCCCTCTCAAGTACACGGGTGCAAACACTTGGAGAAAAAGGGCAAATACAGACTGGTCCTTCCCTGCTGCACTCCCACACTATCGTTCCTGTTGGTAAATCCACTACGTGGGAGCCGGCGATGCGTTTGCTCAAACGCAGTGGGAACCCCTGCATCTCTGCAACTGGGCATCTGCTGCCCCCTCCCAGTCCGTAGGGAGGGATGAGTCTGCCAGGAGCGTGTTGGGAAAATGCCATTAGCCCTCTCCCTCTCTCCAGCAAGGAAGGGACTGCAGCTGACACCTGAGGACAAGTTTTAGACATGCATGTGATACGGTCTAGTTCATTATTTCATGTTTTTCCTTCAGTAGGCAGTATTTAATATATTAAAATAGGAGAACGTTTACCCCAAATTTAAATATTTTCATATAGACTGTGGTAGAGCATGTTCATTAGACAAGCGACACAGAGCATTTCCGTGTAAGATGTGACACTAGGGATCATCATACTGTTAAATTACCTCTTGTTTGAATACCAATGCATCAATGTAGCTCATCAGGTTGTTTTCATTCATATTTTCTTTGCTTTCCTTGATGCACTTCTTTAAGATCACACACACCTCTTCTACTTTTTTCAGAATCATTTTGTGAGGTTTGAGGAGAAATCCAAGGAATGAGTAGAAATTAAATAACTAAAAATAACAAAAACAAAAAAAATCAGAGACAAAAAAATTAAATTCACCCTTTACCTTGTAAAACTCATGTCACAATGGAGAAATCATTTCTGTGAGGAACCAAATGACATGTGATCGGTGTCTCTCTTTTTTGGTAACTAAAAAATTTTAATGTATAAAAATGCCTCCTCTTGCTAAAAATTCTCTACAGAAATGAATGGAGCCTATCAGACTTGTCTAGACAGAGCCTATAAACATGAATTTAAAAAAATACAATTAAGAGAAAGGGATAGTAAACTCATGAAACAATGAAATTAAATTTTTAAAGAGGTAATAAAGCAAAAAGATAAAGCATTACACATTATGCAAACTCCAAATGTTTAGCAAGTCAAAATACTTAGGTTTTAAAGTTGTTATATCATCATTTTTAACTTTCACATGAATTATAAATCAATTACACTTAGTTCTCAGCATCATTAAATTTCACAGCACAATAAACAGTTACATTTTATGTGCAGGGGGGTTACTTACACCATTTCTCAATGTTATAAATAAACTGGCTGCAGAATAAGATTAACAAATCTCTTGTTCTTGCTAACTGGTTATAATTTTTGCTGTCTTCTGCAAAAACTAAACCTGGCATAGAGATTAAAAGAAAAGGGATATCGTACTACTGCAAATTGCAACTACTGTAAATAGTTCTCACTCAGGTAATAAATTCATCAGCATTATTTTTAACAGTTTTTTGGATGACTGTTCCAATATTACCTTCAGTAACTAATGCTCTATTCCTTGTGATGGAAGATTAAGTTTAACAAGAGCTCTTGGCTCATATGAGAGCCTCTTAGTTGGAAAACTCTTCTTATGCAGTTTGCTAAATAAAGTGACTAAAAACAACAACGTGGAGGGCAGTGTCTATACCACTGCCGTGGATTTCCACTGACGCTCCTGGATGCTGCCCACCCCAAGTCCCACTCTGCTGGAAGCCTCAGTATTACATTTTATAGCCGTAGAAGAATCAAGCACATCCCTTCTGCTAGCATGGTCACATCAGCACTCTGCCCAGTGCCACCACGTGGTGTTGGACCTCCTTCATAGGAGGATTTATTGAAGGAGGAAAAACCCAAAACAAAGAATCTCATCCCTGCCCATGGCAGCAGTGTTGGATTAAGTGATCATTAAAGGTCCCTTCCAATCCCAACCACTCTATAATTCTATGAATCTTACGTTTCAGTAACCTAAAGGTTCTCCAAAGCCATCCAGCAATGGTAAATCAGGTTGACCTACCAACTCTGATGACATAGTGGAGCATCTCAGCACAGACGGTAACTTACATGCAAGAACGGAGAGCCAAGAAGGTGCATAACTTCATCTATGAGCTTTAACAGAGTGAGAAATGTTGGGTCTTCATAATCAAACCTTCTTCCAAAGAGAATAGCAAAGGTGATATTGGTAGGAGCCATATTCAAAAATCGTAATGGGAGAGGTCCACCTAGAAATTAACAAAATTGTAACTCTATTGGTCATTTCTGGAGCAACCCAGAGGCCTTCAAAGTGGCTCTGTAAAGTAGCATGAAACATCCAATGCCATCTCCAGCTCACCTTTGAAGGATTTGATCAACTCGATGAGAAAGCGAAGCTCCTCAAGCATCCTTTCTTCTCCAAGACGCTTCCCCATGCCGAGATCCCGCATGGTTGCTACGGTGAACCGCCGTGTTGTCTTCCAGAGCTCTTGAGAAGAGAAGAACACACCTACGGAGGGATTGCATGCCCTGTTTGCCGAGGTGGTATGGGATTTTCTCAGAAACAACAAAGGAACAGCTGGGGAGTGCAGGTATTTTGCAACCTGGAGGAACCTGCCTGGGAGATGACTGGGGGGGCTCTGTGGGGGCTGGTTTGGGAAAGCAGCACCCCAGGTAGGTTCAGGAGGGCAGGAGGCAATATTTTAAAGAGTCAGGGGCTGTCCACACCCAAGCTGTGGGTTTGGCTTGTTTATAGCTTTGTCTCTTTGCAGCCACAGACAGTAGAAAGCTCTATGCATGTTCTGTGTCTCGGGCTGACTTGTTTTTTCCTTAGAAAAATGACCCAGCTGTCTCCGAGAGCAAGGCTGGGCGCAGATGACACCGCTCCATCCCTGCCACAAACAGGACAAATGATTTCATCAAACAAGTTGCATTTTAGAGATGAACTGTATCCTGGGCAGGGGCACAAGGAGGGGTGGCAGGGAGACATCTTTGCTTACAGGTGGGGAACACTACAAACACTGAAGGTGTCTGGGGAGAATTCAGAAGTCCTTCCTTCTCAGGAGGGCTTCCAGGGCTGAACATCGTCTACATTTTCATACAGTGGTTGGGAAAGTACCGTAGCATACCCTTCCTCATACTGGGCCTCACTCTTCAAAACAAGATGAACCCCCACCACCACATGCTGTATGCATTATATACATATTAGGTCATCAGATCTTTTCCTTTCAGCCCTGGATTATTTCCTTCAATGTTTTTCAATGTCTAGTCTTGGGCAATGTATCACTTTTTAACATGCGATTCAGAAACATGCCAAAAATCTGTTTACAGATGTAATTGTTTGAGGTACAAACAGCCTGTGCTATTGCACTCTTGCCAGTTCTTGCAGTCTTTGTCATGAGTCATGCGTGATCCATGCTTTGTCTGAACTCCCAGTAACTGCAGAAAAGAGATTGCATAAGGACCTCAGCCTTCACATTGTGAAAAATAATTTCCTTCCCTCTGCGCTGCAAAAAAACCCACCCTTGCAATGTGACCCAAGTGCCACTAAAAGCAAAAAACTGATAAGGAAAATAAGACCTCCAGAAGTATTTTTCTTAAGAAAACGAACAACTGCCCCCAAGCCCTACAAAACGTGGCCTTCAACAATCAAGCTCAAGACTCTTAAATACTGTTGCAATGGAAACAACACATTTGAGAAACAGCAGAGCAAGCACGTCTTTATCTTTTCAGCCTGCCTGTACCGTTCCCATGCTGGATGTGATGGAATATAGGTATGGCTGGTCTGTCCGCAAACACGTCTGCCGTGTTCAGCAGGGCGTCCTTTACTGCCTCATAGCCAGTCAGCACCACCACTTTCTGCAACCCCAAATGGACGGTGAACACGGGGCCGTATTTCTCTGAAATCTAGAAGGAGAGAAAAATCAGTGTGGAGGTCATCGGTGGGAGTGGTATGTCCTGCTGGGGTGGATGAAGAGTTGCCTTCCCTCTTCCTTCTGCGGCCAGGAGGGCTGCAGGGATGCTAGAGAGAAAGCCCCGAGACACTTAAGTGAAAGAGGAATCAAAGCAAATAAACACTGGTCTGTTTAACCCAACAGCTTCCATAAACCCACTGTTTTTCTGAGCTGGCTGGGCTCGGTTTGGCACACCGGGTTAAAAGGGGCAGAGCATCACAAGACATTTTGGGCAGCATAAAAGCATCACCAAGATCTGCCAGGTAGCTGTGGAGGAACTGCTGCCCAGGCAGGCTGTAAGGCTTCGTCCACCACGAGAGGATGAAAGAGGAGAGGTGTCCTTATTTTGTAGAATCGGAATCATAGGATGGTTTCTATTGGAAGGGACCTTAAAGACCACCTAGTTCCATCCCCCTGCCACGGGCAGGGACACCTTCCACCAACCCAGGTTGCCCCCAGCCCCGTCCAGCCTGGCCTTGAGCCCTGCCAGGGATGGGGCACCCACAGCTGCTCTGGGCAGCCTGGGCCAGCGCCTCGCCGCCCTCACGGTAAAGAATTTCTTCCTGATAGCTGATCTAAATCTGCCCTCTCTCAGCTTAAAGCCGTCACCCCTTGTCCTATCGCTACGTGTGCTTGCAAAAAGTCCCTCTCCAGCTTTCTTGTAGGTCCCTTTAGGTACGGGAAAGCTGTTATAACAAGTTAAATAAAAGTTAAGCAAAACTTCTGTTTCAATTAATGCAAAGAGGTATATAATACAATTCACCGTGGATGGATATATCAAGGCATAAGAAACCATTGCTCTTTCAGCGTGCCTTAGAAAATTACCACAATACCACACTCCACTTCTTATTTCTGCTAGCGCACAGTAGTTTTCAAGCCAACGCACAGCAGGACTTTATACTGAGGTCTGAGAAACGGGGCAGCAGCAGCTCTCTGGAGGCTCACAAACACGGTCCTGCCAGGCCTTACAAGGAATTATACTTGACTGAGAGCAACCGAGTTGAAACTGCATAAAGCTATTGTGAGCTCAAGCCTGGTGTCCTGTAAAAGGAGACCAGTTCTGGCAATGTAAACCAGAAGAGGCTCCAAAGCTTAGCAACCCCTCCTGCTGCACCAAAGCAGCCAGGTAGCCCAGGCAGAGTCTAATCAGTGCTTCAGCAACATAGCCATACTTGCTGAATTTATGCAAAAAAATAGTTCACAGACACCGATTTCAATAATTTGTTCAAAATAATGTTCTGGATGCTGCATCATCTACTGTGAAGTTTTCACAGGGAAATCCTTTAGGGATTCTCCTTTCAGGGAGGATTTTCTGCTCCAGGTCATTTGTTTGCTAATACCTTAAAAGTCTTCTGGCAAGTCAGCTTTCAGGTCACTACTGCAGTTCCACCAGCCCAATACATCTCACCCCACTGTAGCTGCAGCCTGGGGGACCCTCTCGGGGCAGAGCAGACTGCAAAGGGCAGAGGACGGTGAGAGGGTCCCCTGGGCTGCCACCACAGCCCCCTGTCCCAGCCGGTTTCGGCAGCAGACCGCTTTGGCTGTTGGCTTCTTGATGCTGTAGTCCAGCGTGGGAAAGAAGGCATCGCTGTGGCCAGCGTGCCCAGCACCTCCCGAGCCTGTGCTTCACTAAGATGCCATCACCTTGCTCACCTCCTTTCCAGCCTCTGCTTTGCTTATTCTGCCCAGCACATCCATGCACCACCCCAAAACCCCTCTGCCCTACCCTCCTCTGCAGAAGGACTTCTGGTCTTGCCAGAAACAGGAACCACATTCCCAGCTGCTTCCCACCTCCCAAGCTCTGGATGTTGAGCCCACTGTGAGCTGGCTGGTGTAAAGGTGAAGGTGCATCTCCACAGGCATCTCCATCATGGAGGCCCCTCACACGGCACAGCGATGGGAATGAGACGGGGAAAGCCAGCCCCTCTTCCCTACACGAAGCTCAGGCTGCTGGCAACCTGATGTCAGGAGGCTTGGTGTAAGGTGCAGGATATTCACACCCCAGGTCCTGACACAGGGAAAGCCTGCTGAGCTACGTTTTGGCTCTGAGACACTAGATACATTGGAATTTTCCCCTTTTTTCTGGAACACAGATGTGAGGCAACTGTGACTTCTACAGAGAACCTTGTCCTGCGTAAGTCCAAGTCATTCACTGTTCCAAATGATTTCTCTTACATCTCTTCTTTGGACTGTGCTATATTAATTCCCATTCTCATGAAAAACTGGCAACACAAATAAGGAATATGAGCTATTTTGGCAACCATAATTAAGCATCCATCTTTCAAGTTGGCTACGTGAACACTCAAATATTTTAAAGTATTTCACAACAGAAAGAAGATGCCAAAATTTAAGTCCATCATCTGATCTGATGCAGATACTCATAGTTTTCAATGTGTAAGTAGTTCTCACGTAAGCACTGCTCGTATTTAACATCACCCTCTGCAGAGCTGGGATTTAACAGTTTCCTTGGTTATTCTGAATCCTTTAAAACATCACAGTTTTTTAAAAAATGCATTTGCCACCAAAAATCATCTCAGAACTGTCACCATAGGAGAATTTTCAATAGATACACGCTGCCATTCGACACCCTAGAAACAAGGACACTTCTTCTTACCTTCATTAATGACTTGTCTTGCCTTCTGATGTCCAGCAAATGCAGGTTGCCAATGACTGGAAGAGGAAATGGACCAGGAGGCAAATTTAAAGCTGATTGCTTAAAAACTTTTAAAACATAGAGTGCGGCTGCTAAAAGCGACATACACACCCCACAGATGAAGAGGGGTGTGAAGGCCACCATGTTTTGGTGGAGCTTGCCTTTCTGGAAAGCCACCGAGAAACCTTCATTAGAATGCTTGTGTTATCACATTATATTTATTCAGAGTAAATGATGTCAGGGGTTTTGCTGCACTTTGCACAATCTTCCCCTCCACACCCAGCTCTCCACAAAAACTGGAACGTATGCTTGCAAAAGGCAAAGTCCAGGCACAACTCATGGAGGTGCAGGCTTGCAGGTCCCTGCTGAGTGCAGTGGCACAGGTTTGCCCCATTGCCAAAGCCCAGCTCGGATTCTTCTGCCTGCAACAATTTCCCAGCACCTGGGAGTGCCATATCTGCTTTATTACTAGGCATCGGTCATGAAATTTCTCTTAAGATTCCTCTTCATCCCTCTCATCTTCATCTAACTCATCTCTGAACAGACAGCTCTTTACTTTCTGCCTTCTAGCCCTTCACCCTACAAATGCTGGTCACAAAATAATCCTTCAGGGTATTGCTCACCCACAGTACACTGAAGGAGAAGCAGGTCCTGCAGACGAAGAGACTTGCTCCAGGCCATGCGTAACACTGGGTGAAGAGCTGGTGGAGAGCATCTGCCCTCCTCTCCCACCTTCCCTGCCCTCCCAGCGAAGCATTTTCTCCCAGTGAATGGGAACAGAACTGGGCCACATTCGCATGCCAAAAAATCAGGAGCCATTTGTTGCCTTTGCAGGTCTGGAGCTCTGTTGCTTCTCTCTGCACTTGTCTTATGCATTGACACTTTGAAGCTGGGCTGTCCTAAAGAGCTGTCCGCACACCGTATGGGAAGCTACCCCCCTTTACCTCGGGGGAGCCCTATAGCCTGGCTTGAATGGCTCACCAGCCCGGTGCACAACACCTAACAAGGCACTTTTAGTTCTTACTCCTCCTTACTGTGGGCTGCGTTATAGAAAGCTTAATAAAATGCAGAATTGCTGACCTCCTCTTGGTTGTTTGGGTTTTTTTTTCCCCATCAGAGGCCAGTGAAAAACTAAACCACAAATGCAAACTCCAAAATCTTAGTGCAGTGCCATGCCTCCCTCTTCCATGAGTGGGTCTTGTAGTGAGGGGCATTTCTTCCTGCTCCCCATCCAGTGTTAACTGGCACCATTTTCACTCTATACACTACGAAATGGATATAAAAATCATGTCTTGGAGAGCTAGATTATTGAATCCATACAAATGTGGAAGCTCTGTAAAAGATCTGCTGTTCCCACTGGTTCCTGACAGTGCGACCTGTCAGAGACATTAGTGGAAACACACATCATTTCTGTAAAATTACCCTGACCTCACAAATGATGCAATGGTCCTGTAGGTAGGAAAAGAACATTTGACATCTTTTTTTGAGCTCTTTTAGATCACAAGGACTTTGTACTGCTCCGTACTGTGCTGTGAGATGGTATCAGCCTAGAGGATGCTTTGGGACTGTTCCAAGGTGCAGCAAGGTTCACGCTTACTCTGGACACAACACCCCTCCAAGCCTGGGCTCTCCCACCCGCCTCGGGCAGGCCACGGGCTGACTGAGGGGACGTGATCTCAGCTCATACCCAGTCCTCTCCCAAACCCTGCGCTGTCCAGGAACCATCCACCCATCCCAAACCCACTGATGTTACAAACAACAGCATCTGTGGTAAGAGCAGGAGACTGGGAGTCTGGACATGTGCGTTTGCGTCCTGGCTTGGACAATGACTTGTCTGTGTGGCTGTGAGGAGCGCAGGGCTGGGCTGTGTGCCAGGACCGGGCTCTGAATGCGGCCGCTGTGCCCCCAGCCCAGGGGCTGACAGCTCCTGCCCATCCCCTGCAGTCGTGGCATGGGGGTCTCTGGGGATCCCTCCGGAAAGGAGGTGAGCAGGACACGGTGTAGGAATGGCATCTTCTCATACCGTCCGAATTGCCAAAAGCAAGAGGCAGAGAGATGTCACTCTGACACTAGAAATGTCTTTCTGATTCCCAAGGAGCAGGAGTCAAGGAAGCAACCAGCTCACCTCCGCCAGCCCTCTGCCCTCAGCCTGCCCAGTGCGAGGACACGTTACTCATTACCTGCTGGGTGAAGCAACCCATGAAATAGGCAAAGATAACAGCATCTTAGGTGGCCTATGAAAACATTTTCACCTAAGAGTTTTAAGTTAAAAATTAAAATGAAAATTAATCTTTATCTAGGAGTAAATGATCTCTGTAAAAAAAAAAAAAAAAACACAAACAAAACAAAACCTGCAAAGTCAGGGCAGGGCTGTGTCACAAGTCACAGGAGAAATTACAGAAAGGGAAGCACATAAGGAAAAGCCCTTACACAGAGTGCCCCGGGACCAAACCACCCATGGGGTTGTAGTTGGCAAAGAAAGTAATTCCTTGTATAATTATTTGGAGGTCAAGCCCTTCAAAATCAGCCACCCATGGACAGAGATGACTAGGGAGAAGAAACCAAGGTCTCCTTCTCTGCCTCTGCACTTGGGGACAGCAACGGGCAGGCAGGGTTAAAATTCAGACTGTGACAATCATAATTTCTGGATGTATCCAACAGGAACTTTGCCCAGCTAGGGGCCCCAGGACAAGCACACCGCTCGAGCCCTGCTCCTGCAGGAATCGGGAGACAGAGCCTTCAAACCCTTGCACTGTGGTATTCGGGAGGATCTTTATCAGGTCGATGAATCAGTCCCTCAGAGTGTCACCTGGCAGTTTTTAAAAGCATCATGTTATTCACCAGCATGTAGAGCAGTCGTGCCTGGAGCGGGTCGGGATGTGCTCTCCAACCTGGCAGCGATGTCCCGGTCACACACAGCATCGTCCTGTCGGTGGGCAGCACTAATGAATTAACATCCCTCCTGGGCGTTTGGTGCTGAGAGAATTTAATTTCTACTTGAGAGAAAAAGGCCTCTATCCCAAACCAGGCTACCCATTTCTTTGATTCTAGAGTATTCCTCAAGGTGAGTGCAATGGAATAGCCTCCCCTCCCTCACGCTTGGCAGCTCCGTTCTGAAGCTGCTTTTCCTAGTGAGCCCCGAGCCGAGGCGTTTGGCCTCCCTGGGGCCAGCCTGACAGAAACTGCTCTCAGAACTTTTACTCTTTTTCTGAGGCTTCAGAGTTTGCTCTTCATCACCACACTGGGCTCCTCCTTCCCCGGCACCAGCACATTTTAAAGCAGGATTTGCCATGCTTTTAAAATTCTCCTTCTCTGGCATTCTCATCCCACCTGCTCAGCCTCTGATCCTTGAAGCTTCAGTCCCAGGTTTTAGCTGGTGCTTAATTACGCACAAACACATTTAAGATAAATACTTCTTTGCTCCTCTCTTATTGCACGAAGATTTCAGCTTCTCCCCTTTTCCTTTCTCTCTGAAAAAAGCCTTTCCTGCCCTGCCCTGCTGTGATGGTACCCACGGGCAGCCCAGCCAGCACAGCAAGCTCTGCACATCTGAGCCTCTGCCCGGGTGGCAAAGCCACGTCACCGTGCCCAGCGCTGTGGGAACAGCCGCCTCTGCTGCCCACATCGCCCTGGGACACATCCTCACGCGACCGCTGCCTTCCTGGCATCCTCAGAGCCCGAGAGCAGCAGTTCTTCCTAAGCAAACACGAAGTCACGGCAGGCGAAGCCTCCCACCTCCACAGTCCCACGCTGCCACAGGGCACACGAAAGCCAGCCTTGCCCCGGTGCTGGGTCTGTCAGGCTGCAGCCCTAAAACACCATTCCTCCCCCCACAAGTGGGCTTTTCCTCCCCCTCCCCGTCTCCACGCAGCCCCCACCAAGCAAGCAGCAGCGTGGCGGGGGGCCGTGCCCCGGGAGGCCGGTGGGATCAGCGGGAAGCTGCAGGACCCCGTGGAGGGCAGAGCAGCCAGCAGCCCTCCGGCGTGGGTGGCCCCGGCAGCGCTTTCTCTGCTCCACGCCTGCAGCTTGCAGGCCGCCACAGGAAAAAACTAAGCCCTTCTCCATTTATTTTTCTTGCAAGCTGTGTTTTAAATGTTACCCGGAACTGCCCTTTGAAGCAGCACGAGCTGCCTCAGACCTTCCTCTTCAGCTAATTAACACGTGCTGACAGCTGTGACAGCCTGGCACAGGGAAGCCAGGGCAGCCCCTAGCAAGCTCTGGCCCAAACTCCACCACCCACATCCCACCTTGCACAGCCAAAACGGTGCTGACCCTGAAACCAGCCAGCATCTTAAAATCTTTAATCCATGAGCAAGCTTTGTCTTCCAGGTTGGAGCCGCTATTGTGAACTTGTGTCTCATAACAGAGCTCAGGGGCATCAGCTCTCACCGGGTTTGGAGAGGTTTGGGGGTTTCTCTTCAGAGCTGCAGGCCAGGCATCTGTCAGAGGAAGGTTAACGTGCTTAGATGGTGTTAAGTAGGATACAAGCTTCTACAGTCCTGTGTAGATTGTCTCTTAAAAATCCCCATCGTATTTCTCGGTTCCTGGGGTCCATCACTCATTTCAGGGATGCTAGCCCTTCTCCAGCAGCAGCACTTTACCCTTCACTTGAATGTGAAGTGCACTCCAGCTAAAAAAAAGCCATTATAGAAGGTTTATAGAAGGAAAATCCAGATAGAAAAGGGAAATGATTAGTTCAAAGGCCACATGAGACAGTGATAGAAACATGAGCAGAATCGCAGTCGTCACTAACAGGCGTACCAAAAAGGGCAACACAGTAAACGTGCCCCCAGCAGATAATAAAGCAACTCAATCTATCACAGTTCAGATATTTTATCACCCATGGAGCACTTGAAACATGACTTGCAGTTGCAAAACCCAGCCTATGGTTTTAAACCTGTAGTCTCAGCAGTGGCAATGCTGAGAAACAAGCCCACCTCCATTCGTGAGCCGTTTTAAACGAAGCCAGACCTCTCCTGGAAGCATTTTAGGGATTTGCAGATTGTGGGGTTCGGAAATGTTAACGCATCACTGCACTGCATCGCCAGCCAAAGGGACACAGCGCTCCTCTTGAGGTTACAGATTAATATTTAATCCAGTCAGTAATTTTAAGTTACAGTGTAGTGGTATTATCCGGCCAGGTTAACAGCAGGGACAGTCACCAACCTGCAGTAGGTGAATGAAGCGCTTGCTCATTTTAAAGGCTTCCAGCGCTAGCCAGCTTCATTTCTCTGCTGCTACTGATTCTGCAGGAACAAGGCAAAAAAACCCTCGGGGTTTGCCCCATAAACTGTTAGCCAGTAAAAGTCTAATTAAGTCAGAGATACATGGTCTCAAACCAGTAAAAAATACAGCATCAGTGGCTGCACTGTTATTAACCTCATCAAACACGGATGCATTGCAGCAGCTGTGGGCTGTGCATTGAAAATTGCATCACGTTCAGTCTTCCCCAATAAAACTTTTGCTCTCCCAAACCAGCAAAAAAGGAAAAAGGCAAGTTTTGCTAATGAAAACTGCTTTCTTCTTAATAGCGTACCAACTATGAGCATGAAGAAGACACAAAAGATCTTTTCTGAACAGGCTTTTCCCACCCATTACAATAGTCTTAAAGCTCCACAGCCTCAGCGAAACAGGAGGTGATGGGAAGCGAAGCCAGAAGTACTCAGAATACCTCATGGATTGCAGTTTTGTAACTATGATAACACAGGCCTAGTTGCTGGAATAAAACCTTCTAAGTCACCGTGAAATATTTGCAAGTATTCTCCCTTTTATAAAGAAGTGTCCACTGTAATCTCAAAAATACAAAAGCACAAAGGAATTCCTAGGTCTTTATATCTCAGCTGTTGACTGACACTACAACCCAAGTGGAGCACAGCCGTGCAGGTCAGCCAGGCTACTGCCCTGTCCCTGCGAGCCATGATCCCATCACCACCACGTCCCCACGCGCCGGGCAGGTGAGCCACCTGCAGGAAGTACCACTTGGTCCCAGAACTTTCCATCAGGGAGCTTCCTCACTCCAGTGAACAGGGGGTGTCCTCAGCTTGCCACCACGGTTTAAATTTCATCTGATCTCTTTTACTTTGGGTTTCTGCTGAAAGGGAAGGGACCCAGCAGGAGCTGAGCTCTGGGATGAGATGTCTTAGGGAAGATGCATCAACTTCACCAAGGCCAACTCTTGTCCCTCTTGCCATTACCAACAGCAGGAATTTGGGGCACGCTGCCTACACGGGCTCCAGCAACACTCACTCTCTCTCAAGTGTCCCAATGATGGTGCGTCCATGGTCCCTCTGTGTGGTGTTCCCAGTTTGGCTGGACACCATGGTACCCTGTGTGCTGCTGACACCAGCTCCACGGGGGAATCCTGAACAAGCGCAGCTACATCTCCTACCCTGCTCGAACTAAGACCTGAGCAAGAGTGAGACTGGCAGAATTTAGCCCTAATTTGCAGTGTTATGGCCCTGTAAGGAGCACAGAGAAGTGTCTTTAAAAAGTGACTGCTTTCTAATTGCTTCTTAAAAAAGCTTTTAACGTTGACTCTCTTTGGCATGACTCAGGGCTGCATTTCTAAATCCAGATTTTCCCCATTAAGTTTACTCTGGCTGTTTGGTTGGGTTGTATCCACATGCTATTTTTGTTGGGTTTGGTTTTTTTTTGGTTTGTTTTTTTTTTTTTTTTTTTTTATCATCAAGCCTGTTTACAGCATAGAGGAACAATATGGGAACAGAAATAAAGCTGGGACAAACCCAAAGGAACGAGACCAGTAATGGTATTGCCAGCATCTCTGGCTTGAAGAGCAAGAGGCCCTGCAGCTGTGCAGTACCTCAGGGAGACCCAATTCCCTACTCCCTTCAGGTTACATATTTCAAACCTCAGTTGTGTTTGATTTACCCATCATCTGCAAACTTAATACCAACCAGTTAAAATACCTGCATGTCCTTCAGCTGCCAGCTTCAATCTGTGGTACATTATAGGAGAGAATATTTTCTAGAATCCAAAGGCTGGGGGATTGACTGGCACACCAGTATCACTTTTGGCTTCCTTAAAACCAGTAACCAAAGTATTCTGAACAGTAGCCTACAGCTACTGAATACTTTTCTGTCTCAAAATAGACACAAGTCGCCTCCCACCTTCTGCCATGAGCTTTTTGGTCACTGAGGTTTTGGTGGTTGAGTCCAGTTTCCTTTGCTATATTCCATGAGCACAGCCCATCTGGCTGCTGAGCCTTTGATCCAAGCGCTACCAGCTCTTTCTGTGAAGAACAGAGTCAAAAGGACACAAAGTGTTAGCGGGGAAGGTTTGAAAAAGGAAATATTTCCTATATTTGCATTTACATTTTTAATATAGTCCTGTTGTCTAGAGGCCAGATTTGGGGAATGGAAACCAGGAGCCTGGTTTCTATTTTCAGCACAGCCACTGATTGCTCTATGTTGCTGGCAAATCTTTTAATCTCTTTCCCTCTGTTTTTCCCTTCTGTAATAAAGGGATGATCAGACCTCCCCAGCTATGCCTTGTGTGGCAGCATCCTCTGATGAAACGCAGCAAGGACAAAGTATTAATAATCATTCCATATAGAAAAGCCAAGAGGTCACAGATATTTAAGTACACTTTAGCTATTCAGTGCTCCTTTATGCATGCACCATGCCTTGATGTTAATAGAAGTTATTTATTAATATGGAATGGGAAAGTAGGCCCTTCAAGGCACAAAAATAACCATATCCAGAGCACCACTGAATAAATATAATATAAAGATGAAATCACTCCAAATACTGAACAAACGGAAAGGCAAGAAGATATTAAAGAGGAAAAAGTCACCCAGCCCTCCTCCCAGCTGGCATCTAACCACTCTCAGAACAAAAACATGGATGAAAAGGAGTGGCAGGTACCAAGAGGGGATGCTACAAGTGGTCCCAAGGTTGCCAGTCCTCCACTTCTTTACACCTCCAGCATCTTCCTGAGGAGAAGTCAAGGAGGTGGGTGAAGGACTGAGCTCCCTCATTGCGATATAGCAAAGCACATGCTCAATCTCATGTGGAATCAGCCCTGTAGATTGTTCCATCAGTCCACGCCTGCATCCTCCAGGTCTGCCACATTGCCACTTTTCCTTTCCTCCCACAAAACTACGCTGGGGCTCCTTCCACACAGCCATCCTGCACCAACAGGTACCAAACCCCCTTTTCTGGGCTGCTCTGCAAAGCTACCGCCTTTCAGATCCCTGCGAACCCATCGCAGCTGGGCTACAACTACCTGGGATCTGCCAGACCTTCTCAGCCCCCTGCCTGCTTAACACTAGCTGTGGCACCTCTGGCCAGATGTTATCTTCTCACAGCCACTGTCCCCATCACTTGTGTGAACGCTCCCTTGTATGAATGATCTCTGACACTACTGTCAGGACCACGGGATGAGCAAAGCCCTGCTGCTCCTACCGTCTAAGCCACTCTTGCTCATTTTACTTACATGAGCAGCTGCACTGGCAGATTTTGGGGAGGATTTGGGGGATCTTGGTGATGAGCAATCTGCAGCAGACATCTCTCCACTGGCCCACTGCAGCCACAGGAGGACGTTATCCTTAAAACCTTGAGCATCTTTCTGTCTATTCCTTAGGTCCGGTTATTAAAATAATTTCAAATAAATCAGTGTCACATGGTGTTGTGCAACAGGCAAGCTGCTCATTCTTAGCACAGCCTCTTGGATCTTGTTGATATAATGTGCATATGCTTTTGAGGCAGAGACCAGCATTTATTTTAAGTGGTGCTTTAGTATCAAGACGATCACCACTAGCTCATCACATTTACTATTCAGGATTATTGGACCACAAGTGACCTTTCAGATTCTTAAGACTTGGATTACGAAGGGCTTTATATACTAAGCCTAATGACTTGAATTATAGCCTTAGCATCCTGACAATCAGAACAGGACTATAAGCATTTTACTTTCTTCTATCCACAAAACAGCTTGGGACGGATTTCAAATCCATTCCAAGGGTATGTCAAGCCAGTGTCCATCATAATGATCTAGTTGAGTTGCAAGAAAGATAAGATGACCTGGGTAAAGGTCATGTCTGAGAGAAATGGCAGGATTTTCTAGATAAGCCAGCTGAGACATCTGTCTTCCTTCCTCCAAGACAATTATTTTAGCATTTCCAAATTTTAAAAAAATGACTCTGAAATGCTACAGCACATTTTAATCCATGGGGCTGCAGTAGCAGGACACAGTATTTTGTCATTTTCAAATCTCTGCAGCAAAAAGGTTTGTGGGACTGATAACCATCTTCTGTAACTGGCTGAACTGGAAATACCTTTCAGCTCTCAAAAAAAACCCAAACAAAACACAAGTATCAGCAGCTTCTACGGCACCCGATAACCAGGCATGCATGCTGTAGTTGCCATTTTCAATCACTGTTCATGCAGTTCAACATTACAGTGAAATTTGCTTCCTGTGTAAAACATGTCTAGAGCTCCTGTTCCCCATTACCTGCCTTCAGCTGCCCCCTGCCAGGACCAGCGCTGGAGCCCACCAGAGCATCCTTCGAAGCGTTCCTGCAGACGATTCAAAACACCAGTAGCTTGCAGCTGTATAGCAGGTCAAAAGTTTAATTTGACCATTAAAGCAATTTTATGAGGTATACAAGACCCACAGCCGCAGCAACGATGCAAATAAAGGTTGATTGATACATTCTGCTGGCTGAAATGCCGTTCTATTAACAAGGAAGGGGAACATCGGCACAAGTGGAGCGCAAAAGCGTGCAAGACGTGCTGTTTGCAGAAGAACTGCATTTGTCACATTCCCTTCGTTCTTCTCTGGGAGTAGCAACCATCTGTAACACTCCTGCAGGGAACAGCACAAACCAAGACTCACCTGCCATGCTCTCATCTGTTACTGGGAACCCCCTCAAAAAAAAAAAAAAATAAACAGAAATGAACTGAGGCACTCTGTCTGCTCTGAATTACTCAGTTAACGCAACAAAAGTCAGTATTTTCTCATAAAACAATGTCAGAGATGTGTAGTCTTGATCTCTCTGTGGTCATTCCCCCCCCACCCTTTGTCCAAAGACAGCTGAAATAATAAAAAAGGGATTTAGAAAACAAAGGGGGAACCCCTGTGGGGTTTTTTTAGAAAGCCAATGAATATTTTCTAGGACTGAATGAATCTCTGGAAATAATTGTCAAGTCCACTGTAGTTTTCCTTCCACATACTGTGTTCTACAGTTGGCAATCTTGGCTGTTCAAAAGAAAAATAATACAGTATAATAAATTGCAGAGAGATATTTCATGCCATATCACTGCACAGGTGATAATTTTTGAGTGAGTTTTATTTAATTATCACAGATTCCATATCCAGATAGCTATATACCTGGCCTACTTTGAAAGAAAAGTTAGTTTCTGCATTTCTGAACTTTGAAGGACTGTCGTCTTCCTCATCCTCTTTGCTAATTCAGTCAGCTGAACTTTTCCACGTATCAGTTAAAGTGAGTTATAATCTGCTCAGAAGCTCGTACCAGAAGGAAAAGAGGATGCTGGTGCAACATTCATAATGCAACCGTCTGCTCACTGCAGAATTTCCATCTCTGAGATTAAAAAGTGTATTAGAACCACTGGAAAATGAAATTATCTAAAGAGTTTTCTTCTTTTTTGATAATAAAAATATCTAATAATAGACTGAGTCTACAAACTGTCCAAGGAGGTCATAATTTCTCAGAGCAGCAACTCACTGCGACAGTACCTTCGCCATCTTTACCCCTCAAACGGCTGCAGCCTGTACAAGGGGTGGAGCCGTCTCATTAGCAATCAGTAATTTGGCCAGTAAGTCTTCATTTCTATGAAGGTGCAGCCTAGGGAACGATCCTCCTGAAGGTGATAATCTCTGCAAACATGACTCGAGGAGCAAGGGGAGGTAACGGCAGGGACTGGATGCTGGGAAGCACCGACACGTGTCACTGCCCAAACAAGAGGCAGATGCTCACAGGCATTAGCAGAGCACTGATGACCTTCTGTTTGAAGGTTTCTTTTTAGTCATATAAGGTAGTTTTTAAAGTGCTTAAATAACCTCTGCCACCTCCCCCAGTTTCTACAAGTCACGTGCAGTCTAGGATGAGGCCCAGACTGGCACCATCTCTTCCAAACAACAGCCCATTACATGTCCAGAGGTCAGGTCTGAATTTGCTTGATGGAACATCTCCCCAGGGAAGAGCTGACGGAGATGAAAATCCAGAGCCATCCTGAAGGAATCTGGGGTGTGTTTTAAAGGCAATTCAGTTCTTATGACTATGATACATTGAGAGCTTTAAATCCCCAATGCCTTCTGCTATCCCAGCTGAAGAGGCAAGCACCAGAAAGCATTTTTTCACAAAAAGATGCTTAGTGGAAGCAAATCATCGGGTGCACACAGATGGCGTGGGGTAGAGCTGAGGACCTAGAAGGGAAGCATCACAACCATCTGCTGATGAATGTTCCTGCTTACTATAGGCACTGGAAGCTTCCAAAAATTTTTGGTAAGGGTTACCAAGTAACAGCTGTACTGACCTGAAAGGCATCATAGTCTACAAAAAGGTGATGGGTACAGGCAGAGCTGTGCAGTCAAACTGGATGTGAGTGTTGCCTTTGACAGTCCTCAAAGCTGCCACTTGAAACAGGAGAATTCTGCTTGGACACAGGCTGCAGATTCATCACAGACGGCATCTCACATTGAGTGTGATCAGAGGAGAACATAGTAGGACTCAAAGGAAAACTTGAGCATTAGTATCACTTTAGATTAATTATTTAACTGAAACCACAGCAGGTGTTTCCTTCATGGGACTGGAAGTGACCTGCAGGCATGAAAACACATCGCACTTCTGGGGCGAGTTTATCCACAGTAACTTCAACAGCTTCTCCATGACCCATCTTACTGCACTAAGCAGCAGAACGTGGGCAATGGACCACAGGCATCCCGGGGGTTTATGGGCTACTTTGAACACACAGATACTGTAACGCAAATACAGAGTAACATGATCATCACAGATAGAGGACTAGAATTCCTTCCCGGGGCTGAGATGCCACCAGTAGAGTGAAATGGTTTGACACTGCTGCTGACCACCCTTAGACACTGGCACTGCACCCAGATGTCACCCATTTAACGCCAGCAGTTTGTACGCGGGTCCTGCTTACAACCAGCCCTGGTATTTTCAGCTGGTTTGGCCCTCAGCACTAAACACAAGCAATAGAGTTCAGAGGAAAAAAAGGGAGTTCAGAGAAGCTCCCTATTTATTCTTTCCAGCATATCACAGTGCCCCATTAAACAAGGCAAAAGATTTCCTTATGTAATAGGGATCCTATTTGTTATTTTTAACCTTACAGCAGCCAGGGTTTGTGCCAGGTGGCATTCTGCCTTACCCAGGCAACTCCAGGAGGTTACATTCCCGACTGTTATCCTTGCCCTCTGCTACGTTTGATGCCCATACATGGTTTCTTGGCTGGCTGTCACCGTGTCCATCAGCTAGCATCTATTTGTGACAACTCACAGAAATACCAGTTAACAAGGTAAATCAGGGTGCTGGCCAGTCATCTCCAGGATCCTGCAAGAGCTTCTGTTTCTCGTAAGGGCACTGTCTTTGTGAAAACCATGAAGCCTATTTACAGGAATCTATACTACCAGAGGAATGCTACCGCTGTAGCTTAATCTTTCAATATGCCAAAATAGCTTTAAAACAGTTTGTTAATGAAGCCCACAGAAAGTAGACAAATCAAACAGTTGCAACTCCCAGCAGCTCCAGACTCAAATGGGGCAGCAAGGCCACATAAGGCATTAAGCTGTGGGCTGAGCATCCCAAGCAGCCGAGATCCTGCAGCCCCATGTCTCACAGAGCTCCGCAGACAAATGCTGCTGCTTACTTGGCAGACTCCACAAGCAGCATCACTGTACCGGATTCAGGCAATTTCATGGACTTAAGAAAGCCCAGCTGATACAAAGGCTGCTGCCAAAGCCTGCTGTACCTCTAGACCAGTACAGAGAAACACAGTGTCAACATCCTCCTTCAGGTCCAAAGGAGCTCAACGGCAAACGATGATTTTCACAGTGCTGTAGCTAGGATTAGCTATTTATAACAAAATGAGTGACATATCCTGTGTCCCATGGCTTACAATTTTATAAAATATATGTGGGACCATAAGGAGAATAGATGGAAGTTGTCACAGCAAAAGGCTACATGATATTTCAATTAGCAGAAAACTTTTTAAAAAACAGAATAACTAAAGCTAATAGGAAATGCAATTCCACCTTCCTATGAATAGGAGTGTCACTGGTAATCTTTATGTGCCCACATAACAGGGTTTTTTGCTTGTTCCTTCTAACACAATCCCCCTTCATTCAGTCTCCAGGCTGGAGGCACAGAGAGGTAGAATTTGAATTCTTCTGGCCATTTATACACATGTGGCATTTCTTGACCTTTAAGTATTTGATTTCAAAACCTATTTAACATTTCGACGTAGGTGTTTTCGTGGGTTTTGTTGGGGAATGCCAAACATTTTCTGCATGCAGGGGAAAAAAAAAAAAAAAAGCAGTAAGAGCAACCCTATGACTGTTCTCCTGTTTTTAACCAAAAGTGCCCTCCCTCTGTGTCTGTAACACTAGTCAAACTTTCTTCGTCACACAAGCTTCTTATTCAGCTTTGTTTTGACAAAGAAATATAAACCACTGTTTTGCTCTGCCCTTCCTCCACCATTTACTCAGTTTTATTTAGTTTGGTATTCCCTGCTCCTTGTAGGGAAAAAAAACATATATCAAAACAATAATTATTTTTGACTGTATTAAGTTGTTGACTATGTACGTTCTTAGGAAGAATTTAAAATAGAATGTAATTATAAATCACTGCTAAAATGAGCTTGTCCTGCAAAGGCAAGCACATTTAATTGTGTCCTTGTTTGACTGGAATCACTGTAAACAACTAATATTCCTATTTGCAGGGACAGAAATAACTAACTCATTCAGCTGTACCGAAAGGAAGACATAAAAGGAAACCAAAGGCTAAACCAGAATAAGTCCCTGGAAAGTTTTATGTCAACAAAACTGGATTTAAATTAAGTAACATCAGTTCAGTATTTTGACTGTAAACGAATCAGAACATTAAAACATGTTTTAAAGGGAACATTTTGTGATGAAACATCTATGACTAGTTCCCATACCAAATGAATAGAAAAGTTCCTACTTATTTCTTCTGTGCAGGATCAAATCCACACAGCAAAGTTACTTACCTAGCTTTAGTACTACTTCATAGACCTCAATTTTAAAATCGAGAATAGCAGCAAAACTGCAAGTGAAACACTGAATAAAGGAATTGTATCGCAGTAATACACAATGGAAAATACAGCACTGGTGACATAATTAAGAGGTTGCATCACACTACATATGCATGAATGAGTAAAATTAAAATTACACAGACAATTTCCATTCTTATGTTTTCTAATTTTCTGAGTGCTTGACTTTGCAACATAAATCTCTTTTACGGTTGTTTTTCTGACACTTATTTGCAGAAACGTGAGTAGACTTTAATGTTTGTTACTATGCTTTACTCAGTGGCAATAGGTTAAAAAAAAAAACAAACACAAAAACCCCAGAACAAATCCCAAACTCAAACCAAAGAAGTTCATTTCTAAACTACTTGAAACGATGGGAGATAAGTCAAGAGTCACCTTGTTTTAAAATCAACAGAAACACAGCAGAGCTTCTCCAGTGAGAGGAAAGAAAGAAACTACACATTTCAACAGCTATGACACACCCTTTCCAAATAAGAACAGAGAATTCATTTACCCAGTAATTTTACAATGGTGATAACAAATTAAAATTGTAGGCAGACAGCAGAGAACCAAGAAGATACATAATCCATAGCAAGGATCAGCCAAATTAAGAGGAAATTTTTACACTGTCATATTTTGAGTAATTAGCACTTCCATTAGAGGCATGGTTCCAGCTTTAAGCAAATCTAAGTAATTAATGTTCCTTTATTTTGCCTAGAAGTCCTGACTTCAGCATTCTCTTAGAATACGAATTCTTCTAGCCAGAGCTACACAATGCAGATTAACTCAACTAGAAGACAATTAGAGTAGGCAGATGAAGATGTAATTTGTCGGTCTGTACACACTGCGACTTGTAGCCTTGGATGCAATTTTTATTAACACAGTAGACTGATTTAAACAGAGGAAGAGACATGATTTTGTCCTATCTGTAGTCATATGATTGCCTAACCTACAAGCAATATTGAGATTTGAAAATTCTACGTGACCAAATGGCAAAATAATGAAGTGACAGATTATATCTTGCTGTACAGCTCTGGCCAGCTACAGGAATTCAATAACTGATTATACACTTAATAATTTAGAATACATCATTTAAAATGCATGATGAAGGAAATCTTTCTATATTTATTCATCACGCAATGTAAATTCCCAGATTAAAATGCCAAGCTAAGCAGGAAGCAGAAGCTGGCCTGGTGGCTAGCATATGGAAAAGATAGAATTTGATTGCCAGAGATGTTATTGCATTTGCAACGCTGTGTGGGGTAAACTGTCTGTGTACTCACAATCTTGTCTTTAAAATGGGCCTAGCAATACATGTGTTTGTTTTTGCATTTCATGGATGTTTTGAAGATGACTTGTTTGCCAGCCAGTTGAAAATTTTTAAGAAAAGGGGCAAAAAAGCAAGATTTAAGTGTCCTTTCCTATTTGCACTACAATATCAAATATTAGACAACACTTAAGATTTTTCATATTGAGCTTTGAAACCCAAGACATCTACAGCAACAATACAAAGCAGAAGTTTTACAAGCCTTATAGCCAATTTCAAGACACTACTGACCATTGAACAGTACCATACACGAAGAGAAACACAGCAGAAAGCAAGATACTTTGCTTTCTCTACCAAACACAACCATAGCAACAATTACCTTAGGTTTTAACTTCTGAATTTTCCATAACTGCAAAAAGCAGAAGCCAAAGACCACATCCTTCATTCAGCAATCGGCAGCACTGAAGGGAAAGCTGGAACTGCAGCTGAGGAAGAGGAGAGCAGAGCAGGACCTCAGTTGCAGAGGTCTCTTACTGCACTGGTGAGAGGCTCCAACTGTTCTTTACCGAATGTTATTGTCCACATGGACTCCAGATTGGCAGGCCTTATGTGCTTTTAATATTACTTGATATAAAAAGAAGTATGACATTCTTGATCTACAAAGCCTTTCTTCTCACAGATTTGTCAACATTTGCACATGGTCAGAACCAAAGTCCAAGAAAGGCAAACCTTGCCAAATATGTCAAAATCATTAAAGGTTCACATCTTTTTGCCTAGACCTTACCTTAACAATCTTTTTTAGAAGTCTCTTCCAAAATACAGTTGCAATGTGCTTGTGCTTTTAAGCTACAAGATATATTAAATGCATGCAGACCCACATTTTTGTGTGAAAAAGTTTCTTCTTGGAGTGACAGTTTTTCCCAGATGCATATTCTCAGATGCAAAATATAAGATCCAATGATCTTGTACAAGTTCACTAAATGTCAGTAATACTGCTCTTTGTTACAGACCCTTTTCACCAGCTTTTTACACTGGAAGATCAGTTTTATATACCTTTGGGCCTCAGAAGGGCTTTGACACTGCGTACACCCTCCACAGCCCCCAGCCAGCCATCGCCCCGCGGTACAGGAACAGCCCCTGAGCTGCTGACGAACCATCAGCAGCAAAACAGAGAGGCTGAGCACCGCTGCACTGAACTCCATCCCAGTCACTGTGTCAGAGCAGGGCATGCTGGTCATCAGTCTTTTTTGGCTGAAAACATCACCTTCAAGAAGTCAGAAAGCATACGTTATTTGTTGCTCGTAATATATTTCATACTTTTAAAGATTTGTGGTAATCCGTGACTGTGAAAGGCTGTCCAATCCACTCAAACGCTTGTTATTGAAAAATCAGGCCTGCGTATTGATAGGTTCTCCCCTCTTCACCCATCCAAATTAAAGCCATAATTCCCAAAGACAGTCACACTTTTAAACACTACATATTTTGTTATTAAAAAAGTATGAACAATGTCTGTAGAAACATTAAAGAATCAGGTCAAGAATGTTGTCTGAGTACAAGTGTTATTAAATAAGCCAATCATCCACGTTTTGAGTAATTAATGTCCTTGGTTTTTACTTGAAAACCTCATTTTCAGCATGTTCATAGAAGACAAATGTCTCACATCAAAGTGAATGAACACAAATTAACTCTTTTGGATGCCAATTACAAAAGAAAGATGAAAATGCAATATTGGCAGGCTAGAAACAAAATGTTGCAGCACAGCATTTCTCATAGGGTAAGTTTAGGTACAATCAGATGATTTCACTACATATAGTCAAAGGATTTGATCTGTTCCCATCTGTGCATTATCTGACTATCTAAACAATTGCCATAATACATCTCAAAACTTTAAAATATAAAAGGAAAACTAACAAAGCTGATGGTATCTCCAGATCACCATGTGAAGTACTAATAAGCAACTGTGTTATACAACCCATGTTCAACAGACTGAAAATGATCTCTCCCAAATCCACATGACATACTTCTAAAGCTGAACACGATAGATTACAGCTGGCTGAGCAAGCACTGTACTGCATGCTCATTTTAAAAGCTGCCATTGTAAAAGACCCTCCAGGCTTTTTGTTGGTTCCTTTGCTCTTCTTATTAAGAACTGCAAAGCTCCTCTTATTTAACAGTAATTACAGGGGGAGGTGGAGAAAAACTACCAAGAAAAAGAGGTTTATTTTTCTAAAGAAATGCAGTAAGATTACTTATAATAGCATGTCTATGGACCAAATATGTTATTTTTATTTCATCACCTCCAAACATAAATATTTGCAATTGGAAAAAAATTACAAGTACAAAATCTGAAAATTTAGTATTAGGGTTCATATTAGAAAATATGTTTTTATAACTGATTTACAGGCTCTGTATACAACACCAGGTCCTCCACCAGACAACCATTAAGACACAAAAATACTCTCAGGACAGCAGTTGCAGAACTTGTCGTATGCGCTCACACTTCTCCAACAGGTCTGGGTCTTCTGCATTGGAACCGTCAAATTCCTTCATAAAAGCTTCAGCTTTCTGCACAGTTATGTCTCGTGCACTCCCTTGAAGACCTTGCAGATAATCCAGTAAAATGGTGAAATACTTGTTTGGAACCTTTAAAGAAAAAAACAAGGAAGAAAAACACCCCTGTTTTATTTTCTTCTCTCTCAATGCTCATTCATAATCATGTCAACCCATCACCTGAAAGATAATTAGGAGAACCACATGGGCTTTTGCGTTTGCCAATGCCCACCTCTGAGCGAGTGCTTCTTGCCAAGGTTCAAGCTGCCAGGAGGGATGGACCACGGTGAGAGAACTGTCATGCGCTCAGATGGGCAAAGCATCTGAGAGGAAATTCTAAGCAGATGTGGAAATGCTGATCAGCAAATGCAAACACTCCCTGACAGTGAGCTCAAGGCTGTGAGGGTTGTTGGAAGAAAAAAAAAACAAAACAAAAAAACCACTAGCCAAATCCTACTTTTGGGAACATGTATGCAAACCTTACTAAATTCAGTGAGAATTGCATGCACATGTCTGAGGAAAGAATTTAAATGGAATTACCCTTGCCCCTACCCAAAATTATTTGTTTGCCAAGATGAGCTACCACCCACCATCAAGTACTTTGACAGAATGCTTATACAAAGGAACAGAATTCTATTTGAAAAACAAATTTAATTCAGACATATGGAAATAATTTTTAAATCCTGCTGACTAAAACTGATAGGCTCTACTAACACATCTAACATTAAAAGTAGCTTAGCCATCTATAGTTGCACTACCCACATTTCACTCCCTTTCTAATTAACTAGTGATAAGTTAAATTTTACCTTATCTGGTACAACATATAATTTAAATGATCATTACATCAAATAATTTTGGCAATAACCCAGCAAAGACTTCTGAATGTCTTATTCAGTCTTTCAAACCAATGTATTTTCAAAAGTATTAGGTGAACAGATGTATGTTGAAGCATATCTTAACTTTATGTTGTATATCTGTGGAACAGGTTTCAGCCAATAAGAGAATATTTTTGCTGTGAATCAGGAGATGTTAAAATGACCTAATTCTGCAAATATTTTTCTCCATATTTAACTTTACACATATAACTTTAAAAGGCATAGTCGACATGAGTCAAGTTAAACACATACGTAAGTATTTAAAGGACTGGAGACTAATTATTTGAGGGCTGTTTCAATTCTGCAAGGTATCAATATTTCAGAGAAGACAGAGCTTCAACAGATACTTAATTTACAACTTATTTCTCCATCGACATTTGGCAGCATAACTTTGATCACTAAAACTCCTACCACTCCAAAAGAAGAGGAAGAAAGAATATTCCAACACTGCCTTCATCAATCAAGGATATTACAAAGTAATAAATCAAAACTAAAGTCTGCATTCAGCCTTGTAACTTATATGTTATGGAAAACCTTCTAATTCTTCACACAAACACTCTTGCATTAAAGAAACAACACAGTTACAAAAAAATAATTATTTTACAGTAACTTACACTGAAATAGATGATATATGAACTGTTGCTATAACATACGAATATATGAACATAAAAAAAGTATTTTTGAAACCTTTTTACTCACAGTAAACTGGTACTAATAACAGACAAAAACATTCAGACACAAACAATTTCAGCATGACAGTGCTCCTTAAATGCAGATGCTCAGTACCGGGTTTTAAAGCTCAACAACATTTCTCTGTTTCAAACCTTAGCCAAATTATCCATATAATTTACACCTCTTGTTCTCAGACCTCATGGTATAGTCATACCTCACTGTGGAATTACAGTTATTATTATATCACTTAAGCAAAGTGCTTGAAGGGGCAATTAAAAGCCTACTCTAAACTTAGAAATACTAAGTGAGACTTGTCACTGCCTGAAGCCTAGAAAACATTTAGCATTTGGCCCTAAGGATAAATGCTCAAGTGTTCAAAAAGTCTGATTTTTTTCTTTAACAGAGCTATTAGGTTTAAAGCGCTTACAGTACAGTTCTATACAGGCAAGATAATATGGTATTTTGTCCTAACTTACACGTACAATAAAGCCACAGCAAGGACTGGAACATAGAAAGTGCCAGCAAAAAGTTAATGAAATCCAAATTCTAATTCTTCAAATACAAGAGCTGAAATTTCAGGGAGTCTTGGCGAAGTTTTACAAGAAGGAACACAATCCTTCTTCTAAGATCAGCTTTTGGGCTGGCTTGAAATTGGATATCAAGATCTCCCACCACGGCTCTGGCAAGTGGAGGTGATGCTTATGGGACTATATTATTATTCTTTTGGTAAACTGCTTTGACCTTTTTCTTGTTTCTTTTTCTCTTGTGCGCACCAACCTTGCCTCTGTTCTAACGAGCTAATATGCACTGCAGCTGACTAACATGGAAATCACCCAAAGTGAAATAATTACCATCACTGGGAAAAGGGGGAAAACACTACAAAATAGTAGCCAGAAAAGAACAGCTATCACTTTTAAATTATACTGGGTAACTCAAGAGTTTTCAGACTTTTTAGACTTGCAGATGTCCACATGTTTTGCAAAGCAAATACAGGTATCTGCACAGAGAACTTACTGCTTGCCCCTGCTGCCAGGCTTGTTTCTCTCAGTTACCTTCTGAGGTAGCTTCAGAAACCGCTCCAGGGCCTTGCAGTCCAGAAGCTGAAGAGAGCTGATGGAGTTACTTTCTAAAAATGTCCTGCCAGATGACAAAGATCAGCAAACGATCTAGTGTTTATTTTATACTGGATCCTGAAGAAGTATATACGCTGTAGGTATACAGGCTTGGCTTGGAAGCTGTTCAGCCAGCCGGCAGATGGATTTTAAAGGGACTTTAAAAAGCCCTCATGTTGCAAAGGACTTTAAAACCTCAACTTATTTCTTACAGAAAGAGGCCTATCAGCACAGGAAACTCAGTTCACTCCTTTGCATGGCTTTTCAGTAGGCATCCAAGTGACACTATGAGATCAAAGACGTGGCTTAGGAAGAAAAGAAATTCATGTCTCCTTTTGTATTTTAGTCAAGCTTGGATATCCAACAGATTTTATTCTGTAATGGACAGGAAGCTGAATTTGGGTATAAAAAATATTCAAAAGAAGTTGGTCTGCCTTCCCTACAGTCCTGATGAAGAAAGAGACTTCATCATATGCTTAATTATAAGCACTTGAGCAGTTCTACTAACTTTTCTGAATCTGGATGCAGATGTTAATCATTATCTAAAGCTTATATTCAATGCATCTCTGATTATTTAACAACAAAATATGTGAATTTAAATAAATCATAGCACTTTCATCAGATTGAAAAAATAGAAAGGAAGTTTCATTCCAGTGTTGAGAAATAAGGAGCTAAGCTGTGTTCTGATACATAAAACAAATGCTACTTACAGTTAATTATTTCCCAGTATATTTCAACACAAAACCCAAAGTAAACAGGTAAAAAAGTAAAAACATCATTCTGTCTGTAAAACAATTCCTACATAGCTTTAAAAAGCATACACTGATTTTGAAAGGCTGATAAAGTTTTTTAAAGAAGAAACTGAAAAATAGAAGACAGCGCAAACAACCTAGATACCTACATCAAATTTGTATTCTGCAACTAATCTTTTTACGGTATTACACTGTGTGACCACTTTTGCCTTCATGAAAGTCTGCTTTTAATTATCTGTCTCTCTAGAAGTATCTTTAATCATAAAGCTAACACCCTATGTCAGGTGATTTGATTGGCTTAAGAGCTGCTGAGTAATTCGGGTTGGGAAGATTAGTATGTTTAAATGTTTAAGTCCACACAAAAAATCAGCCAAAACTAACTGAATGTCAACTAAACGAATCAATAAGGCAGGCGCTGTGCAAATGGCGAGATGTTTGTTCTGTGACACAACAAAATGAATGACCTGCAACCCCCCATTCAGTAACACCATGGTCAGACACTTATTGGAAATCCAGTCTGTGTTGGTTTTTAAGTTATGAAAGGAATGGATTTCAGTAATGATGCAAGCGTAGCTTCTGGTTATACTTTATGCTTTTTACAATCAACATCAGGTTTCACTTCTATTTTAATTGGAAAGCTATTTTAACATCTTGGTGATCTGGCTGTATATCTTATATGGAGCCAGAGATATCTGAAGCAATATGAGAATGATGGTTTGCGGTATGGGGTTCCACGTTCAGAAATTAAAATTAAAGATATGACTCAAATTCTCAGTAAGGTCCAGATTTATATAAAACACCAATCTGCTCTATTTATGCTTGACGTATATCAAGTATAAAAACCTAGCATACACAGGAGAACGATCATCAACAAAACAAAAAGATTAATTACAAGCAATTAAAATGATTCAGCACTTTGCTTAAAACCAAAGGAATTTATTTATAAATTATTAAATTATTAGAAAAGCACACGCCTAGTACTAGCAACTTTTGGTTAATAAAGAATAGCTACAACTGATGTATAAAACTTTATATATTTCTTCTGAGAAAAACCAGCGTAAATACATACCTTCTCTTTATCATACATGTGCAAGAGAAGCCAGGTCTGTCGTGTCTTTTGAAACTTCCATTCTTCTGGCTTTTCAGACCAGCTGTAGTAAATGAAAGAAAAAAAAATGAAAATTGCTTACATGAAATACCTTGTGATCAAAACTTTAATTATTCATAAAATATTTCCTACAATGACTCCAAGTGATTTTGTATGCATGACATGGAGTTTCATGACATTGTGTGAGTGGCAAAAGGAACACGAGGGACAGCTACCTGGCTTCCCGTGCAGAAAGTGAAAAGATTACAGGAAGACATTATAGCCAAAAATGTTGTAAATTTTCATCAGAAAATACTGATTCCTTGAAGATAAATGTTAAACCCCACTCCTCAGCTCAGCTTTGCCTTGTCCTTTTTGAGAAGTCATTGCCTTCCTTTGCCCCACAACAACTAAGCACCCCAAATCCTTAGTCCAGCTCAGGACTACCTGGGCATTTGGGGAGGTGGGGAGGATGATGAAGCAAGGCTGGGTTTCAGAAAGCTGATACTTCACAAAGAACCGAAATTGAGCAGCCTCTAGAGGACTGGATGGAGGGACTCATGCTACAATGGTCACCTCAACAATAGCTGAAGCTCATCACAGATGACCTGTTCTAGAGCAGAGAAAATTCATTTTCAGGAGCATATGTTTTAAGGCTGGGATTTGACTAAAAGTGTGACTTAAATATTGACGTTTACAGGACAGAAAAATGTTTTTTATATCTCACTCTCCCCAGGAATTCTGATTCCGGTATTTAGCTCAAAACTTCAGGCTGCTTCCGTACTGTTAATAGCGAGCAGGTACATGAATTATTAACATCTGCAAATGTTCTTTGATTGCTTAGCATATATATTTTAAATATGCAAAATTTTAACTGGGTTAGAACAGCACATTAATGTATATCTTGAACATGATTTTAAAGCTGGTATATTCTTTTTTAGATGAAAAAGGAATCACTTACTTCTACAAACAAATGAGCAAACTAGCAAATCTCACTATAAAATGAACAGTACTTGATTTTTCTCTAAAGAAAAACAAGTCTTCAGAGGGTAGCTTGCAAGATGTCTTTAATGTTCTGGCTTGTTCTACACAGCAACAGAGAGCACAGAAATCAATTGAAAAGCCAGCTGGGTATGAGAATCAGTATTGTTTAAACACTGTCAAGTCTAATAAAGCAAAAGAGTCCTCATATTCAGTGACTGCTGCACCAGCAAATACATTGTTCAGTCAATTCAATGAAAGAGAAAAAAAAAAGACCACAAATTTGTACAGAAGGGTTTCATGGAAGTCTCTGCAGAAAACCCCAAGAAAAAAATTGTCTTGACTGTCAAATTTAGGATAAAGAAAAAGCAGCAGCAAGTCATTAGGGTTGTCACTAGCTAAATTCAATAAAAATGTCTGTAACCAACATATAAGGTAAAAAGCAGACAAATAACAGTAAACCAGGAAGGACAGACAAAACACTAATAACCACAATATATCACAATTTACATGCTCAAACTAAATCCACAGATGACCTGATTTAGAGGTCTCTTTTGGGGCACTGTTAACAAATAGCAAAAGTTTGCAGAACAAATATTGCACAAAAGCAGAAGCCCTAATGCACTAATGCCAAAAGTTATAGAATCAAATAAAAAATATTACAGGGAAACTATCCTTTTCCCACCACCACCAACTTGGAAACCAAAGTACTTGCAAAATAAAGATCATTCAACCCCTGGTGTCACTTGCATTCACAGCAAAGCGTGCAACTGTACAGCAACCAGCAAAATTACACTTCTGAAGGAAATGACTTCTAAAAGACCTTAAAAACAAAATAAATTACAATGATGGTGCCTGCCATTAAAAGAAACTCATTCTTTTAAACAATTACATGGAAGATGTTATAAGAAATGCTGTCTCTTTGCACAGCACAGAGAAGGTAAATTTTAAATCCTTTTTTATGTTAAGTAAGCCTGGAAACAGTTTACAGTATAATCTTTGCAAGGTGACAAGAATAAGCTGAATGACAGATCTGTGACCGCATCCTGTGAAAACAGTCCCTCTTCTAAGGAAAATCTTTAACACATGTTATTTTATTCTTTATTTCTTTAAACTATACTATGTATTTACACATTGGTGATTATATCCATTGGTTAGACGCACCACATAGTACTCTGAATATTTTATTCTCTGCTAATTTTATGTTTCTATCACTGACACTATCACCTGAGTACTTAGGCATTAATTTGAAAAATACAGCCTGATTTCACTAATCTCCTATAAAGCTATAGGATGTTAAAATATCTTTATTACCTAGTTTATAAACAACTGAGACCAACAAATGAGTGCACTATAAGGTTAATTGCTCTTATTAGCCTATTACCAAAACCATATGCTCTCTTCTACATGTTTAGGCAAGCCATTATACTCCTGCATGTAGGATCCCACATTGACTTTCACTCTAGTGAATTCTCTCATAGAAACAAACAAAAGTTTCAGCTAGTCTTCCCAAAAGGTTTTGCTCTATATACACCATAATAATTCATATAAACAACAAATCCTTTAACATAGTCAACCGCAGAATGTATGTTTGTGCCCATTACGGCACCAGAGCTTCACAAACTCTTTCTTTTGGTTTGTGCTCTGTCATCCTGTTAGAATCAAATGCTAAATGAGTGTGCTAAAAAAGTAGTCTTTTCCTTAAAAGGCTACGGGTGTACTCATATTTTCAGAAAATGCTCCCAGGTTTTTAACTGGTACTCCACCCATGGTTGCATGAATTCCTGTTCTCCCCCTTCAGGAAAAAGCCCTGTCTCTTGACCTTAATTCCTATCAGGCTGTGGGCAAAACACTCATGATAATGGATGCACAATCTTTAAGACAGATAACGTGGCAGTTGCTCCCTGTAACTGGACCCCCCCAACAGTTATTAAAATAGAAGTTTTCCACTGATTCCTATGACTATGACAGCTTTTGCCCTACTCCTATGACAGTTTTAAAACCTATGGAAAGTATCACTCTAACAAAGTGAGAGGGGTAACTCCTTTTATCAGAATGACATAATTAGTACATTTTTAGAAACGCTCAACTTTTAAACTACAAAAGTTAAAGCTTTGTAATACAAAAGGGGTCTCATTTTGCTGTTTATATGGAGATAAGTTTCCTTGATATACTACAGCAGTAGAAAAGGCTTTTCCTTTGAGTGATTAAATATACAGAGTAAGACCATCTATATTACAGCATAAAAAAACTTTTTACAGACAATCACAACCTATTCCACAGTTTGAATTAATTTGGTAGCCTTTGGAAGTAAGTATCTCTGTCCAGATCAGATATATACTGTGGAATTGGATGAAAAATATACATGTGTAAAACATGTATGTTTCCAGTATGCCTTGGGCTAATTTTCAATATACTGTACAAACACTAATTGCCTTCTTTACACAGTTAATGTTTGAATCTTTCTTATAAGCTCTAGCTCATAAAAAACCACATTGGTTGACTTTAGTTAAAGAGAATTTTTATGTTTGTGCAAATGATCTTTCTAAATGGACTTGAAATTGAAGATACAGACAAAATGATTCAAATTAATCAAGCGGCTTAGAGAATTTTCCATTTGGGCTTTTGGTTTTTAGCATGAGAGTCTCATGTAAAAAAGCTGCCCACAATTCGACTGGTCTATCTCATAAATGACTTCTAGTCTGTACATTGAAGTAATCTCACACAAATCTATTCCCCAAACATGGGAATACAGGCAGCATAAGTAGGCAAACAGAAGACAACTGGTAGCGTGCAGGGCAGAGTCCTCTCTGGCATGACCCAGAAGAAAGAGAAGGGGAAGGGAAAGTAGCCAAATTGGTTCCAGAAACACAGAAAGAGAAAAACATTACTGTTACAAATTGGATTCAGGAAGACAACACAATGCATCTGCTTAGATTACTGGCCAGGGCAAAACACTACAAAGCTGTCACAATTATTAAATAATCTCTTATGCATAGAAAAGCACTGTGCTAAGAACCAACCATTTTACTCATTCAGCTTGAAAAGATTATCACGTAGGAGACAAGGCTCCAGAAACTAGAAAGACAGACAGGCATGTGACTGCTGAAGAAGACACAGGACCACTGCTGCATACCAAATGCAAGGACACCTAGACTCACCTACATCTACTGCTTCAGTTTTGTGCCACTGACAGTCCAGCCCACCCTGGATACACCTTCCAGCCTGGATACCTACCTAAGGTAAAGCAGGGTGCCACCAAATGTAGATTTATCCAGCATATTAGCATCAGGGAATTAATCTGAAAGGTTTCTCCCGCCCTGAGGACCATATCAGAGTGCAGCCACCTCTTGTTCTTCTGTGATTGTCTCCATGAGGACCCTTATGACTTACTCTCTCAAGCTTCACTGAATCGCAAGAGGACAGAGAACAGATTTGGTCCATTACACCACATTCAAGGCTGCACTGAAAAGATCTATCGAAAATATTAAAAGCAGCATACTACAGCACCATACAAAAACTGTCACATTCTTCCTACCTCATTTTATCTGGGTATTTTTCTGTTTTGATATACTCAATTATTCATCACCCCGAAACCTGTCTTTAAGAATCACCTATGTTCTTCTATGTGCCCCACCAGGATGGCTGAACAGAAGTTGTGGCACATGATTAGGGCTTGCAGGAGTCAAATTAAGCACTTTATCCCTCAGGCTCTCTGCAACAGTGCAAAAGGCATCATTTCTGCACTCATTGCCCTATCCGAAAAATGTGGATAACAGGTGCTTCCTCAATAAAGAGCGACTATACTTTAAAAAATTCCCTTAAGGATATTTAAAGCCTTGCTGAAACACTTGGCACTTGAGTGATTTGCTGTAATATTTCACAATGCAATACATACAATAGCAGCGACTTTAAAATACCATGCACTTATGTGTAAAGTAAGCTCACTGCCCCTATAAGGCCCGATTTCGGAAACTAACTACTGCTATAAGGTCAGTTCAGCAGGGAGTGTCACACCACATATGGCCAACAGGTGAGGATGGGAATCCAGCATCTCAAAAAGCATCCCTGGAACCGCTGGAAGCAGCATGGAGGGAGCAGAAATTTGGCATAAGCTTGTTCTTGAGGGAGAAGAGTCATTTTATGGATGGAGGTTTTATATGGATATAAAAAATATATATAAATGTGGATGGAAGTTTTATATATGCCTTATAGTGCATATAGTGAAGTAGGAATAATATATTTTTGTCCAGTTATAACACATACAATTATTTAAAGGAAATGTAAAAGTGTTTACTTTTATTGGGGGTATTCAGAATTTCTTCTATTTCTCTCAGGGGCATTTAAAATTAATTTACTTTCAAAAAGAAAAGTTTTTGAATGTCTGTCTTTGTCAACACCTGCATGCCCAGAAAGCCGACTTGCAGTGCGCTTCAGTGCTCAATGCAAGATAAGAGGAAATCTCATTTCAAGCACGTGTGATGCTGATTTTCCTCATTCAGAAATATCCCAAATTTAAATTCTAAATATATTTTCAAAAACTTGACCAGAATGCAGCAGTTAAAACCTTAGACACACTAATCTGTGGCAGCACTCAAGATACAGACTTAGATACTATCATAGGTTTATTTTTAACTGTTTTTCTTGCGTTATGGATGACTATCTCCCAGCTCCAATTCCTGGAGAAAGTTAATATATTTATACTGATATTCTCAAATCCAGTTTGGAAGCTAATTAAATTATGACTCAGATAGAGGTTTTCCTTATTTTCCTGGAAGAGAAAAGACGTTAATGGAGCTCTTTTGCCAGAGGAAAACTTTCTAAAATTGTCAACAGATTTTAGAATTGGTGCCACATTTTTGGTTGAAAATCCTGGCACCATTTCTCAATCTGTGGTTTAAAAACAATTTTTAATATATTCTTCCATCTGGTTTAGACGCAGCATAATGTCTAAAGACTTGTGAAAAGGCAAGGGGAGGAAGCTTTCTTTTTCTTTTTTTTTTTTTTTTTTAGATTTAGGAATGACACATGCAAGAAATAAAAGTGCTTTTTAGTGTCCCATTTTTGTACTGATGTCCAATATATGGACAGATTGTATCTGATTGTATCTGATGTACAGCAAACTACACAGGTCACAGAATTTTCTTAGAAAGTATTTATAAAGCAAAAGGAAAAGGCCTTTGTGCCTTAAAGCAAAGCTTTGATTAAAATGTTTATCATAGCGTATCTTCTATTATAAGTACTTTTATCACATGCCATTATTTGTAACATTTTATATTATGTTTGCATCCTGAAGCTTCAGCCAAGCTAAAAATCCTCTTCCTCCCCGACTATAGGCACTGTTCAAATGCAACATGAGACATTCCCTTGAAGAGCTTCAAGTATAAACAGATGAGACAGATGATAAATGGAAAGGAAAGTTGACCCAGAATATTGTAACAATGCCTCAAAATCATGCAGCAGGTCATCGGTAGAGCTCTTATCTCTTATGTATGGCATAAAACACGCAGGGTATCTTACTCTGATACGACGCATCAACTTTTCATGGAATAGACATCAACCTACCTAGAAATACCAAGAGTGTTCCACTGGGAAAATAACCTTTACAGGTTTAGATTTTTTTTTCCAAATTCTTTTTCTACCACAGTTATTTAGTTGGTGGTATCTGTATTAGCCTGCCTGCAGCAAAATAGCATTTTGATCTGAATATATATATATAGCAGTAATAATATGCTGAGAACTTTCTGTTGTTTTCAGTAATAATAAAAAGGTCAGCAGTAGGCTTGAAAGCCCACAGCTAACATTGCTGTATTATTAAGCTAAATGTACTTTTTATTTTACATAAATTCATAAAAAGAAAACAAAGTAGGAGCTGAATTATCACAGAAGAATAAAGAAAATAGAATTTCAGCCCTTCACAGACAATCTGTTCTGCTCCTGCAAGCAATATACAACTAAGTGCTATCCCAATGTTGTGCTGAAGTCCCATCTCCTCTCCAGATGTCCATCTTTTCTGGCACTTAATCCTGGTCACACTGATGCCCAGACCAGAAATAAGGGAAAGGGGAAAATGAAAACAACTGTTATGCCTCCCTCCCATGAAGAACATCCTGGGGGGTACGAGAAGATAAAGAGGGCCCCATAGTCTGTATTAAAATCATGTAAGAAGCCAGCTGCAAGTAAAATAACTTTCAAAAGCTGGCAACAACCCATTTATATAAATGTTTTGTGATGATCAGATGAGGATACGCTACCAGACCCAGAAAAAACAAATACGGTGACTCCTCTTCAGCCTTACTGTTACACCACAAAGAGAGCCAGCTGTGGTACAGAATACTCCTGCCCAGGCATGGATTCAAGCTGAGTTGCAAACAGTAGCTCATTTTCATTGCTTTTTTAAATCAGCTTTTAAAGGTTCTTCCCCCCTAACATCTCAAAGAAAAAAAGAATAATAAATTAAAAAATTAAGAACAAATGAAAAAACTAATTTATTAATCTTAAACTAATTGTTGTATTTCAAAGGAGGACTATGAAGAGCATGTAGGCTGAAATCAGGCTGAAATTACTGCTTGTGACTGATTCCATGTTTTGGGAGAAGAGTAAGTTCTGGGATGGTTCTCAGCTAGAGCAATTATCACTGGGTTTTACTGCTCACCAGGATAAGTAATGCACATCCTTTCAAGCTAGATCTAGAAGATTCAATTCTGTTGTTCAGTGCCCCAAAACTACAACATTAACACCTAGTCATGGGTATACAGCTGGTGGAGCATTAGTATACCCTAACCTTGCTGTGAGTGTCAATACAAAAAAATCTATAGTTTCAGCAGTGCTGGGTCATACTTACTACTTATAACTTACATACATACTAGCTACACTTAGAATTTAGTGTTAATGAAAGATTGAAGACAAGCTATAAAAAGATGGTATAAAAAGTCAAACATTTACTAATGTAATAAAAAAAGGTCTGTGTAATTTTAAGGCTTATCTCAAAGCTAGCAATGATTACAAAAAAAAACAAAAAAAAAAAAACACAAAAAAAAAACCAAAAAAAAACACCAAACAAACCCAAAACTTCTGGCTTTTAAGAAGAAAATACCAGAAACGTATGGAAATGTCAGGGTTTTCCATATAGTAATGCTGAAAGAGAAACCAACTTCATGCAAAAATGTATTGGTGAAAGTTTTTGAGGAGAGACAAAGAAATGACCACTTAAAGAAGGATTTGAACACTGAAGATGCTGCGATTGATTTTGGTTTGAACCAGCCAGGATGCCAAAGTGCCAATTTATGGCTCAGTACACTGAGCTGAAAGTTTGTTACTCAATTATTATGCATGGGCTATTTCAAGAAGCCCTGAAGCTACAAAGTGAGGCTGGCACCCAATGAAGGTGCCTAAGCCAGCTGGCCCTCTGATCAGCAGCACTGCTGAAAATGTGTTGCTTTGTTGTAACCAGATGTCTCCAACTTCAGGTTGTGTAGTTTTTGTGCTGTTTCTACCTTTGCAAAGACCTAATGGACTTCCAAAGCCAGTAAGATCAGAAGTGTCCCTCTGCAGTTCTGAACTCTGTAGTAACATTTGACTATAACATGAAAACCCAATGCTCTCTTGTTAAGCTAATGTGATGCCTGTGTGCCAAATGCCTACCTGTGCTACGTTCCAGCACCATGCACATTCTTCCTTTCTGACTCTCAGCATCCAGGATATCTAGTCCTAGTTGCAGGGAGCCCAGATGACCTCCCTTCCTCCCAAGATTCAAATCCTGTTCCTGCAGACTTCCCAACAGGGCTTCCCTGCACCCTTGAGGAATGGAGATGCTGAGACTGTGGAGCATGGCCTAGTGAACCTGATGGATGCAAGGGGTGCAACCCACCCACTGCTGTCTGCAGGATGGCCAGGCAGGCTGGGTACCAGCAGCATCTGTGAAGTACCTCCTGTGTCCTCTCCTTGCTTGACAAGCAGAGATACACTGACAAATAGCTGGAAAAAAAATAATCTCACCCTTCGTGGTGTTGAGGGCCTCCAGCTAAAGCCTCCAGAAAAGCTGAAATCCCTCCCTCTGAGAGAAGCCGAACCTTGAGCCTATGCTGTAGGACTGGCCCCATACCTACCCTACACTGCCAGCCTGTTCTGGTGACAATGTTCTGTAGGCATATAGAAGACATCCTGGATTGCCAGATTCTGACCTAGTCCCTTTATTTAACTAGGGGATTTATTTATTCTTTTAGGACAGTATCAAAACCCAGATATTTATTAATTTGGATGCAAGCCCCAGATGCACTGTTGCAGAAATTACATCTGCAGGCTTTTTTTTTTTTTTTTTTTTAAATGAAATCCAAGTATTTATATTGCTAGCTAATTAGACATAGCTCATCTTTGTTAAAGGAAGCCCCACGTGGCCCTCTTCAAATAACCCATCACACAGATGGCTTTTACAGTGTACCTGAGAGGATACCACATTTGGGGGTATTCTGGACCAACAGCAAGAACATATATAGAAGCTTTCAAAAAAAGAAAAAGGAAAAAAAAAAAGACCCATCAACAATCCTTGTCATTTTTTACATCCCGATTCGGATATCCCACTGTCACATTCATTAGGAAGTACAACAGAGGCAGATGGAGAGTGTTGCAGACCCCCGGCCATTTGAATATCCTAAGTTGTAACCTTACAGATGATTTACTCTTTTTGCAAAAGAGTTCTAAAAAGGGACAAGCCCGTGAAAAAACTGAGATCAACCTAGAAGCGTACAGCAGTTGACAGCCCACTCGCATTTTCTTGATTTAGCTGATATGTTCAGATATCTCACTGCATAATAAAATCTGCTGCTCCACTATAGTATTCAGGACAGTATCAGATTCTCCTCTTCTAATATCCTGTGATGTGTGTTGCACTACTAACATTTTAAGTAATCTATGCTTAAAGACTGATCTGCCAATTAGTGCTTCCTGCAGATGGCTCTCATTCCAATTCAATTTTATTCATATAAAAGTAATTACTGATACCTTTTCCAGCATCATCATATTAATAAATGTCTGAACCAGGAGACAAATTTTATTAAGGATCCAGTTTTATTATTTCAAAAATATTGATTGCTATTCTAACTCTGGCTTGGAAGCTTTGACAGCTCCCTGGAGCTAATTGATTAATAATCATTGCCAACTGCTTTTTAAATTTTAATTTTGGCTTTGGCTGACTAGACTAAATGATTCCCTAGAGCTACAAACTACTCACCACTATTATGAGTATTTGGGCACTGGATGAATAGTTTCAATGTGTTTGAAGAAGTGAGCAGCCACGTTAATTCTCCTAGATCTAAATTTTATGACACGAAGAAAACATGAAACCTTCCTATTGCATTTTGGCCATGTCAAGAACATAGTCTGAATGGAAGAAGATGGGTAAGTACAAAATATCTTTTCTCAAATCCAGACGACAGGTTAAGGATGGGATGCCTGGGCTCAGAGCCAGGCGCTAGGCAAGGAGCTTGGAAAGCCAGGGGAGAGCAGACTTCAGAGGATGGGAGGAAAAAGCTATGCCTCATACTCCTTCAACGAAGCCTCACTGCAAATGAAATTTTTTTTAAATAAAGCAAATAATCCTTGCAATCTGCTTTTAGTTTAAAAATATCAATAGGTAATTTCTTGTAATACTTCTATATGAAATGGGTAATTGTAATTATTCTGGTTTTATTTGACCTGAATAGTGCACAAGTTTTCCTCAAGACAAATGGAAAAGGTCAAAGTGATTGTGTGAAGCATTGTGCACCCACAACTTCGGTCAGCAATGAATGTGTCTAGTTACTGTCAGGATACGGTCCTGAAGCAGACTGGCCTGTTATTAAAGACTTCTGCTTCTGCATCTCCCTAATATATCTCACAAGGTTTCTAAAAGTAATTTTTGGATGAAATAATATATTAAAGCTGCTAAATTATTCAATTAGATGCAATCTCTTTTGTATAATACTATAGACAGATGAAAGCTGGATCTCAATGAGAAATATCTAATGGCTACATTTAATAAACTGTTAAGAAAATTCATTTATACTAAATTTTATTTTACTGGAAATGAGAGTCATTAAGAAAGGATGCATTAAATTTTCTTAACTAGGTTTGGAAATAAAGATGTTATTTTACAGGAAAGAGACTCAGGCAAAGAAACCTTAACTATTTTTACCCCTATATTTATGAGCTTAACACACATAATCTAGTTTTCCCTATCTAAGCAAGCACTTTACAGCACAACAGTTAATTATCATTAATACAATTTACAGCTGTGACAACATATGTGAAAATTTACAAGAAATTTTTAAAATCCCACTAAAAAAAACTATAAATAAATATATGTAAACTGAAGTTTGAAAAAAATAAATTCACCAAGAATGCATGGGAAGCTTCCCCAGGCACATGAGAATGAGTCATCTCAAAAGCCACCAATCTCATCTGACACAAGATCACATGCAGGAGAAAAATCTCATATATGTGACTAAGAATAAAAGTGCTGTCTGTAACCTCCAGCTGGCTAACTGGGGAATTTTTGTTCCTAGTTTTATCAGCAGCAATAAAGTGGAATAAAGCTGCTCCGGTCATTTGAGTAATACTACAAAGGACCACAACTGCAAGGAGACCTCAACCATGGAAGACAGAAACCTCTCCCAAATTAGCTAGAAGAGTCTGGAATATTAATCCAGACACTGCATGCCCACCCAGAGATCAGTACAGTTGCTAGTGGCCTTTAGGAATGTCTTGAGATGCCACTACAGAAAAAGCTCCTCTTTCAAAATAAGGAATTAAAAAATTCTACAGGTCTGTTAGGACTAGACATTGGTATAGGGCCAAAGAAAACAGAGCCGTGTTCAGATGAGAAGAAAGTTATGTCTAGTTTCCCTTGTGTCACTTGCATGAAAGGAGACCTTTGGATAATACAAGGACTTTGGTGAGTCACAAACTTCATCACTGTTTAATTTATCCATCTAAAAAATGGGGTAATATAAGAATGTCTCAAAAGCTGTCATAACAAGAATGAATAAATTAGTGTCAAAATATTTTTCACTTATTTTGCCAAAATACAGTCATGATATGCTATCAGGAATGGTACTATAGAAAAGCAAGTTACCATTACTATGACAGGGAGAAGATAGAGAAAATATTAAAAAAAAATATATCCCTTTAAAGATGGGTCTAATTAGTCAATATATTTTTCAGCTGATCCTGTAAATGATAGATGTCAGATAAAAGGATTTGTGAATTCATGTTAATGATGCTATTAAATACAGTATTTCCCCATGAACATGTTTGAACCAAATGCCCAAGTAAATATTTTGACAGCTCTGTTTCACACTGAAAAAATGGCAGAAGCGCAAAGAGACAGAAGGTTTCAAAGTAAATTGCACTACAGCTTTTACTGAAATATGCTTTGAGATGTGTACTTGTGACCTTCCATAAAACTAATGCAAAGATTTAGAAAGACAAATTATTTTATTTGGAGCCATAATGTAGGATTAGAGTTTCCTAATCAATTTCTCCCTTGTTGCTAAATTTAGTAACCATTTATGGGTATGGAAATTACAAGAAGAAATCTCTTTGCTCTGCCATAAACTAAGTAGGACGATGAGCAGGTTCAGAAAGGTAGAACAGCTACTGACTAAGAAAAAATTAGCAGAGACATGTGCATCCCTTGCTTTCTCCTTTTAAGCTGTACATTAGCGCGAAGCAAAGAGGTAAGAAAGCTACTTCAAACCCATTCCCTATAGAAAGGAGTTTATCCAGTACAACATTAATAGCTAAATCATAAGAGGTTTGGTTCAGGGAAAGTCACATTAGTCTGGCTGCTTTTCCAAAGCTCAGCTGAATGAGTTGCGCCCTAAGCATTTACTAATTTAGCTGGAAAATCATGCAGTTGTCAATGCTTCTAGAACTTCCTACTTCTGAATGAGTTGAAAATACCACAGGAACACCTGCAACATCTGAGAACTTCCACGCATAACTAAGCCTAAATGTCTTAGAACCTGACATTTCAATCTTCAAAGCAATCACTTGTTTTGCCTCTAGAAACCAGAGCTGCTTACCCAGCAAGCCAGAAATGGTAAAATACACCCAAAAATATTTATAAGTACCTAGGATCTTCACCATTTTTTACACCAGTATGGAGAGGACCTGCTAGAAATGACTGGAAATATTTTTAAAAGGCACTTCTGTCCATCTGGAGCATTTCCAGGATAGTATTACAGATACCCAGAATATATTCCTACAGTTCATTTTCTTCCCAGAAATTCTTGGTAAAAATAGTTAAGATTGGCTCTGAGCTACTTAAAGTTGTTTTCTGTTCTAACTTTTGGTTGCTATTTTAGAATTATGTAGTAAATAACAACATTATTTGTCAGCATTAACTTTAACTGACAAGTTTATCTTTAGTAACAGCTAAAGAAGCGTTGTTACCTGCTCTGGCACTGGAAGCGGTATAACTTATAAATCAGCTCCGTGAAATGCCTGAGCTTGTTTGCAGAGCACCATGACTTCTTCATTCAGGCTCATCTGGCTGTTAACCCAGTTATTTCACTTCCAGACCCAAGTCAGTATTTCTGCATAGCACTGTGTCATGCAGGCACTTTCCTCTGTTCACTGCTGGCACGTCTTTAACCACCCGCATCGCAAAACTGGACTCACGTGGAAGAGCTGCTAACCAAAATTGTTGCCTGCCTTTTTTTTTTTTTTTTTTTTTTTTTTTTTTTTTTTTTTTTTTTTGTGAGCCTTGGATGGCTATAATATTTATAGGTGGGAAAAGAGATGAGATATAGATGAGGAACAGTAATCTCCATGAACTCACTAAATTAAGAGTAAGATGTTAACAGGCTCCTTGTAAAGCAGTGAAATTGTTGTATGAGAACAGCAGCTAACCCACCGAGAAATTCGTAACAGTTTAAAAGCAATTCCTGCACAATATGACATCCTGTGGATGTCATGCAGGGGTTAGAAAAACACTGGCATGGCTCCAGCAGAGTTCTGCGTATCACTTGCCATCAGGATACAGAAAAGTGAATCCATAAGTCACTGAGTGTATCATAGCGAATTAAAATCATCAAGTTGGGCTGCCATTAGACATCTTGATTAAACAGGCAAAAGCTGTATGGCGCTATTACTGAGAGTGTAACGTGACATTCACAGAATCCTAAATGCATAGTTTGAATAACCAGATGATAACGAGAACACTAACATCTGGAAATGTGTATCATAAAACCAGTTCTGAAATGGTAGGGTATCTGACTTGCTGCAGCCAGGCTGAAGTAGGATGAGAAGCACTGTCCCTTTTACAGTCAGTGAAAAATACATTATGGTTATAGTTGGCATGTTCATGCCAACACTGTCATTAACGCAAAACTGAATAGTTCAGGGGGTCAACAAAAAAGTGAAGGTTTTTAGTGTGCAGCAAATTAAATGTGAATTCTCAATATGCTATGGCTCAAAGATAAATCCAATGTTGTTGCCCATAAACCAAAGACAGAGTGACAGGGAGCAAGAAGGAATCGCAGACTCTCAGTCCCTTCTGCACAAAGCTGGAAGGTGGCTCCAGTAAAACAGCATGTTTACTTCAAGGTCTCACATTTCCAGAATGATCACAGACGCAGGAGTTCAAAGAAGAGCGATACAGCACATTGGTGCCTGGAAGGACTAGGAACAGATGAAGGATTACAGATGTATTGCTTCACTGAAGGGGCAGTGAGGTTGAGAAAACCGATACAGCCATGTGAGGAGTGTAAACACCAGGATGGGGAGAAGTTATTTACAAAAAGTGGGGCAATATAATGATTTAGCAAACCTTGCTCAGTAACAGGTCCACCCTAGCAGAACAACTTTTCTCCTTCAAATACCCTAACAGCAAGCCTTCTGCAGAAGAGAATATGCTTCAGTACATTTACAGAATAGCCCTAAGCAGCACCCAAATCTGTAGAGTGAATATGCCTTCTCCACCTACCCCTACAAAAATAACTGCCAGCATACCGGCACCCTAAAAATAGGAAAGGTGTGGGCATTGCAACAGAGTGCTTTGTAGAGATTCTGAGTAATGCCAGGGCTGCTAGGGAACTGCAAACAAACTGAGGTGGCTTCATCAGATGCCACGGGGTACTGAAGTTACACAAGGGAGTGTAGGATAAAATAACTCACTCTTAATATGATGAGACTATTCTTCTGTGCCATGAACAAAGACAGTGGCTTCCTTTAAAATGAGGAAGATCTGTCCAGCTATTAACATCAGTTGGAAAACATTCAGTTCTACAGACACGCTGATTTAGGTCAAGGAGAAGAATCCCACTTAGAGGCAGGTCAGGCCCTGGTAAAAATTAAAAGTCAAGCCATATAGAAAGTTGGAGAAGTGATTAAACAAATTAACTGATCACTAGAGTATCAGGAAAAGTGCAAGCCTTTGAAATCAGATAGTAGCAACTGCCTGCCCAAGTCCATATAAAACAGCTACAGAACAACACCAAATGCAAATTTATCCTGTACCTGACTTTCTGGATTCATGAGGCTTCTTATGGAACCAATGAATATGAAACATGACTACAAGCATGTATTAATAGATTAATTACATCCATAGTTAATGCTTGTTCCAGAACCTTTAAAAAATAGTCCTATGATTATTAAAGCAAAACAAGCCTCCATCACTATTCCCTGATCTTTGAGGAAAAACTGCTCTTTCAAGGTATGCTAAAGCCCCAGTTGTTGAAGGGAATTCAGCAACATTGCTGTGTCTAATTACAATGGTTTCTCTGAAGCTCACATACTATTTTTGCTACTGGCTAATTGAGATTCATCACTTGAGCATCTCCCCAATATTGTATTAAATTCAAGATAACTGATGAGCCTTTACATATTCTGCACCCTCCCTATCAGGAAGGAAACTCATTCTTCGTCCTGAAGGGTGGGGAAGGAAAGATTATACTAAATGATAATGTTAGTTGCTATCAAACCCAAGGAGTCTGTCTCTGGAGGGAGGAAAAAAAAAATCTGCGTATGTTTACATTTTTAGTGCATCAGTTATTTCTAGTATCTAAAAGCTTAAGCCATTGATGGTGAAACATTAACACCAGTGCCAAGTTTGAAATTAATAAAGATTAAGGCCAGCAGCAAGCAGAATGACTTAAATGTTCAGAATGAAACATCAGAAATCATCACTGACCGTGGCTAAAAATCCACTTAACCTGTGGGAGGAAAAACAGCTTCAAAACATTATGGATTAACAAAGCAAACTAAATCTGACACAAGCCCACTAAATGGACATTAAATTTAGAAGCTATTTTTCAACATTAATGAGGATGGTTGCATTTGCACAGAAGCTCTCCCAAAAGTCACCTGGTCCCAAATGCAGTAGGATGAATGGTTTGTGATTTCCTGAAGGACCACCATCATCTCAGCTCTTTAGCCGCAGATCTCAAATGTTGCTGCCTCCCTTACAGCCCAGCACAAGCTTCTACTGGTTCCTTCAAAAACCAGAAACTTCTTAGACGCTAACACTGAGTGAGCACTAAGCTACCTATTAATGCCCTTCTCCAGATGGCCTCTGCTCCAGTAGGAGTAAAGACCTGATACATTTTATACAATTTTTTATTATTTATATTGTATATAATATATTATATATGTTTAAAAATATCAAAAAGTGTCAAAATAAGTGCTTCCAGCAACACCCCCCAGATTTCTGTATTCTCTGCAAAAAATAACAGTGTTTCAGCTTTAAAGTCTCCCATGCTTGGTACTGTTTGTAATAATGTTTGACCAAGGACTAGGATATGTTTCCATTCTGCAAACACAGCAGATAAATAACCGCCCTGGGCTGTACACTGCTTTCAGCAAAACTGCCACTGCACTCAGCAAAAGCCACCTTGTGTTCTGCAGAGTCAGACTACATCCCCACTTGATGGGAAATTCTGTCTCCCACTTTCATGCCTCTGTAATGTGCCCTTGCTTTGTATTATTCTTATAAGTATCTTTTTTTCCTTAAAGAAATCTCTGACATTCTCTGAATCTCACCTAAATTTAAATCAAGGATGAGGAAAGTAAGATCTATAAATAAAACTGAAAAGACAACGCCTTGGTAAACATTCTGATGACATATATTACTAGTACAACACAAATCATTGCAAAAAGAAAAGAAATTTACTCCAGCAGCTTATTTTTAAAATTTTAACATGTGATAAATAGCATTGCAACTCCTAGGTAATGCACAGCAATATCCAGATAATAATATTTTCTGTCACTTCTACTTCAGATTATATCAGTCTTGTAATTCCACATACTTTGAGTGTCATCTTTTCAGATCTCTATTACTTTGACAGGTGATGGAGAAAACCCTACGTGCAGATCCATATAGCAGTGAGCTTTCTAAGCCAAACACAAGAACAGAAGCATTCTAGGGAGAGAGTGGCTTGCCAAGACAAACAAGTTCTGCCAACATTTTAACACCACAGAAGGTCAGTTAGGTTATAATTAAGTCTAATTACCATTCTCATGAATTGCAACATCTTTTCACTTGAAGGCACTTAATGCCCAGAAAAGGATGAATTTTTATTTTATATTTTCCAAGAATCAAAGTAATGAGAAGTTCTAATCTTAGCTTTAAACCCGAATCATCACTTACCATCATAAAGAAAAAAAGGCATTTCATCATTAAAAGGAAGACATTTGTACAGTTTATTCTACCACTAATCCTTCCTCGTCCCTGCTTTTCCCTATTCCTCTGCAGCAATTTTACAGGTTTTCTTCTCTTCTGTTCAGTACCACTCTGTTTTATTCATTGTTCCACATTTTCCTTTTTCCTTCTCAGTTTCATAACCTTTCTGCTTCCCTTTTTACTTTAGCTCCCTATTTTTAATCCCCTACATATCTTCAGATCTTCCTCTCTGCTCCAGCAGCAAGCTGGAGAATCTGATGGTAGACTTTCTTCTGTTTCCGCAGGCATGCTGTGACTGCTGCATAAGACAGAACTGCACTGGGAAACCACCTGAGCTTAGTTCAGCAAGGGAAAAGGTGAGATAACAAGTGGGGAAGCAAAGACTTTTTCTCCTGCCCCTTTCCTTTTCCCAGAGGCCAACAGAAAGTGAGAGAGGAAAAAACAAGGAGCCATTTGGCTGCTTCTCCTCCATCAGGAGTGCAAAACCTGGTGCATGCTTGTCCTGGTCTCAGTCAAATGAGAAAGCAGCTGAAAACCCTGGGCTATCAACGTCACCCAGCTCACAGGGGAAACCGTCAGCACCCTCAGGTCTAGCTAGGGGCTGCAGTTTGCTAGCTGGCATCAGCTGCTGCTGCATGGGACCATCCCATATGCACGGGAAAAAAAGCCTCTCAATTGCTAGGATGATCCTCCAATAAAATGATAATTTGACCTCTCTGGAGGCTGGCAAAGCATCAAGGACTGTTTGTTTTTAAACTCGAATAATAAACCTGGAAAACTGGAAGAACTGGTCAGCTTGTAGCACGCTGTGCCCAGCAGTACAGAAGTTTACAAAGACCCCTGGCAGCAGGGGCACACATCGGCAGTGCTATCAGACAGCCACATGCCTTGGTCTAGCCTTGCTCTTTGTGCGAAGCATCACTCAATCTAGTTCTGTTGCTGCAGTGCTGGTCCTAAAGCTGTCAGGAAGGGCAGTATGCAATTAGCGCTCCTGCCCTCAGCACACTGCATGCCTTACTCCCTCTCATCAATGCTCTCTTCATTAACTCATCCCTACTAAAAGAATGAGGCACTCTTTCTGAAAGTCACCTTGTGCCTCAGCAAAGAGGAGTGCTGCCTGTGGGCTGCATGCTACTTCCATTTTATTTTTTTAATGGGACATAAAACCCATTGCAGAAACAGGGCTTTCTAAACACAGGACACTCACCCCCCCCTCCCGCCCAAAACACTAACTTTTTAACTGTGGTTTATTCCCTCCAAGTAAAATTTTGCTACTTGTCCCCGACCTTACTGCCTGAAACAGCAGTTCTCCTGGTGAAGAATTCCACGTGCCAGAAAAGACTATTCTGCACTTTGAGTGAACTACTACCTCTTACAATACGTATGACCTACAAAAGAAGTTTCATTTTCCCTTGCATATCAGAAGTCTAGATGTGTAAGAAATTCTCTCACTGAATGCTTCCTAACATTTTTCTTTCAAAGTTATCAAACAAAATTCCACTAAAACAAATCCAGTATTTTCCTGTCATAGGCTAAAGCCTCATAAGTTTGTGCTCTCATACTGCAAATAGTCTCTTAAGAAAGAAAAATGTTTCAGTTACCATATGGTACTTCAAGTTCCACCTGTCCTACGGGAAATTCACGTCATCAAGGGAATTAAGATGCCACTTAGCAACCCTTATGTCATGTAAGGCTTTTTATCGTATGTGGGGCAAACCATAAATCCACAGCACCCTTTTGTTTACCTCCAATTATATTAATCTCTTGCATCTGTAAGATTAGTTCATCCTCCCACATATTTATTATTCAGGCCCGTAGTCTACAAAAACATGTAGACTGAAATCCTTGAGCCAAACCCCTTGAAGCTGTTGGGGGTTTTGCAATGGACTTCCAGAGCTCGAATTTTAGTTTCTTTTCTCCAGCTAATATATTACTTCTCTGATTACTTTAAATCCACTTGTTTCTTTTCCCACTTTTGCTGGGTTGAAAAAACATTTGAGGTGTAAAAGGATTAAGCTGTTTTTCTGTAATTTACAATGGTGCAAGACGGTCCCAGCACATTTGGGGCTAGAACACTGCTGTGGTTATGTTTGCTTGGCAGTTCAACATCTTATGCCTATCCCTGTTAAGCCTACAGGATTCAAATTGTCTATTGCTGAAATAATCCCTTACAACCTATTGCTGTACATATAGCTCTTGGACTCTGTGTATTAGAAGACTAAATGACATAGCAGGTTTACTATTTCAAGGTAATTTGGTACAGGTTAAGTGAAACTCTAGAGCCAAATTGGTTCAAATATTAGTTCAAATACAGCTTCATATTCTTTCACCTAACAAGGCAAAAATCCATATGGGTAACAGTGGAATAACAATCAAAAACCAACAGCTTGTTCCTTTGCTTTCCAAACCTGAAATCCATTATCTAGAGATCCACCACTTACTAGCAAACATACCAGAGTATAGTCTGAGCAGATGGTTCAAAGCTAGCTGTCAATCCATTTGCAGTTCAAAACAGTGAACTGCTCCAGCTGTTTTCCAGATCAAAAATATTACTGTCATTTTGCTATCGCTGCGTGCTGAGGGTTATGTAACAAAAATGCACATGTCCCTCTGCCTGGAATGCAATTAATTTCCTCCCTCCCCACTGAGAGTGGTAAGTAACAATTCAGACAGTCTGGATGCTTCAGTTTTGAGCATGGCCAGAGATGCAACCCTGGAATTATTCCACGTGGTAACCCACTATTTGTAACATGCCAGTCTTTTGGAGGTCCTACAGACAGGGTATATTCTGTAGTTTGGAAAAAAAACAAACACCATCTTCCTGTTTATATATAATCTCTTACTGTCTGTAGAGTACTATGAATGCTTTGCTGTAGTTCTTTAGTTTAAAGTTCCAACATAAAACACAGTCTATGGTTAAGTATTCTGAATAAGTGCACTAACTAGGCAAAGTAATTGCTTCCGATCTGAAATCAGCTACTATACTTGCTGTATACTTTTGTATGCAAAAATAAGGTATTGTACACTATTAACTTTAAAACAGTGCATAATCCCATCTCAACTTACAAAGATCCAAACATCACGCAGGATGTTAAAATCAGACTCCATAATGTTTAACCACTTGATGCAATTTGCTTATATAAACAGAACAGTTGGAACTCCTTTGCTTAGAACAGCGCACTCAAACAAAACTAATTTCCTCAATGCAATCTTTTCTGCAATGTGAGTTTCATCTTTATAAGCGCAGCTAACCCGGTGATATTTATATATCGACTAAAAGTTCTTCAGGACAGGTGCTGTCTTTCTATAAAATGTTTGCACCATACTTAACATCTCTCAGTTGTTCCTGTGACACAAATACAATGGGGTGATCAACTGTACGCTAGGGTGTCAACGGAGATGAAACATTAACTTAGTACTTAACTACAGCAATTTCCTTTAATGTGTTATTACTTGGTTCAGCTTGTTCTGAATTTCTGGCATGGTTTCCAGGTCACTTCTGTAGGGAGCACCTGCAGTGGTTTTACTGTTCTTACCTGGTTAAATAGGCCAGAGCCAGCTCAGATCCCGACGGCTTTTTGGGCTGAACTTTTTTAGTAGAGATTCCAGCTTCCCTCATCAGCTGTTTTTCCTTCTTCTTGCGCTCTTTTTTTAATTTTCTTTCCAGTTTTCTCCTTTCCTCTGCAGTAAGTTCTTCCTCTTCTTTTGCTGCCTGAAATAATCAACGTTTGAATAAATTGTTTATATTTCTATAGGAAAGTGAACAAAATATGCATAGATGCAATTGAAGGGCACAGGTAATATTTAAAACCAGAAGCTTCAAGTTCCATAGTTCTACTGTTCACTATACTTCCATCACCTCTCTACTCTGCTCAATTCACACAACTGTAAATACCGCACTTCCAGAAATCTATTTATTTATCTACTTATATTAGAGAAACTGCCTTCTATAGATGATTGTACTGTTCACAGCAGTACAGTAATCTGAGCACCTTATTTATAGCTATGTATTAAACATCATATCTAAAATTTGTTGTGCTGTTTGTTCTCCCATACTCAAACCTGAGAGGGGAATGTGAACAGCAGAGACTGTTTCATGGTGGAGGGAGGGGGAAGGATTTATTTATTTATTTATTTATTAATTATTTTTTTTTTTTTTAGCATACGCACATTTAAGTGGGAGAAGTAGGGTTTCCTTAGTTTCTGGGGCTGTTTGTTGTGTAACGTCACACTTCCCTGAGCTGAGAAAACCTGTCTGCCACACAGGGGCTTCATCACCATTATGCCAAAAGGAGAAGATTTGGCAACTACCACCTTCACCCAAGACCTCTTGGAGATCCTTTAGCAATCTTGGGTAAACATATGCACGATCTTCAATAAACATATACACATATATTCCACACAGGCTGAAATTTCTTTAGGTTTGCAGACAGAATAGTTAATTATTCACGTCTAAAACTATATTGCTGCAAATATATGTGTAAGTATACCCCAAAAGGAAAATAAGTATTTCATGTACAGATGAAGAGCATTAAATAGATACGCTGCGTTTAGCAAGGAAAATCCAGTGTGAGATTACACAGTGTAGAAATAAAATGCTGTTCCATAGCAAGATGAGATTGACTCCAGGGATTCCTAAATGTCTAGGAAAGGTTCATTCCTATCTTTCCAGGCAATAGTCTCACTGAATTGTTAAATAGCAACTAAAAGCATAAAATGAAACGGCTGCTGGTCTAATACTAGATAGCTGTTTCTTCAATGCTCTCGCCAAGACTTCCCTGAAAGATCTACTCTTCACAGAACCCTAACTACTCTGATGATCATCATACACAGACCTTCAAAAAACTGTAGACAAAATAGATTCTGGCTATCCAAACCCCTGTGTACCCCGGGAAGCAGAAGGGATTTGGACACTATGAAGCCACCGGTTCTGTGCAACCTCCCAGTAACGATGGAGCAATGAAAAAAGTAAGAAATTCTGCAGACAAGACTCTTACACTGTGTTGTTCTTGCTTCTAGGTATTTCCAAGTCCAAGACTGAAGGAGTGGTGCTAATTACTAGCTTATATGATAGTTACAGATCCCACATGGTCCCAAATAAAACTTTGATACCTTCATCCTGGTTTAAGGAACTGCTACTTTCTTAGCCACCTCCATCGGTCAGACACTGGAATAAAATGCAGGCTAAAGGTATGCACAAGGACCATTTAAATCTCACTTTCTCTTCCAAACAGAAGAATTTCCAACAGAAATCCAGTAGCAAAAATACTAGAAGCATTAGCTCTTCTGATGAGCTGAGGGTTTTCAGCTCCTGCTTGCTGTACTACTCCCCTACTATCACTTGTAGCCAACTCAAAACTGCAAACATTGACAGACTTCTAAACTACAGGCTCAGATTGGAGCAGGTTGTCAGGCTCGCATTTGTTTTTACCTAAACATATTCAGCACCTTTCTGTAAAGATCATTTAAATATCCTGCTCTTGACATTTAACAAGAAGAGATAGGGCTGTGGGCAACACTGTGGAAACAGTGTTCGCAGTAATGTGAAATGTGATAGAGGTGTTGCCCAAACAATAATGATTTGTGAATGTCTTCATTACTTAATGCACTTCCTCAGCAACAGTTGTACTGGGTTTGTTAAGACAACCCGGGCAAGGAACAGATTCCTGTGAAGCCAGGCTATATTTACAAGACAACAAGGTCTCTGGGTAGGGAAAAGCCACCCACTGACAGCAGTGGAAATGGCATGGATGTAAGGTGGCCCAGGAAATGTCTACCTTACCTGTACACAAGTGGACTTTGAAGCAGACTCCAGTACGACAAGACAGAAAAATGGGAGATTGCATGCAAGTGTTTGGTTGAGTTATTTAAATCCGTAATTCTTCTGCTCAAAATAAAGTACACTTTCTGTTCTGATGTTTCTGCCAAATCTGCATGTCCCTCAGACAAGTACTTGAGGTATAAGCTGATGGAAGTGGAGTATACAGAGACAAGTAAGGCAGTCTGGAGGAGCCACGCATGCCTACAGCAGCTGTACTTGCATCTCACATCCCAAGGCTGGGGAAGACAAAGGAGCCTAACTGCCACCAACATTTCCAAGATCAAGAATCACATTCACAGAGTGGACTTGGTTCAGATCCAGCAGCTTTACTACAGCATCGTACTCCCCAGCAGAGTCCTCTGCTGAAGGGAACCCACAGAGGTCAAACTGAGTGCAAAAGAACACTCTTCCTCCTCTCCCTGCTCCCTCCTCACCTGTCTGAGGAATCCGTAACTGAAACTGGAACGCACAAGGAGATCAACCGGCTTATGGAAAGCGGTTAAAACCACTTTATAGTGTTACATCAATTCATGTTAGTTGAGTGCTTTGGAATGAAAATCCAGACATGGTGCTAAATAACATTATTCTTGCCAACAATCAAGCAAAGGATGGCTAAACAAGATGATACCTGAACACAGTCTTATTTGTCAAAGACACCTGCTGAGGGCTAAACATTCGTTCAGTGTCAATTCGCATATCATCTAAGTTTACTCTGACTCATCGTTCCAACTTTGTTTTCAGAGAGAAAAAAAGGGGCAAGAAAGCAGAAATTAGAATAAATAGGAGTGGGACAGTAAAGAGGATTTGCTTTCTTTGTTCAAAGTACTTTTTAGTTAGTTTTATGGAAAAGCCAGCATTCATGTGCAAATACATGGGAAAAAGCAACATACGTTGCATTTGTATAGAAGACATTTTATAACTCATGCTGAGAATAAAATAATATTTAGGGTGAATGTAGGTACGTAATTGTTACACAGGAAACAACGTTTTCATTTGAAAAGCCACCCTGGTACTTACTAAAATAACAATCCAGCCACACAAAGCCCAGGAAAACACTGAGGGTGGTCATTTATAAAGTGTTTGTAAAAGATTACTACAGCAGCTGTCCAACAGACTACACACTACAGTTAATCTTCTTTTAAAAATAATGTAATGAATTTGTTTACTTTTCTGTGAGCCATGAAGCTTTCAAATAAAGTGACCGTGGCACATCATTAGAGCCAGTCTGATAAAGAGGCCTCCGCTTCTTCATACTTACAGTAAATGCATATCTCTGTACCTTCCCTTCCCCCCAGCATTCCTCGCATTATCAAAAAGCTTTTTCTCCCTCTCCCCAACCGCTCCATTAAAAACAAAACAAGTTGCTCCCTCCCTGTAGGTCCCAACATAAATAGTGAGTCCTAACAACATTTGTTTCCAGCACCGCAATTGATGCGCCCTGGGCCGTCTGAAACAAGTGCATTGTTTTCCCTGCGGGGCTGGTGCTGTCCTGGCCCTGAAAGAGTCAGGATTTACAGCTGGAGGTACCTTCTGCTGGCCCACATCATCACCCGAGCAAAACTGGATTCATCAGGCTTCTGTTCGGGACTCCCAGCACGCATTCTGTGAAAGCGCTCACAACCTTACAGCTCCAACAACTTTTCTAGTTGCAACTATGCTTTTATCCATCCATGTCAACTTGATTAATCTAGTATATGTACCACAATCTGTCCATGACTGATTTAAAATTTGAAAGCCTGAAGTTTTAAGTGCTTCGTAAAATACCTACATTTGGTGGTATACTCTCCACTGAAGCCGAGCATAGTTTTATTGCAATCTGGAGGAAAAAACCCACAACCAACACCAACCTTCCCAAAACCTGGGACTCAAAAGAAAACAAAACTAAATGTTTCACTGGAATTTAAATCCTAGCTGTATTTATTTTAACTTGGATGACCTCTGTTATGACACTCTACTGATGCACCTCTCCTTTCTTTAAATCAACAGACTTACTTTCTAATTTCACTTTCCCTGAACCTTATCTTGAATGTTTCTCTGAAAGATGTGTCCGAAGTCTTTGAGCCATTTGGATTAAGAGTTTTAGCATTCTGTCATTATTTAAATTCAAAAATCCCAACCAACAGGACTCCATTGTTTTGAGGTCATAAATATTCCACGTTGTCTCCTTCTATATTTATAAAGTGACATCACAATTTGTAGTGCTACAATTTAGTCTTAACTACAACATAGTGAAGTCCATATTTGAGTGTGAGAGACACTTGTTTATTGACGTGATAAATTTAAACCACATGCATACAGCAAAACACAACACTTGCTTATTTGCAAAGCCTGCTGAGAGTTACCACACCACCTTGGATCATGGGCTCATTAGATCTCAATCTAAACAAGGTCAGGCTAGGTCAGTACACTTGAATGAATGACCTTCAGAGGAGAGCCAGTGTTTTCTCGTGATTAAGGAGGTGGGAGTCTTCTACTTGGAAACTTTCCAGAGGGCCTGAAAAGGTGCTAAAAGGGATATTGCCACTGGTTGCCATATTTTAAGTAAAAGACAGACCCCCAGATTTTTAACATTTATGCTCATAAAAAAACATGTCATTTTTGCAATGGAATGGAGATGTGAGCTCAGACATCTTCAAGTAAATTCCATGTCCATCCGCAAAGTGCTATGACTGCCAATACAGTCCCTTTCACCAATGCCAGTTCTCTACTGCAGTTTTGGAATTGTAGGTAAACATAGTAGTATACTGTAAATAGTCTAACGTATCTGACTCAAAATACATGGCGGCTTCAGTGGTGGCAGTTTTAGATACCGGTTAAATTTTTCCATTATTCTTTGTAATCCAGAAATACTGCATAAATTTAAAGCATTCTGTAAGTGATTTTTAGAAATGAGCTTACCCATCATAAAGGGGGAGCCATCTCAAACTAAAGCATTTAATAATGTAAGGCAGTCCTGCTAAGCAATTCGGAACAGAGAAAAACTCTAACTGCAAGAGAAATTGGAAGAAAGATGTGCCTAAAACTGGATTTCTTGAAGATATCTGACCCCTTTTTCTGCAACGAAAGTGGCAAAACCAAACATGTCTAGTTTATCAGCAACTGCATCTGCATAAAAGCCAGGGGACTACAAATTGTAATAGCTGCGCAACCAGTACCAAGATAGCATTAACAGCACAGTAATTGTGTTATGTTTTAGCAGAAAAGTGCATTTTTAAGTTTGTTTCCAGATTTATAGTTACCCAAATGTCCTTGACTACCTCATACTTGAGTAGAACTGAAGACATCATCTAAAAATTTCTGTTCTTCCTTGCTCATCACTGTTTCAGAGACATTTGCATCCCTAGTTGTCTGTTGCCAGCACAGCATAAGGTTGACAGAGTCAGAAACTGAAGAATTGCCGCAATGAACAAAATACTCATAGATTACAAATCTGCCTTTGGGATTCGCCTGTGTAGGTCTGAACTTTCCGCCTACTCAGGGTTCAGCTTTGCTGCCAAACCCATAGCAGTAACCACAGACCAAGCCACAACACCAAATTTAGTATTTATTAGTACCAGTGAATCCAGCTCCTCCAAAAGCCAATAGACTTTTATCCTTTTCCACCAGCACAGCAACACAAGTCTGTACAACAGCAAAGCAAGCAACATCAGAAATTCAGAGGAATAAATTACAACTTGACTAACAGCGACAAACATAAAAAGGGTGTCAAATTTTTGAACTCCAACAAAAAAGATGGGGAAACAGATGATACAGCTTTATTTCATAGTAGAAGCACAGTATCGCCTCGTTTGTTCATTAAGCTCATGTTATTGCATAACTTTTAATATAGGAAAATGTCAAAAGGGGCTTTGTTCACTGACCAAGAGCTGATGAGGAGCTACGAACCTGTCACGTAATGGCTTCTGCTTACAAGTAGTCTTTTGCCCCCAAAAGTCCCCATGCATGCTATCAGCACGCAAAACATTCTATCTTACATAACAGATATTAACCCAGACAACTGGCCATCTGCCAGCTTAAAAACAAAAAGCAAAATCTATAAACACAGTTCAAAACCTACAAAGAAGAAAGGCTGCAAATCCTTAGATGCAAAGTTCATAAAAGAAAGATTGACAAATGATTTACTGTCTGGGGCTTGCCAAAGAACTGTGCTACAGCTACAGCATTTGCATAAAATAGTTCACAGCCATATTGAATTTAAGTAACTATTTTCTATCATTTAGCACCTTAGGAAAAGAAGTATGACCACAGAAGGCATATGAAATTTCATTACCATGCAGAAAGCAAATTTTGAATGAAAAGTAACATTTAAAGAAGCATACCTCCATATAGCATGTCTGTAGCACTTACAGAGGAAGATTGTTTTAAAATTACACATTGCTCAAAGAAAAAAATATACTTTTTCATAAAAGCTAGGTGTTTTTAGAATCTCAGCTCCTCACAACAAAAGCACTGGGAATAACTTACATTAAGTTGGTTTGCAAAGGTTTCTGTAGATGCAACCAAGGCATAAAAGCCTCAAACAAGTTCTGCAGGAAGCCAGATTAAATAAAAACAAGCTTTTTACCTTTCTGATGCAGGAAAGGATTCTTTCAGTGGTTGTGTAAATATTTTTTTTTTTGAAAAAAAAAAGCATCCCTGTGCACACAGCTATAGTATCTCACAAGCACAGGTGATTAGGTAGCACCTTAAATTTGCAGCTGTAATTTAGAATAGATGTACCTTTATTAGCTTGAAACCCAGCTTAATTTACAACTATGTGATCTTTACATGTTTTGTAGATTTAGTCAATTCTGAAGAGCACATAACATGTTATCATTAGAACTGCTGAATACAAAGAAATTGAACAATTTACTAAATTAAGTGAAAGTATTTATAGGTGCACAGAACGATACGATTTACAAAACCTAGCTTATTGAATTCCACTTTATAAATCATTTGCTCCTAAAAAATACATACTGCAGCAGATTAAGTTCTAAGGCATAAATTAGTTTCATATTTTATTTCTCATTTTTCTCCACCAGTATCAGTCCTGACTACAACAGAAATATTTAAGACACCACTTTGACTGCAGGCTTGGGGAATGCAGTTTTGCTTCATTTGCAACTACAGCACTGCCAGGAATTTTTACATATTTGCTGAAGGATTTTGCTTACTCTCTTACCCTTAATTAAACCATGTTAACCAATCAGGAGAAGCTGGAATTTAAAAAAAAAAGGAAACCCCTCGGAAATCATTTGTATCCACATCCCTGTGGCTTACACACAGCCCTTTTAACCCCTCCCCAGAAACACACAGAGGAATTTTAATAGGAGCATGAGACTGTCGCAGCACTCATTTCCATCGCCACCAAAGTCGTCCCCTTTAGGGGTGCTGACAATTTTTCCAAAGCTTAAAAAGAAAAGACATCGGGTTGCAAGAGGAGGTAGTAGCAGAGCACTGGCTGTTTTGAAATCCTTGCTGGAGAATTAAAAAAAAATAAAATAAAAAAAAAATAAAACAACCCCAAACCACGAGCTCGATCTCCTCCAATGAAAGAGGTACCACAGGGTGTAGGCAGGTTGCCAGGCAAGCTCGGCAGCGTGACCGCACTGCATTGAGTTTCTTTAATGAAAGCCAGGAAAGAACACATTACACAGTGTTTCTTCTGAGAGCCAGCTAGCCTCCAGTGATTGAAATCAATAAAAACAGTCGGCAAGGGGCCCAGTGGGGGAAGAGAGAAATCTCCACTACAGCATTCAGTTTGCTTTCCACTTTCTCCCTCCCCCCTAAAGTTAAAAACTCTGAAGATCACCATGACAAGCTACTTCGCTTCCAGCGCTGGGAAGACGCTGGTGGGGGTTTAAAGGAAGCAAGCACTTTCCTTCGCCTCTCTGCCTTCGCTCTCCCCCCCGCGCAAAGGAAATGAAAGGCTTGTTTGGAATTTGAATCCCGCCTGGAAAAACTTCATCGGACAAGTGCATCGTTCTGCATTTCAGGAAAGGGATGGATTTTACAGTCGGAGCATGCTAAAAGGTGAGAGGGGAAAGAAAAGCGGCAACTTGATTCAGCCAGAGCCCACATACAGGCTAGGATGTCCACCACGGCAGAGGGAACCTCTGAAGCTGCGGCAGAACTGCAAGCAAGTGCCTGAGATTGGCACAATCCACATCCTAAAGCAGCCGAAACAGGGAACACGTGACCGACACACCGACCCAGGTAAGCAGAACCCGCTTTTAACGATTCTCTGTACCGCGTCCAAAACCAGAGCGAGACCTTTCTGCTTCAGCCTCTACAGATTGCCCCATGTCATCCCTCGTTAACCTCAGGCAAGTTAACACATAAGCTTGACCCGTCTTGTCGGGCCACTAATCCTCACTGAACTATAAAACATGCACAAAAGCCCTTTGTTTACCGTTTTTGCGTTGAATTTGCTAGTTGACAAGGTAGGACGGGGCTGTTAAGTGCAGCCCCTCCAGGAGCTCACGCTCCCAGTCCAGGAGGGCCCACTCAGAGCGAGGAAGCACGACCGACACCGCACGCTGGAGCCGACTGTGATCTGAGAGAGTGCCAGTAATGAATTTCTAATATGGTCCATATTTATCTATTTTATTTATGTATTTTAATCACCATAGCAGCCACATACAGCACATACTTGCACCGAGTTCCATGTGCTGATCTGTAGCACGAATTACAGCAACTTGCATGCACGGGGGGCTAGCCTGTTTTGTCAAAAAGAACTTTGCAATGACTTGTTGATACAGCCGAGGGGGATTCCTGGACATTGTTTAGGAATGACCAGCAGAGGTTTACCCAGCATGTGTATGTTCTGCCATTATCTTAATGCATGAAGCTTTTACACGGATACTCCTATAAAAATGGGAAAGACGCAGATCACAGCTGTAGATCACAATATGCTTCTCAAGTTTTTGGCCAACTTCAGATGATTTATCAGGACTTCAGTGAGACATGAAGGGTGAAATCAAAGCCTGCCTTCTGCAAGGCAAGCAAAAATGATGATAGCTATATTTCTTTTCCAGCAGTGGCAGGAATTCATTGGAACAGATAATAAATAGGTGCCTGTGGAGCAAGGGCAACCATGCTTGCCCCTCCATGCTGGTCATCATTACACATTGACAGCAACACACACACACTCACTGCCAGAGAGGGCTAGGAAGGGACTGGATGCCTCCTCTTCCACTCACTGTTTCGGCACCTCATTATCCCAAGCCTGTGAGGTACACAGTCTGGATGACTCTGATGGTAGATAGAGAGAAGCGACTTAACTTCCCAGCATCTCCTTTATTTCTGCACCAGCAGGCAGAATGCAAGAATTTAGTATGTCAAGTGCGTAAGTATTTCTGCAGGTGCGATGTTGCACTTTCTTTGGAAAACACAGCCTTTTAAGGGTGACATCGTTATTTTCACATCACGTGGAAATGACCCACACACTTGAAGAGTGACCTGGAGAACACCTCCATGACCAGAAGTAAGGGACTGTTATTTTTTGCACATAATTTTAAGCACAATTAAAACATGAACTGTTCTGATCAAGCTATGAAAATAGCTGAGGCAGTATTTAAATAGTAAGACATTTTTATGCTGATTTTATCAGTCCAGTTTTGAACTCTAGACACAAAAAAGTCACAAAATTATAGCTGAAGATGTAATTAAAGAACAGTAATTTACAATGAAAAAGTAAAGTTGTGATTTATAACACAATACATCCCCATATGAGAGTTTGGGCATATCCACAGACCCGCAATTTACCTTTTCAGTATCTGCTCCATGTTTTGCCTCCCCCTGCACAGATCCTTTGCAGAAATGACAGCATCTTCATAGTTCAGGAATCACAGCAATCACTCCCACACCAACTGACAAGTCTGTTTTGCACTGCTCTTGGAGCTAAATTTATCCTTATGCAGAGGAACTCATTCTTTACTTAAGTCTTTACTTAAAATTTCAAACAAGGAAAGCTTAGTGGAACTCAGACAATGCATATCACTTGTACCAACATTCTCAAGCTCAAATGATATTCCTCCCCATAATACTTATATTTTCTGCTGAGGGGATAATCATTAAAGCAGAGTGCAGGGTATTTTTGTTCACAGTGATGCATTTTTCAGAGGCTAAGTGGTATGAGTTTCCACAGTATTTACTGTTAATGGAATGTGTTCTTTTCAAACATGCAAGAGAGGAAAAAAAGGTATTTTCTCATTCAGAAGTTTTGACCAAATGCAGCTATTCTAGCAATCATACCACACAGCCAGACTTGGCAAAGTTTTTCAGTCATGGCAATGTTATTAAAGCAGATTCCCTGGACTTCAGACTCTTCCTTTGGAGTATGGAGATCCAGAAGAGTCCCATGTCACTCTGCTGGGTTGGATACAACAAAATAGAACAAACAGGAGCCAGTTTCTCACATTTCTACTAGTCTTAATAGTTCCGTATCATCAGGAGTACTTCGTCCTCAGCAACAATCACATTTTCGGCATAGTCAAGAGTTCCTAACTGTTCATACCAATTGTCCCTCCAGCAAAATATGTTGGTAAAAGGGCTTTCTGAAAACAGTATATAAGGCTTTGTAACAGTCAGCAAAGTAGAGGAAATGGTTTTAAAGGTGGAAGGACATTTTGTTTTAATCTCACCTATCTAAATCTTTATGAAGGGAAAGATCTGGGATTCTACAAAACAAGCTGAATGGCTATTCCAAAAATGCTGAAATTCAACAATAAAAGTGCAAACATCAGGGTCTGCTAAACACCTGGATAGCCCATCTTGGGTGAAATGTAATACTTGTGCCTACACTGGTGGAAAAAAAAGAGTGCTGCCCTCTGTTTCAAATGGACATGATCTGATACTTCTGCAATACTGTAGAGCTTCACGGTTTCTCCTTTCTGACTTATACCAGTGGTTCATGTTCACAGTACTGGATTCATTCAGCTGAGTATATTTACTTTGCTCAGTCTCAAATTGACAGCTTCTCTGTAACATACCCATTCTGACTCCAAAATGGAACATAATTAAACATACAGTTAGAGAAGATACATTTTTTCCCCATCTATGGGAAAGACTAATGAAGCAGAAGCCTAATTATTAAAAGAAAAATAAATGGTTATCAATCTCTGGGAAAGGTGGTTTTCCTTACAATTCAAACCGGAATTCTTATGATTGACTGAGGAAGACATATTTTGTTAAAAACAAAAAAGCCATCAAAACCCATTAAAAACTTCCTACTTCTTTACCAAAAAAATGTCATTAGTTTCAGCTTCAGAGTCCAACAGGATGTATAGCTAGATGAAATCAATGTCCTGGTATACAGACACTCTACTTTCAAATCCTCTATATTCTCCCAGACCTCAACAAACCTTCTATTCATTAATTTCTTATAAATACAACTAGCATCACTTGTAGTTTGTTATACTAAGATCTTCTAGAAAACCTAGCTAAATACTCCAGAATATATTTCATACATATATTTATGTATACACTCAACTGCACACACATACATAGGCGGGAACTTGCAATTTTCAATTTGTGATGAACAAGAACCAAAAGGAGACCCTCAAGAAAAAAAAGTATGCAGGATTAGTTTCTTTAGCAGAATATGTTCATTTCATGACTTAGCAACCCTCAGCCCTAAAACAGACACACACAGCAACACCCAGAACACAAGCAACCCCTCAACTGCTCTGAACATTCATACCGTGACAACTGAGCCTAAGGGTACCAACAGCTTCAGCTCATGCCTTGCCACTTGATTTGCTTTACAATAGGATAAATGCTTTGGGAGACAGAGAACTAGACCCTAATTTTGGATATGAAAAGAAAAATAACACAAAATAAGGAATTAATGTGATGGATATTACAGATTTCTATGTTTGACTTTATGCCCAGTGATAACCAGAGATGGGTGATCTACTGTGACAATTAATTTCTGTGAAATTATTATTCTTGTAAAGATATATAATTTCCATTAATAGACCTTTGAACACCTCTATGCAGAATCTGAACTTGTTTAAAGAAACAAGTACTATAAAGCTCCACTTGTATCTCATATACAGTTCAGTTTGCACTGAAAATCATCGTACAAGAAGTTTTGCCTCAAGAAGAAAGGTAAAGGAATGATGTTTCTAAGACCTGGCATGAATTACATTAACTAGCTTTCCTTCGGGTCTGTTTGCTGCTCTTCCAACCACAACAATGAAGTGCAAGTAGTATCATCTCATTAAACATAACTGGTAGCAAGAAAGAATCTGAATATATTGACAGTCTGAAATGGTCTCCTGAAAGTTCCTTAAGAAAATGCATCCATATTTTCAGCATTCTGAAAGTCTCTGAAATTGAAGTGCAATCCATTCCCAGATCCTATTTATTTAGGAACACTTTACATGCTTGCTGTTCTTGTGAGCTCCCTGATAACCCTACATCTATGATACTAACTCTTTAAGCTCTCCAAATTTATCACACAGTCCCAGAATACTGAAATGACATCTGGTTTTTATAGCATCAGGTGTGCCCTCATTATGATTTTGTGAGGCAGAGCAGAAAATTGAAAAACAATTATGATTTAAGATCCTAAATTAAAACCTGTTGACTGTTTAGTAAAAATACTCCATAAAACCTGTTTGTATTTCAACAGACCACACTGAAGGATACCATTGTAAAAGCAGCACAAAACAAGGTGCTGGTGGTGTTTGCTTATTTTAGAATAAAGGCAACTAGCAAATTACCTTAAAATAAAATCGTATTAATCTATATTTCAATAATAAGTAGCTTACACATATTTATAAAATAAATACTATCATTTACCTGGATTGAATTTACAACTCATGTTAGTTTCAAAATCAAGCTTTACATGCAGAAGTTACATTTTACACCTTTGATAAAGCAAATATACACACAACAGAAAATGGCAGTTGCCCACATAATTTTAAAGTCAAGTATTAAATATAGTGGATAATTACAGACAGAACAACATGCAAAATACAAGAAAGCATGGACTGACTCACTAACAGGAAGACTAAGTTTACCACATACCTGTTCTGTTACCACACAGTTTTGCAGGGATCAAAAGAAAATAAAATTTTAAGGTAGGAACAACAAGCAGCTGCTTCATTGCACACAGGGCAGCACAGCAAAAAGCACTGGTGATGGCCATTAGAAAATGCAGACTGTCAAAGGTAAATGTTTAAATTGTCAGTGAGAGAAGAGTCAACATTTCCATAGTGCACATGGGATAATGGCCAGAGTGGGAATAGATTGCAAAGCTTTGAAAGTGAAGTAGTTTATGCTTGGCAGAAGAAAAGGAGAGCAAAGGAAGAGAGAGATTAATAGCAAATGGAAGGTCCATCTCAAGGGAAATTCTGATCTTCAAGAAATTTTTAAAAAACTTAACTAGTCTGGAAGAAAGCCAAGATGTCTGAATTATTTTTTGAATGGCAACAGAAAGCCTCCTGTTTCTTTTTACTTGCAAACAATACACCACACTTGGAAACAGAAAAATAAAACTAAAACGAAAACTAAAACAAAGATTCTATCATAACGGGACATTCCAGTATTATCAATGTGCAATGAGAAAGCAGGTATTTAAAATTAAATTAAAAGTCAAGATGTTTCCTAAAACACTCAAAATTGCAATCTCCAAAAGAAAAAAAAAATCAGTTTGACAAATAAATGTTCTCTTTTTTCCTTTTCTTTTCTTTTTTTTTTTTTAAACTTTCTTTAGGGATTAGTACTTTTCCTTGGAATACTCAGAGCTAAAATCGTACTGGAAGGTCGTAAGGTAGAAATGGAGAAATGCCCCCCTGCCAGTGATGCAGGCAGCCCAGTTATTGACACGTGGCGTCAAGGAGAACAGGGAACACTGGAAAAGTTAGAGAAGCTAGGAAAATCAACACCTGTTTCTCTTTCAAGATAGCAAAGACAAAACATTGCACTTCCTGCACAGGATTCTTCTGGATTCTCTGAATGGACTCTTCATTTATTTAATGCTTTCATAAGATCTGTCAATGATCCTTAAAAACTTCTATTAATTGACTCCAAACATGCCAAAGCGGTTTTGAAGCACTGACTTCCCTACCACTGTACATGACTAGCCAGGCATCCAGTAACAATACGAGGTGTAAATTCATGACAAATTCCAACTTTCAGGTTATAAACAGGAGCATGATTCATACTGTTCCTGGCTTTGAAAATGTTTACATTAATTTTTTTTTGGTACTTCTGCACTCAGATCTTGCTATGATTAGACTTGGGATACAACTGGAAATGTAAGATAATGATCTGATTCATCAAACACTCTCAACAACTTTCATGATGGGAAGTATGGGTCATGTTGGCAGTTTTAAGCCGAACTCTGCAACTTGCCTGAAGTAACATAAATTTTAACCAACTGTGGAACTTCCTAGCTTAAACAATTCCTAACTTTCAGGCACGTGATCAGAACAATGTATCACAGAACTACATTTTCTCCTTTCATACAGTATGTATTTGTTTTTACATATATAAACCCAAATAGGTTTATAGTGCCTAGAGCCTCCAACACGATAAACATACCCCAACTATTTTGTTTTCTGTACATTTTTGCATGTCAGCTCTTTTGCAGGTTTACGTGTCTGCCCTACATAGCTGCAATTAGCATGGCCCAATGTAACAAACAGAGCTGACAGCTATTGCTTTCAGCATCCTGCCCAGAGACTTTTGCACTCCCCAGACCTTGCAGGGAGCCCTCGGTTCAGGAAATAGGGCGACAATGCCTAAAGCCTCATTGGACTTGAAAAAACATACACAACAGGGTTCTTCAACAAGGTGGAAACACCACTTAGAGATCGCAAAAAAACCAACAAACAAAACAAAGAAAAAAACCCAAACAAACAACAACAGCAAAAAAAAAAAAAAAAAAACCCAAAAACACTTAAAGTTAGCCACGATGCTGTTCAGTCCCAAAAGGTGATACAGCTCCTCTCTTGCTCTAGATGTGTCACACCAAAATTTATATATTTTGAAGTACCTGATTATCTTAAATCTGCCATACCTTATGAACAGTAAGAACAGAAAATGTGAAATAAATACATGAACTACCCAGACAATATTCCAGACTTTTCTGCACACAGAACCAGCAGGAAGGCCTTGAGATGACCGTCGTGCAGAATGACGATAGACCTGGGCCCTACAGTTTCCCCGCAATGTAACGCTGAGCTTAGCTGCCAGAGGAATTCTGCAGGAAAGAAACACAGCAAGCAAAATTCCACGTAGTAGGCAATACAGTTTGCATAGCATTTTTCAGCCCCCAGCCAATAGTTAATTTAGGGAATCTGAGAGTTCAGAAAGGTACCATACTGTGTTTTAACTACTGTAATTAACATAGCTAACAGTTCTAGTCTATGCTTTCTAATGGTTAGATGGATGACTCAGTTCCAGTTGCAGTCAGGCCTTCTAAGTTCTGTGTGTTTTTAAGCATCAGCAAAGCCTTCTAGTACTACACTGCTACGCTAGGCTTGGCCAAGGGCAAGATATTGTGGTTAGATCACATACATTTGTTTATTTAATGACTAATCTGAGATGCAATTTCATAATTACTTTGAAGATTTCTACCACCATGGGAAGGCGGCCATGGGACTTATTCTAATGACCCACAAAGAAGAACAGTGATATACACTGGAGAATTCAAACAGCACACAAAATGGAGAGAAAAGTATAAACTCTACATACATGAGGCCCTCACTGGCAAAATATATAGAATGTTCTTAAGTTGACAGTTTTATAACTCCAAATGGTTTTGCAAATGAAATCCAAACAAAAGAGCAGAGATGTACGTTAAATCACTCAGCAATTGCTGCTTAGAAAAACCAGCAATCACCAACTCCAGCAAACAAAAAGAGTTGCTTTAAATAAGCTTAATGAATGGAAAAAATGTCAGATTATTTGTTGTTGTTCTTTCAGATTTATTTTTCTATATTTTTGAATCTATACACATAATGACACAGTTCACCCTGACAAATACCATATAACCAGCTATCAATCACATCAACTTTTTATATGCTGAGAGAAGTCAGATACCAAGTGATAAAATGAGTTCAGGCAGAGGGCATATGTTAAGCAGCTGTGAGTCCGTTTAAGCTGTCTATACGCCTAAAAGCTTAATGCCATTACACAGAGCTCTGATTTCTTCCTTTCCCGCTTTACACTAGAATATCCACATTATATATAATAGAAATTATTAACTTACTGGAAGAAATACAATCACACAGTGATTGCAGGAGTACAAACAATATGCTTATAAAATAGATGTATATTTTGCATACAGTAAAAGATTACACAACCAAATACTTATCTGTCGGCTCTAAAGAAAGCTTTACTTACAAATAAAAAAATATCAGGTAATAGCTTCAGGAACAATTTAAACCCACATAAGATAGCACTGCTGCCAAAAGACACACTCTCCATTTTCTCCCAGCTCTTCCCTGTGTTGGCCCAAGTGTTTGTACAGTTCTGTAAACTCATCTGGGTTAAAATTACCTCTCTACCCCTCCCCAAAGGTTACTTTAAAATCAAGTCAGTTCCTTAATTCAATTCACTGTGAATATTTCTGCCAGCAAAAAGAGGAGGTGCTGCCAAGGTGGAAGCAAGTGGCTGCGCAGCTTGTGGGATCCCATTTTTTGCAGTCTCTGGCTGAAGACACCATTCCTTAAAATAAATCTATGTGTAAAATACATAATGTTGCTGTGTGTATCCTACCTTTTATGTATAGCGATGACGAGACTCAGCTTACCAGCTCTCAGATTATCATAGATCTTTTGGCATTTGCTGCTTTGTAGGTGTGCCTTGCATTGCATGGTTTTGGGCTTTCAGTTCTTTCCCTCCGATTTCAAAATGACAGTAGAGGCCTGGTAAAGGCAGAAAACAATTTTTGCTTCTGAGGGCCTGAACTCAGGCTATTCCCATGAAGCACGAAGGTACGTCAGTCACCAAGAGTCTGGTTCTATTATGAAGACTGGTGACTACATTTCCAATGACCTCAGTCAGAGGCTGCAAAAAACTAGACAAAGGAGGCAGCAGGGAGTGGGAAATATTTTAGTAAAAAGGAACAAGAAACTGAAGGGAGTCAGACGAATTAGTGTTTATATGCAGGAGGGAACAGAAGGAGAAGTGAAAGTACAAAGAGCAGGAATATCTGGTAAGTGCACAGAAGGACACTGCGGGGCAGGAAGAAGGACCCCATGGAGTAGATGGGGTAACACAAGGACCAAAAAAAAGCTGACAGGTGTGCTAAACCATGTGAAATACCAGAAAGGCAGAGAGCAGCGGAAGAAAGGGAAACAAAGGCAAAAGTAAGCACGTGAGAAAATTGAGGACATTACAACCCTTGAGCACGTAAGTAACATGAACAGAACAGCTGCTGTTCTACATTTAGAGAGATGGTCAAGAGTAAAAATGGCATCACCCCAGACAAAGCACAGGACAGAGCAGGTAAACAGAAACACCTCAAAATGGAGAACAGGCAGCTTTCCCTGCTTATAGGTCAGATATGGATGCTTAATGTTGAGTGCAGAACCTGAAAACATCACCCAGAAGGCAGCTACTACTCCTCAGTTAGGCAAACAATGAGGTAGTATTTTTAAACATACGATATCCAATTTGTGAGTTAACCCAAGACTACCAATAATGTATGTATCTATTTTTTATTATTCATAATGTGTCAGGCAAGAATCAGTCTATTGGGAATCCAAAAGAGTTATTTTTCCTTCTACACAGAGGGTAAGCATTTGCAATAGGACCATAACGACATGGACCAAATACCCTCACCAGGGATTTGATAATTTTGATAAAGATATTTTTCTTGATGACACAAGCAAATAAAAAAAAAAATCAACAGATAACCAGTATAGCAAATTATAAATGTTTACAGTGTACAGAACATATATTTTCATAATATTTATAGTATAAAAGAGAAGTCACCCTCTGTTCTTCTTAAGTGAGGTATATATTCAGTTCAGCATATACACTGACTTCCTGCCCATCAAAAACTGAAGCACAGGCAGGAAACAGCCAGCCAGGGAAAAAGATAGACTCCAATTGGAGTTGTCAGGATTTCCAGCCCTCTCAAGTTAGAACTGCAGTGAGAAGATGCTGGTTAGCTTCCTGCATTTTAGAATGAGCGAGAAAATCCTCTTCAACTTCCTGCCTACCCATCAGTGATCAACAAACACATCAGAAGCAATTTTTTGCCTTTGTTGCAAAAATTCACAGGTTTTCTTGCTAATTCTGGGATGGGTAATGGTAGCAGTCAACTATTAAACCGCTCCAATAGTTTCACAGATGATTATTGAGTTAAAAAAAAAAATTTACTGTTATTATTTAGCTAACAAACAAATGCTACCATCTAATAAAAACCCATACCCGTAACTTTATTAAGATATCTAATCTAATAAATGAAGTAAATTATCTTCACATACAGTACAAATAAAAATGTATGACAAGATGTGGTCAAGGCAGTTAAAGATAGAGGAGAACAATACGTGTTGTCATTCTCTGTCCTTCCCTTTGCATTTCTTCTTGGAGTTGCATCACGTCTGAAGACATCATTCAGATCTGCAATTACTGAAAGCAAGCAGCAGTACCCTTTTAAAAGTTAAACTCTAGCAACCTTTTAAAAAGGCTCATAATTATGCAAACAGAACACACAATAATCACTGATGTGTGTAACCTCACAGCGGATACACTGTGATATGCTAACTACGAGCAGAACAGAGCAGAGCAATCATAAGGATCAGGTCAGAACTTGAAATCTTACTGCAAAAACTTCAATTTGGTCCACTTCAAACTCTTAGTCATAGAAGCATGCATAGGAAGCATGCAAAAATGTATTTTTACATGCCTATGTGTCCCTGAGTACACTTGTGTTATTAGCTACTTAGTAGAAAACTAACAGTGTGGAAAAGTTCACAGCTGCTGCTTCAAGAATAGGAAGGGGAATGGTCTCTAATACTAATGATTTAAATATTACCAGGATCTTGAGGCACAGCTATTGAGATAGAAGGTAATCAGACATCTAACTCAAACACCCCTCAAAAAAAAAAACAAAAAAAAAAAACAAAAAAAAAAACCAAAACCCCCAAACATTTCCATCTAGGATCTATTTTTATTTAGTGTCAGGACAGAAGACTCCTGCCTTCTGAACCCACCCACTTAGAAATGTGTTTATCTCAAAATCAAATTGATGTTCAACTACCAAGTTATCTTTTTGCCTAATTTATAATTATAATTTATGATTTTGCCTAATTTGCTAATGTAAAAGTAACTCAGTGAATCAACGTATCTACAGCAGAAGTAATAGCTTCTAAATAAACTGGACACACTGGTGTGCCTTTCTCATAAGCAAAAGGGTAAAAGAAAATGAGTAAGAACTTCCATAGTTTATGGGTTTTATGCAGAACTAAAAAAAAAAAACATCAGTAAATAATCTGGCTTTGTAATTTTACTCAACTTTGCTGTAAAATTGCTTCATCTTAGAATTTTGTTTTCTCATTTAAAAGTTACATACAGGCATATGAAACCGACTTCACCCAATACTGGCAGACTAACAAAAGACTGTAATTTTAACTATTCTTTATATTTTCAGTTAATTCAGAAAGAAAAAAAAACAACCACCAACCACATTACCAGCTTTATACAGCACTACAATTTGGCTGGTCTTCCCCTAGTGAAACTACTGAATTTAAACATGCAGCTGCACTATTTTTCATGAATGCACACAACAGTAAGAATTATCCAAGTTGCAAAAACATTTGCCTGACTAATTTTCATCAGAGAAGTCTTTTATTTTGACCAAAGTACTTAGGGTCGTTGGTACAGAAGTAATGACACAGAAAAGTGTTCAGGTACAAAATGTCTAATTCTTCAAACATTAGGTTAATTTGTTTTCTAAACCTAAACCAATATTTGATCGGTTGGACAAATATTTGAAATGCATCTGGCTAGTTACCTATTTAGAAAGAGAACAAATTTATTTAAAAGGACTTTTTCCCCCTCAGTCACCACAGAACAAAAGTTAGATTGAGCTCACAAGATTTTAAGACATTTTTAAATCTGGTCTCAAATTAGACCCCTCCTAACATTATTGCTGTAAGGACACTAGTGGTACATAGGAAATGCTTTAGGAACAGGAGTGCTTTAACAGGAAAGAACAGGTACTCTCTAAGAACTGATAAGGCAAAACACTCTTTTATCTATTATTTAAATAATAGCAGAGCTAGTTAAGGTATAGTTTTATCTTTAATGTAGGTACTAGGTTTTACCTTTGAATTAGGTATTAAGTATGAGCTGTCTTTCATGATTATTTCTGCTGTAAAAGTAACATCTGGAAGAACCATGATGTCTTCCAGTCATGTCCACAAGTAAGGTCTGTCCTTTTGTTTAAAAGAAATATTCAGCCTCTATTCTCCTTCTAATTCCCTCCAAGCACATCTATGATATTCTTAAACACGTTTCAGGTTGTCTCCACCTGTGCAGATGATCTCTTTCCCCTCATGTCAGGGCAAAGATCAGTATCCAAAGAACAAAAAATTAAATTTGGTCTCAGCCCAAGCCTTGAGACAGAATTTTACATTGCAACAAGACTTCATTAGAAACAGTCTTGATAATAATCATATGAAGGTGAGACATGGTGTGGGGGCACCTGAGCAAGCAAGGGGCATGCAGAAATCTGGATCCTGTCCCCACTGCGGGTCCACCAGTGCTGGCTGCAGGCGAGGTGGCTTTCTCCAGCTAGGCGTGGAAAGCCTCCCAGAGCAGAGAGATTCCACACCCTCCTCAGGCAGCGTGCTCTGGTGCTTAATTACAGTGAAAAATGTTTCCCTCATATTCAGCTATAATGCCCTGTTTCACTTCATGACCCTTTCTCACCCTTTCCCACTGTGCGCCTCAGCAAGGAGCTTGGCTCCAGCTTCTTGGTGACCTCCTCCTAGGGAGGGGATTTGGCCCAAGTAGAAAAGGAATTTTACATCAGTATTATGCTACTATTCTACTAGAAAATTTTTATCCATAATATTTAAATAAATATCCTTTTGAATAATACAGTACTCAAATATTTTAAGCACAGATCTAGAGTATTTCCACAAAAAAAAATAAAGATGCAGTTAATAACATGCAGCTCAGGTACTCCCGAAGCTTTAATAAAGTGCAGGTAGATGCTACTGCTTGCCAAATTTTGAACCATAGAACACCTATCCTTACTGCAGTGGAATACTCCACTATATCATTCAGGTGAAAAGAATAAGCATTTGACATTAGAAACATTTATATTAAAATTTACACAAAATTTCTGATAGGCTGCAAAAGACAAAGTGTAAAGAAGTGAAAAGCATAACCATCTCAAGGTTTATCTTTGGTTTAAAACTGGAAGTATGAGAAAGAGTTGAAAAGAGTTGTTACTTGCAAATGAATAATTAACCTGGAATGCTGGCTAAACTGTGCAGCCTATAAATTTACTAGAAATAAAAGCAGAAAAATAATTTTCTGATACAGTTCCTCTTACAAGCAATTACCAAGTTTTTTTAAGCATTTTGATCTACTCAAAGGGTAGATCTACTGCCAAACTTTTTGTATATCTTTTCTTTTAAATAAAAAAGTGCTTTAAACCCCACATTGAGAGGTGTCAGAAACATAACCCATATAAAAGAGCACACAGACCTCTAAAAGGCTTCTGAAATCCTTCACCCGTAATAAAAGCCTTAAAACTTTCATTACTTGCTTTTTAGCTTTTTAGAATAAGGATTTTATTTGAATTTCAACCGAATTAGGCTTAATGTTCCTGGTACTGTAACAATTTCAAATAATAATTTTCATCATTCTGTCCAAAAACTTAAATTGTCTGTCTTCCTTACAAAATTACGTGTTACAATAGGACACTAACTGTAGATTCTCTGAAATACTTCAGAAGTTTCACTGAAGGAATGCCGTTTGTGAATTCTGCTTTAGCATATGTTCAGTATATATAGTTATTTAAGTGCTGTACAATAAACAATACAGCAACATAAGCTTTCAACACATTTGGAAGTGAAGTCATAAAAACTGTCTTGTTTTGGCCAAAGTGCAAAAATTTACACCCAACAAATGCTGCAAATAGGAAGCCGCAAAATCCACTACAAAGATAGAAAATTTTGTAGCATTTTTGTGGCTCTTTCCCCAGACCGATAATCGGAATCAGAAAAACTAGACCACAAAATACCTAAATTGCTTGGTTAGCAGGGCCTTTTGTTGCTGTCCCTCCATCTCACATGCTTATCTGCACATGACAGCCAACAGCACGAGGAATAAGCCACAGCAGCACTTCTGTACCTTCATTAACACAGAATCCAGAATACAAAGGGCTCCGTAATAAGTGGAAAGTGGATTTATGGTATCGGTACAGGCACTACATTTTAAGAGCTGTAGTGGCTCCACAGTAATTAATAACTTCTTGGGATAATTGTTCACAGAGTATTTGGCTTGTGGTGACTCACACTTGCAGAAATGAGTAATTAGAAACTATTATAATAAGAATAAGATGGCTTTGCCAGAACAAGCGTTGGACATAGCATCATCCTTCAGGAAGAAATGGTGGGTGAAGGTATAAGCTGCATTCCCACCAGTTCTTCTGTAAACTCTTAGGTGGAGACACCTCTGAGAAAACTGCAAATATCCTTTCAACGCTCATGGGGACACTGTGGTCTGCATACAGGTTTGTTCTGCAGCTGGTTGGTTGTTTCATGCCCACGTCCAGCAGGGCAGGTACCACCAAGGGTGGGAAGACCTCCAGCGTTAGTGCCAGGAACACTGCTCCTGGTACATGGTGTAGCACGGGGCTTGTGTCTGTCACTAAGAGCAGTACTGTTCAGTGTTGGCAGCGCTGAGTATCATCGTACTGGCCAGTTTGATGCTAGCATTTTGTATGATGCCTGGATCATTTGAGAAGCTTTTAGTATGAGATGTCAGCTGGATCGCTGGCTTAGGCTTTCCATTTTTGTCTACTGAAGGAGAGATTTCTCTCCGGTCACTCAAGACCAGTGCTCCCTCCTTCTCAGCTTTTGAGTGAAGTGAATTGAGGAGGGGGAAGGAATAAAAATACATGATGATAATTCAGTTTTGAATGCTCATACAGCTCACACGGTTGACATAAAATCACTCACAGTTGTGAGTAATTAAAAACTGTAACTCAACAGATAAAAAGTGTTTGCAGGCAAAACCACAATTGGATCCTCCCTTGCAGTTTGTAAAACTGTCTAGTAAGGTCTGAAATTCTATATTTGCTCATATTATATCTGAAGGCATCTCAGTTCAAATGGTTTCCTGATTAAAGATAACATGGGACCAGAAAGAAATGAGTCTATCCAGAGCTGTAGAATCATTGCATGTTCAGCACTGAATCACTACAGAACCCTTTGACAGGAACGGTACTGAAACACTATGTATAACGCAGATACCAAAACTAAACTTGCTGTGCTGTGCCTAAAAACTATAACAAAAGAACTCATACGCTCTACAAAGAGGATCTCTCAAGGGCACTTTTACCCTGGGAGCCAGCTTATCAAATACTGTTCCAGTCTGGAAGTTCAGAAAGGAAAGGACACATTAGCATTTTTGTACCTTTAAGAAAGAAGGGGAAAACAAAAATCTTTAAATACAATTCTCTCAGCACCAGATCCTTTATACCAAGTAACCATAAACCCATATATTCCTGGTTACTGAAACAACGGTGGGTTAATATAGCAGGAGGAAATGCACCAAGGAAGTAATTTTATCTGTAATGTTCTTACAATGTGGGTGACAATGTAATAATTTGAATTTTTTCATTTTCAATATTATCTCTGAAATAGTTTCTTCCTTCTGCTCTGATTTACGGTATAAAATCCCCAAAATTATAAAAATACATTTCCATTTTAGTCTTTTTGGCTTTGCTGTATTTTTTTATAACTTTATCAGGCCTTAAATCCTAGAAATGCCTTTGCTCTGTCTGAAAGAGGAAAACTGAAATGCTGCTATAGACAGATGCAAAAAGAACATTTAGTATCCAGTTCTTTCAGCTGCAAAATCAAATGCACCCAATGGAACACAAAAAAGAATCAACATCAGACATTCATTTCAAACACACTACACAAGCGATCAAAGAAAAATGGGAAGAAATCTAAAGCAAAGCTACTTGCATAACAGACTGCATAAACCATTGAGTCTTTTGAGTGGGATAAGTATGTTTCAGACTGTGCCACTAATGTGACATTTTAATGGTGTGAGAACTATAAACAAAACTTCTTAAAGAGAGACAATAAACTATTAAGTCTGTTATACCATTTAAAGGACCAAATAAACAAACATACAACTTTTCCTGCCAAAAGTGGACATCACATGAATCCTGGTGATGGAAGCTACAGAGCTGAGAATGTTGGCACTTCTTCTGGACAATGAAACAAAACCACAGAAACCAGTAGGAGAAGCAGCCAAGTTTAGCCACCGTATTCAGGCATCATGATCCTATAAATACACATGCAGCATCTAAACAAGGCTACGATTGCCTTGTAAGAAAATGATCAGTTGTACCACACTAATAATATACTCTGAAATACTGAGGAATCACAATCAGTTTTCATGTAATAATAATAGAATGTTATTCCACACTTCAGTAATAACATTCTGCTGTAAATGTGCAGCAGACGTGTGCAGCAAAGGATCGGTAATTCAGATCCAGAGAATTATGCAGCATCTAGTCCAATCCAGTTACCAGTGAGGGCACAGGAGGAGGACACAGGAGGACACATACTGAACTACAAGGCTTACACTGATAAAGGAGCTGGCTGGAACTACTCTTTGTGTGAGCTCATTACATACTGTGAGCAGGATGCTATCACAGAAGTGCTTAAAATGAAAGCTGACAACATAGATTCCTGTTATTTTGCTTGACTCAAAAAAAAAATCATTTACACTGAAAGCTTGCTCTTCATTCATATCATGAAGAGTGCAATATAAAATATGTTATCGTAAGAAAAGCATGTCACAGGAAAAACCTCTTGATTTCATTTAATTTAAAAAGAGACAGAAGTGGGTCGATTTGATATACCATCATGACTCTGCTTTGTTTACCAACAAATACCATGTACTACTGCCCATAATTCAATTTTAGCAGTATATTATCTAGCAGTTTTATAATCAGGATCATTTTTACTACTGGCAATGATATAAACTTGGACAAGGATAAAATTCAACACTATCAAATGGAAGGCATCAGAGTTATGATTTCTAGGCACAAGTGGTAATTGGATTGGAAGGCAAAGTTCAAGAAAACAGTAATACTCTTGTGTATTAACAGAAGGCCTGTTCTGCTCTGTAGTGTACTACCCAAGGCCATTTCCTTCCTTAATATTAAAATTCTAATCAGCCTTCATTTCATCTACAGAAATTTATGACCTAGTCCAAGTTCTGTATATAGCTTCAGAAACAAACAGACTTGGAATATGAGACCCAGCATGTTATAAATTCTTAATTCAACTATAAAAAACTGTACATGCACAAGCGGAGAATGTTTAAAACATGCCGAGTTCCACACTGTGCAACACAGTGGAATTACTGCTACAAGCACTACAAACGTCTTAGCCTCTAAATGCATCTGTACTAATTACAGATTTGATGTTAAGATACTGGACACACTCTAGATGAAATGAAAACTAAGAACTATAACCACAAAAAATAATTTACAAATTTGTCTTAAGCAGTGCTTTCCAAACTGTGGGGCACCCGCTATGAGCAATATGCCTGTTTTTCCTAAATGGTTTGTAAGCACTGCCAGAAAACCTGAGCATGTTCGCCTAAGCGCTGCTGCTGTTACAGTCAGTGCCTTTGGCAGGACCTGTGTTTGAGGGCTTGCAGAATACTCAAAAATAAGCTGTTTCTTCTAAATAGAGAATTTTAGTTAGCTCACTCAAATCCTTACCTGGTGGGGGTTTTTTTTTTTGCTCCCAAAGAGACACTTACCTCTGCTGTGAATATCATATCTCAAAATTAAGCCAACAGCAAAGAAAAGGAAGTCTGGAAAACGGAACAAAAGCGTGAATACTCTGCAAGGTAAATCAGGGAAATGCCTAGAAGGGCAGAATTATAAATCTAAATGCTGAAGTCTCTAAACAAAATACTAAAACACCAAGCTCAAGCTTCAAACAGTAGTAACAAACCCTGAAGACCACAGGTCTGAAGGTATGCATTTAGTCTTCATGCCTCCATACAGCTGGAGAGTAGGTGTCAAAACAAGTGGGTGTGCCGCTGAGAACTGTGATGTAGCAATATCAACCACACCACTTCCTTCTTTTCTGTCCTAACAACAGGTTCAACCCACCTCCAGCTCCTCCATTCATGAGCACTACAGCGCTCACCATCCTTCTGCCTCTCTCCTACAATCCTCACCTCTAATAATGCTGATTAGTAATGCAAGATTTGCATACAAAGGCAGCTCTCTTCGGTTGCTATTTGTCCCAGTAGCAGGTTAGCTGAGAAATAACCACATACCAGGCACATCCCAGAAAGGGAGGCAATACAGACATCCCAGCTGCAGCTTGTCAGGAAATGGTCATGTTCAGATGGGCCAGCTGCTTGGCAAGAAAACGCCCATGTTGAAATCAGCTAGCAAGCCAGGAGGCACACACATACCCTTTTGGGGCGCTGCTTGGCCAGCAACGGTGCCACTGAGCCCAACAGCACCCGCTGTCTCAGCTGCTAGGAGTTAGAGAAAGCACTCTTCCAGCTGTCAGCACTGCAGGTCTGACATAACAGAAATGTGTGAAACCTAAGTTTGTGTGCATGTGTATGCATGTGAAAATAAATAAAGGCAGATCAGCCTACAAGTTTGGGACATTGCACAAAACAAAATGGGATGGACTAAATCTTACGGCGCATAAATAATTTTCAGCAACCACTATCAAAAAAGAAGGGATGGTGAAGTACAAGAAACTACTCCAGCTGGCCATGTAACCGCTAAGGAATTCACCTAACGTCCCTGGGCCACAGCACTGCCTTCAGACACCAAAAATTTAAAAAGCTTTTAAATCCAGAATAGCTCCACTGTCTCACACCAGCCTCTGTATACTGCAGTACCATGGGAAAGAGGGGAAATACGAGGAAGAAAAACTTCACTCAATCCATGCAGTTCAGCAGCAAGCAGAGTTGCCTAAGTCTGTCAAGTAAAATGGCATCTTAATTGTAAAGTCATTTTCAGTATTTGAATGCAATTGGATGCAATATTCCTTTTCCAATCCATCAGATACACCTGAAAATTAGAAGCAACTCTGCAGACGCCCTAAGACTGATCCGCCTGCATGTTATCGGAACAAAAATCTTGATTGGCCAAACTTAGCATCCCGTACATGCTGTACTAGAGCAGGTGCTGCTGGAGCTACTTGTATTTCAGATTGCAGAAGCATTTCACTGATTGACCAACAGCTCTAAACTATATTTGGGAAAGCATCCCAGAGCTCTCAAACCTTCTGTTTAGTGTCTCTGAGCATTTGTGAATAAATAAATAAGAAAATTCAGAAAATACCACTACAAACCAGCAATTGTAAAAAGTGAAAGAATATAATTATGTTTACAAGTTTAGTTGTAAAAGATTTCTACAAATTAGAGCCTGTAAATACATCTTATTTTATATAATAACAAAATCCTCACAGGACATACTGGCAATTTAGACAGACCTTCAGTGACAGGGTACACATGCAGACCCTATTGGTGATTTTCCATTTTTTCTGCTGTGTCTCAATTCTTTTAATAAAAGGTAGGGTTTGCAGGTTGCGGGGTTTTGTGTTTGGTTTTTAAACAGGCTACAGCTATGGTAGAGACTGTTCTTCCATGTTTTTATTAATTTTACATTTTTAAAGCATGCTACCAAATGTCTTCAGAAAGAATGTGACACACCGTTTATTCTGCCTGCTTATTCTGGACTCAGTTACTCTTACAGAAATAATTAAAACAGCAGGAAATAATGCCCTGCTCAAACTGATAGACACAAATTGCAAAGGGAGACAAAATGCCAAAAAGAACAGGGAGCTGAGAGGAGCTGACACACACTGTACATATGAACCTAGAACTGAAGTTTATTGCCATATTAAAGTTGTCTGTCAGAAACGAAGATTTCTGTAACACAACAAGTTACATGCAAAGGCACTGAACTCTGACACACTGTGGAGAGCAGACATACAGGGCTACAACAGAGTAGCAAAGGCAGCAAGTATCTGCCACTTAGAAATAACAAGTGACTACAAACGTAGCATTTGTGCAGGTCTGTGGGTTTTTTTATCTAGCATAAAAATATTAACTGAGAAGCGTATCAAATTAGGCTTCTCAGCCTTAATATTTTCTGGCGATTTGAACATGGCCAGAGAATAAGATAAGCATCTTTATAAATCCAGTTGGCTTCACTTTAAATCCAAAAGATTGTGTCTAAGCTGCACAAGAACAGGAGCCTACATAAAATCAAATTTTGAATACAAAACCAACCCAGTTCTGCTCATCATCCTCTATTGGGAATCCTGTCTGCAGCAAGTGTTTTGTGAGCTCATTGTCCTTCACCAAAATACTGTACAACCTGCAATTGTTTTTGCAATTGTGGGGGTTTTTTTTTGTTTTTCTTGTTTTGTTTTTTTTTGCATCAGGGCACTTATCTTAGGGACAATATATAATTTCTTATTTAAAAAAAGGTTTTTGTCTTAAGTTTACAGTAATGAAGTATTTTCATCAGCACTGATGAGTTAGAGATTACTTCAGCTTTTTTTGCAGGTTTTAGGAGTTTTTTTTAATCAGGCTGGTAAGTATTCCCCATTTACCAGTGCAGATCAGCTTAATTGCTTAGCAGCTAAAACTTGGAGCAAACAACGGTATTTTCAAAACAAATACATCAAGTTAAAGCAAGGGCAGTTGTGGTTCATCTGAATCATATGGCTCCAGATCTCAAATCTAAGCTAAGGAAATAGAGGTTATGACATCCTGCAGCTGGGACAAGTAGTGTTCATAAAGCAACGTTAAATCAAGGCCACTTGGCCAGTTCAGGCAGTTGCTTGCGTGGAAGTGAAAGATCCCATGAGAGCATTAAAAAAAAAAAAGAAAGGTTTTGGTGTCCTAGCCAAACCCCCCTTCCTTCACTTAATGCTACCAGAGACTATGTTTCATCAGAGCAAACGACTGTGGAAGGTTGCTGCCAAGGAATTGCTACTGATTTATTTACATCCAGTAACAGAGAACAGGAATTAAAACACTTTGCAAAACACACTGGCAAGTTAATTACAAAAGGTCTTCCCATGCTATGCAAATACCAAGTGAGTGAGCCTGCCACTTGGTAGGTTAGTTTTCAGAAAGATCAATTTGGTGATCACCATCAGGCTACGCAAATGCTAATATCAACACAAAGAAAGTCACAGTGGCTGGGAGAAGTAGCTGGGAGCTTTAGCAAGGCAGCAATATGCATAGTGGGAGCAGGAGCATAGGCAGATAAAAGTTTTCATTCAGTCTGAGAATCTCAGGACAAAGTTATTTTCCAGTCTCCCATTCAGAAGCATTTTAAGATCTATTTATTGATACAGAAAGCATTGATAAAACACCCGAGAATTGACATTTTCATTTACAGCAGATGAAAAAAGTTTTCTAAATTTTTTGAGACAATACTGGTGGCTGAAGTAGAGGGACCATTCACTGCCTCCCTGAATACAGGAATAACTGCGCCTGTAGCTTTTTTTTTTTTTTTTTTTAAAGCGGGGAGGAAGCATGAAACAGTAGTACTGATTGGAGACTTCCATGACACTGGATGCCAATGTCATGCTGTGTAAACATGTGGACCCATTAGACAATTGTTGGAAGCAGAGAATTCTAAATTTGATCTAGTGATAGGACTCATGCTGTTTGGAAAAAAAAAAACACGGCGCTGCAAAACCACACAAGGGAAATGTTTCAGACCTGCTAAAAAAAAAAAAAAGAAAAAAATACCATGTGAACAATGATGTATTAGATGGCCTGCAGATCTCAGCCTCTGGAGAGTCTTGACAGACAGAAAAAAAGACCAGAACTCTTGGCTCACAAACTGTTAAATAAGTTTGTAACATGTATTTCAACCTGAAACGTTAAAAACTTTTTCATAGAGAAAAATTTATATTCACATGCAGAACACAAAATATTTTCCTTGCTAAAAGACAGTCTGCAACAATGATTTGTATCTTCTTCCACATTTCTAGTGCACATTACTGCCTGAACTAATGAATTCATTTTAGTGAAGCCTGCGCTCTACGGTATCCCCAGTGATGCTGGTCCAGGGAAGGGAGTGGTAGTTAACTGCCTGCCTTTGGTTTGTGCTGGCAGTGCAACACTTTTTGCTTTATAGTACTTAATGGTCTAAAACACATGTTGAAATTAACTCCTTCATTAGCTATGCAGCTGCTCCTCCTTATCTCTCTCATTTTTCTTCATTATAGCACTGCAAAATTTTATGCTGTGATTCAGAATTATATATGATTACTACGATACATGATTTATATTTGTTAGAATATAAAATACAGGCCTCATGAATAAAATCATACATTACATATGACACTTGAAAATGTACTCTATTCTTTAAGCTATCTAGAAATACTATGCTAATTCTGTCCACACTACAACTTCATTTCAAACTGATTAACAAGGTTTTTATTCCACTCAAGTTGCTTACATTAAAAGACAAAAAACAGTGTGTTCAGCTCCCAGCAAAACTGCAAACCCACTTTAAGGCTGTCACTACAAAACTTGTTACTCATGTCCACAGGCTTATAGATGTGAAGAGCAGTGTGTATAGCTCAGCATCTCAGTTATGATTCATGGTGTGATTTAATCATTCCTGAAACTCTGTGTACTACATGAAAGAAATTGTACTTCAACAGCAATGATCAGAAAGCAGAAGATAACGCAGAGAGCTAACCCCAAGAGCTGTTGAGTCACAAAGGAGGGAGGCAACGAGGTACACGTTACCTTTGTGAATCCAGAGTAGGTCAGCAGTAGCAAAGCTTCTCTTTGGTGACTGCTGAGTGACCACTGTGGACAGAACCTTTCTCCAGCCCACCCCTAAGAGCTCCATGAGCACAACAGCAGTCCTTGGAATGCAGATCTCAGTATTGCACCTTGCCATGCATGTCAATAAGTTTGTGCAACTTAGCCAGCCGAATTCAACAGCAATTTGCATGTCTAATTCTAGTCATATTCATACATGTACGGATACGAGGCCACAGGCCACAACTAAGGCACTGAAGGACTGCATTTGTGAGAAGCCATCTGCCATGGCCTATCCCCACATGGCTGGAGCTCCTGGAGCTCCAGAACCTGTTACAGCTGCTTCACAGATGGGACTTCAGCAGTAGGAGGTATCACCCTGGTCTCTTCACATCCACTCATTTAACTACTTAAATCCTCCTTCCCACCTAACACACACAGAGGAAAAGAGCTTTCCACATCCATTTTCTGCTCTAACACACAGAGCAGCTGTCTTACTAGGTCCTTGAACACAAACTTGTATGAAAGTATAAATGGAAGATCTGCTGATTCTCTGCATTATATTTGTGGCACATTCCTTTCTGTTCTTGAGAAGAGAGGCCGGCCAGCCACTGCGACCAAACAGCCAGCCACTACAGCTTAGTCTTAAGACCACTAGAGTTGGTCTTAGGTGATTTCCATGCATGACATCGCAAATACACATTAGCCATGGAAATCCTTTTCTCTTAAGAGCAAGACCACATAATAACCACAGTTTGTGCTTCTATTTACTATTCTTCATCAAATTATGAAACTAAAATTGCAAGCAAAATACTGGTTGCACTGTTTGTTTTTGTTGGGTCCTTAAACACCAGCCACAGTATGTGAAACAGAGGGCAAAGAGAGGCTGAGTGGAGCAGGGGAGCTGGGTAGCTCTAACAGTAACACCGAGTAGTAAAGACCAGAGCCAGTGCTAATAGCAGAGAAAATAAGGAAAAAAAATCTCCACCAGAAAGAGATCAGATCTTTTACAGACCATTATTGCGCCTCTCAACAAAGCTTTAATACAAAAAGAATGAAGTGGCACAGGCTGCTACCTTAAACCATTTTTTTCCCAAATTAAGTATTCTGCTTACCTCAAAATTCAGTCCTAATTAAGTACCCTTGAACTAGTTAATCTTTCATTTTAGAAGAAAGCTCATCTATTCTTAAAAGTTATCTTGCTCTCCAAATATTACTGTTCAATCATTTATCTAAGCTAAAATACTTAAACCTCTTTAATGCCTATGTATGTATATATATTTTTTAACTGCAACACATAGGGAAATTAGTGCTTTACTTCATTTTTCTTCTTCAGATAAGTTACATCTGCATATTGAAATACTGGTTACAAATTCTGAGCAGTCAGATAAATTATACTTTAATTTTTATATTTTAATAAAATATACTTGTTCTCTGTATTTTTTCACCACAGTGTGCAAAGGAGCAGATACATACTCAGTAATCAAAGTGAGTTAGTGTAACACAGTGCGCCAAACCCACTACTTTTTACAATAACCAAACTGACATTTATCATAATATCATATTACAACACAAACATTTGATATCAGGACTGTGAAGTGTCAGTTTTAACCCACCAAACATGACAATTTCAGTGACAAAAAGGAAGTTATGTTTCTATTTTTAAATCTACAGCTTTTATGCAAGTTCCACAATTCACCTCACAAATGTAAATAAAACCACCAACACCACTGTGATACTTTAATTCTATCAACTTTTCAGCTACAGTCAAGTCTGTACATGCAGCAATTCAACACCAAACATCATGAACAATTACGTTACAGATTTCCTAATCACTGGAAGAAAACATTGTATAGTGTAAATGCTACATACAAAAAAATGAAAGTGATCCATATTTATCAGAATTGATTAAATTTTATTTAAATTTCTTTCAACCACCTACAAACAACTGTTTTACCTTTTCTTTTCTTGTTTTCTTTTTTCTTCCCAGTGGCTCAACCTCAGACTGACATTCTCCTGGGCTGCACCTCATGTAAGTACAGCTATAGCAATACAGGGTGACTTACTGTATATATTTACTTCATCAATGTACAACAGTGACAATATTTACCAAAATTGGGACTTCTAGACATGCCATTTACTTCTGTGAAAAAGTACTGGATTACTAAGTCCTCACTGAAAAGTAAGCTAAGGCAAGCAATATTTACTCCCAGATCGTCCTTCTCAAAGATCACAAACCAGCCACTGAAGTAGTCTCAAAGATACATCCAATTTACTACATCTTTATGGGTTTGTGAAATCTGGACTTTATGGAAGTGTCCCGTGATCTTTAGGCGCTCCAGGGCTTCTTTCTTCCCAGGCAGGGGAACCTCTGTCACCTAGAGGAACTGCAGGAACAGACTGGATGAACATCAGCACTCAGAAGGTTTAACTGTCATTATTTCTGCAAACTGCTTGCCAATCCATGTGAAGACAAAACTGAGGCTGTAGCACTTTCCTCACCACCTCTGCCACCAGGCCATCATGACAGTTAAAACTGCCTGAAAGCCCACTGCCCACATCAATGATTTTCATACATTGACAAGTGTCCATCAGGGAGAAGGAGAAAGGCAAAGCCAACACCTAGTCAACCAGCTTGGGCTAACGCTGCAGGAAAGACACACCTTTAAGAAAGCTAAACAGATCAAAAGGAAAGAGACACAAAACTCGGTCTTTTCTAAGTGGCCAACACCATTCATCTGAGCACTGATGGTGCAAATACCGTCAATACTCTAAGGGTGTATTTGCATGCAGCCTGAAGAATGTGCTGTCGTGCAGGGGTTGGTACCTGTGCAGAGTGGTGGGCAATAGGTGAGTTGTTCACACGTACAGTTAATGAGCAAAGGACTATAAGCCAGGAATTATTTAATGTTGATACCAGCTCTGCCAGTACCAAGTGCTGTTCTGTTGCTCTCGGCAAGTCACTTCATCTTCTTGATGTTCTCCTATGTACAATGAACATAACATTTCTGTGCCCAGGGCCCATCTCCCCAGTGTTTAATTTTCAATTTAATATTCTAGACATAAATGCACTGCCTCCCTTTGATAAAGTACAGTCAGTATCAATAGGTAACACTTTTTAAAAACTTATTTCCAACTATTGTGAAACAGGAGCTGAATGTTTATGGAGTAGTTATTTTTTATGTCAGTTTACCATAGGGCCTCTTTAGCCACAAGCTTGCAGCCGGAGGCCCCAAGGCATTTTTGGGAATGGAAACTTTTTGAGTTCAGCTCTTAACAAATTTCCAGCCTGCAGTATGTTTTTCATTAGTTTACATGGTGTTATAATAAATGATGCACTTACTCTTTCATTTTATGATTTTTTTAAACATGCAACAATTTTTCTGTGTCTGTTTTTTATTACTTTCAATATACTCAACCACACTAATCTTAGAGTTTATGTATAAAAACAGAAAGGATATATTGAGTAAGAGATCAGCTACAGCAAGACAAGCTTCTAGTTTAAATTTTTCACTGAAGGCCAATCATAAACCAATTACATGTATGCAGCTCCACAGACAGCCATCCTTTTAGGGGCCATTGTTAAAAAAAACCAAAATGTCCGTTATCCCAAAACCTAGAGTGGCCTAGAGAAGACTCCTCTAAGGTATACACCTGCAAGACAGAACTAAAAAAGTTTGATCCCACTGGCCACATACAAAACATCCAAAAGCCTCCCTAAGCCTCCACGTAACAGAATTACAAAAAGGGTTGTTTTTTTTTATAAACCACAGGATCAGAGTAGTTAGGTTGGAAGGGACCTTTAAAGATAATCTAGTCGACTCCCCTGCAGTGAGCAGGAACATCTTCAACTAGATCAGGTTGTTTACAGCCCCATCCAACCTGACCTTGAATGTTTCCAGGGATGGGGCACTTACTGCCTCTCTGGGCAGCCCGTGCCAGTGTTTCACCACCCTCATCGTAAAACATTTCTTCCTTATATCTAGTCTGAATCTACCCTCTTTTAGTTTAAAACCATTACCCCTTGTCCTGTTGCAACAGACTGACCTGGTACTTCTCTACATCGTTTTGGACCCCCCAAGAATGCTTTCAATGAACTAGAGTGAATGGCAGGACACCAAGATAGCCAGGGGGCAGGAACACTTGCCCTGTGAAAGGCTGAAGGAACCTCAGGGTGGAGAAGAGAAGGTTTTGGGTGGCCCTTACAACCACTATGTTACACCTACAAGAGGCTTATTGAGAAGACCAATTGAGGCTCTTTCAAACAATGCACGGTATGATATAAAAAAGACAATGGGCATAAGTTAAAAAACAGATGGATTGCAACATAAGGGAAAATGTACTTTTTTTCTTTTTTTTTTTTTTACCATTAGGACAATCAAGCATTGGAACAGATTGTCCAGAGGTTACACAGTCTCCATCCTCAGAGATTTTCAGGACCTAGTCTGATCTCACAGCTGACCCTGCCTTTGGGCAGGAATTTGGAAAGATGACCTCCTAAGGTCCCTTCCAACCTGAATTATTTTATGATGAATTTGGTCCAGTAAAAAACAGTTAAAATTTTAAATACCAGAAACAAAACTCATCCAGAATTTGTTCAGACTGACTTTTTATTTTTTCTTGCTACCTATTATAATCACAGGCACATTGGTTTGCTAATACTGTGGTGCAATAATTTTTTTAAAATTATCACAGAAAAACAGCTGTGGATAGCATTTAACCTCAGACTCCCAATTTCTTAATTGAAATCTTAATTGAAATCTTCCACTGGTGGCTATAGCTTTTTGAAACAAAGTACAGACAGGAGAAAAGAGGCAAATAAAGGTTTGCCTTAATGAGTTTTGGACACACAGTAACAGCAGCCATCAATAACCTTCATAGTGAAGTACCTGTGTCACAGCTAAAAGACTTTTTTTAAAAGATTACCTAAGCTGTCTTTCCCTGATTGCAGCTCGTAGAGATGCCAGGTCTAATCTTTGTTAGGGTGAAGTACTATGATGCTTTGATCGTCACATTGGATTCTTTGCATCCCAGTATAAACTGGCCCCAGCAAATACAAATGCACTTATAAACAGGTGTTAACAGTGACCCAAACAATATCCCAAATATTTTAAAACTAGCAATATAAACAAATCATAGTATAAGGGAAAAATAAAGTTTCTAAAAAAACCCCAAACACTTAACATTTCAGAATTTAAGTCTCCATCCTAAAAGCACAACTACCCACGTGTAAAATCAAGCCAAGGTTCTTTGTACCATCTTGTCTTACCCAAAACTAGTTTGGTGAGCTCTCCAGGAAGCCAAAAGCAAATGCCTTTAACACTGTACTCTCGAACATCAGCTCTGGAATGTTTTCAAGGAATGTTCATCTTTCCAGATGCATTTCCACACATCATTGCTAGTAATTTAACTCAACACATACATAATACAGACATTACAATAATTCAAGATAGACAAGATGAGCATGTCAAAAGGGTTACGTGCTTCTTAGTTTGTGCAAGCCAAGTTCACTACACAAGATTCCCTCACAGCCCCCTGTTCCAGCCCATTGGCATTGCACACATGCCACTTCCCATCCACAGTCATACCAGGGGCTCCTTTCGTTACCCATGTCTCCTTCAGAACCTACTCCATTTATCACCATGAGGCTTTATGTCTCCATCTTGCCTCCAGTCTCTTGCTGCTTGCTAAGATATACGTCTCCTTCATATTGATTTCAGTACAATTATAAACCTTCATTCATACCAGCTTCCTTCCTCTCACAAATTAAAGGCTTGGTTCAGCTTTCCCTTTTGTTCAGTCTCCCTTCCTGCTAGACCAGAACATGTTAATTTTGCAAAAAGAACCATTACTAATATTTTGTATTTAGGAGACATGTTAAGGTTGTCAAACAACATGTTAAACTTGATTGTGAGAATAGCAGAGGTGAGATCAGACATACTATTATGCTGGAAATCATTATAGATGCCACCAGTGAGTAGGGATAACTGCAACTACGGGTCTGCAACTGCTGAAAAGCCTACTGCTTTTTCTTATTTTTCTCTTCAGTAGTTAAAATTGATGCTTATTATCACTTACTGCCATTTACCATCCCCAGGTGCCAAAAAACCCAAAAAAACCAAAAAAAACCACAACCACCAAAAACAAAGACTGTCTATACATTAGGTTCAAGAACACAGGGGAGGTCCTTTGGAGGAGAAAAGCTGAAACATTTGAGAAAAAGAGTATGAACATTAATCAACATTAATGATCAGGGTTTAACTTTAAGACATATTCCAGCAAAATTCACACAGCTAGGAAAAATACAGAAAATACATCTCTTTCTGTAGGGTATATACATTGGGAAATACAAACAGTATTCCCTCTGCCAACCTTTCTAAGGGGGAGCAGTTCTCCACTGTATGTATTTGCCTATTTTAAGTGTTTTATATATAGTTGATACACACATTTTTTTAAGATAGCCCTCCCTTTTTATTTTCCCTCAATAGAAATCTTAAGGGTGTATTCCCAGGGGCTGACAGCATCAGGAAAACTAGGCTATGCCAACAAGAAGGGATTCCAGTCAAACAGCATCATGTCTAGCATTGTGTTTCATTTACAAATCTTTCATTTCTAAATGAATGGCAGCTCAAAGTACACATTAAACACATATACTTTCTGCTTAGGTATGTAGAGATTGTTAGAGATTAAGCCACTTTTAATTAAAGACTTAAGCAGGTGTCAGTTCACAATACTCTTTGAATTTGGTTTAAACGGATAGACATTCCACGATTACCCAGCAGCGCACTTTAAATACAAGCAGAATCAAAGAGATCTTCCTAAACAAAGCAAAGGAAAGCTACTTTGTTGGATGGTCTGAAGTTTGGTACTACTCATCTGTCATATGGATCATCATACATTGAGTTGGAAAAAGCATTTTAAAACACTTCAAAAATAAACAAACACACTGCAAACAGCTCTACCAGGCAGAACCCCAGGCCACACAGGACCTATTAATTTCAGTGGGGTTTTGTTTTGCCTCTACATATGCACCTAACTATCCAAAGTTAATTTGCAGTATCAAGGCTTGAAGCAGATAATTCAAAAGCATTCTGGCCTCAAATAACCAGAGCTTTAAACACGGAAATGGAATTATTTCTAAGTAATCTTTTTCTCGGTGTCATACTTCACAGTGACAGAAATATGAAGAGTACCCTGTTTCTCCATTACTCAAAGGTTCTTTATTTTCTTTTTAAGGGAAATCCAAAGATTAATTTAAAACCATCTGATGAAAATACTTTAATATTTACCTTCATATTTTCTTGTAATATATACTGAATTCAAGTGAAGTGATTTCCAAAATTATCCTGGATGCTTCTCATTTCAAGATGTTAAATATTGGCTCTTATAAATTTCCATTACACGTTGTCTGACAATATTTGCTGCTCTGGACTACATGAACTGACTTTAATTCTTACAGAGGTAATGATAATGAAGTTTGTAGAAGTTGGGCACAGATGATATTTTATAATTTCATACTCATTACAAGCCCCTCCTTTCCAGGTCTAATTTCATATAAAGCAAGTGTAAAAAATGGTTAGAACTGTCAAATGCATTAATTCTTTCGATCCTTTTTACTTATTATATCATCAGTAACAGCCACCCGCAAACTGGTCTCCTAATTATGCTGTAAATGATGGCACTATACTTTTAACATCTCTGCAGTGGTGTAACAGCTGACACCTGAAGACAATGAAAAAGCACAGATGTAATCCCAGAATTTTCTAATTAGTAAATCACAAACTGAAGTCCCAAAGCCAAGACAAGGCTATTAATAGAGCTGTGGGAAGAAAATAACGAGGGAGATGAGACAGCAATCCGCCAGCTGACTAGGTCAATGCAAGGCATGTAGCAGGTAGCTGGGAGGATGGCTAACACAGACAGGGAGGCAAAGAGCACAGTTGCCGAAACAAAGGATGCTGACCAGTTGGAGCTATCATCTACAGGAACCAAGTACCAGCCTGCATCTCAGAGGCTGGTTAATGGAACCTACACAGCATGGCTGCAAAAGCAAAGTTTAAAAACAGCATAGGATGACTAGCATAAAAGCACAATTCTTAGAGCTTCAACTGATTTTAAAGGAAAGACTAAAGGTCAGCACTCTTGTAAAAGTCAGGTTTCTACTTCAGCATTAACTACAGCAATATTGCATACAGAGAGATGTGAAAAATAAAAAATGGTAGAAACCAAGATCTGTTTGACTGCTTCAGCAACAAGGTCTAAATCTGGAATAACCGCGAAGGCTTGAATCTCAAAACATGCACCAGTGCATACATACTGGCTCCTAAATTTTATCAGTTTTTTATCTGGAGACAGTACAAGGAATCTCCCTTAGCCAGGAAGGAAAACTATTAAAGTCAAGTAAGATTCTTTCACCTGCTATGGTAGGCACAGGTTATTAAGTGGATCTTTGTATGGCTGCTCCACCTCCAGTTTTATTTGCTAGGAACTGGTTATGTAACTAACACAAAAGAAAATAACCATTTCTAAGTTGTTTTCCTTTGCAAGCTCTGGGCTCCCAGGAAGAACTGAGAGAATTCAAAATCAGCTTCCCTTCTGTTGCTCTCTTGGGTGTTTCTCTTTGAAGTGGCACCCTAAGTGGCTGCTCATTCACCAGTTTTGTAGGTAGCCTTTAAAGCAATGCCTTCCACCCTTCAAGCTTATGTACAGAAACATACAATTAATTAAAGCAAGTTAGTGGTGTTATTATTTCAGCCTTCTATTTCTACTTGGTGTCAGACTCTAAGACACAAGTCTTCTTTGTAGTAGGATTTCAGGCACCTGGAGAAAACCCTGAACTTTATATAGTGATCTGATATGGTTCCTGTAACACACAAACAATCCAAGAGAACTATTTAGCTATCGCTTAAAGGAAAAATACATTCCAAAACTCTAGAAACAGAGTCAAACTCCACAATGGCTCTAACTACTTTGCAGTGTTACTGTGCTGTATTCAACTGACTGTTTAACCCTTTGTTCTGACATGCGATTTTTAAATCACTTTTTTCCCCAAAAAGAAGAGTAAGCCTACAATTAAATTTTATATGGAATGATTCCAAAGTAGAATGGCTAGGAAATCTTTGTTTGTTAACAGACAAATGGACCACTTACCTGCCAGATGGCTGTAATGCAACAAAAAGTGCATCTAATGCTGCTTATAATAGCAGTGGCCAAGTGCCACATTACCAGTTTCCAAATATTTTCCTGGTGTGGAATGTTTGTAAACCATCCTCTTGCACTGCTGCCAAACTCCAGGAATACTCTGCAGGACAGTTTTAGTCCCTAACTAAAAAAAAAATCCCCACATTATTAAGAATGATTGTGAAGAAAATATTTCAGTAAATCTCTCCTAATGTAATGGCTTTCTCCTCTATTTCCACATAGCATGTATGTTGTTTATTTTCATTCTTTGAGCACAGGATTTTATAGCCATAATTATCTCATTTTCTCATAGTACAAACAGTCCAATTTTTATTCATTGAGGTCAGTATTGTTGTTGCATTCTTCCTCTGGGTTTTTTTCTTCCCTTCAAAATTTTATATTAACAAGTACAATGGATTTATGCTATCAAAATACCTGCTGGGGTAGAGATTTACTAATAAGTTGTATTTTCAATAGATCAAAAGTAGCAATAGTAAAATGGACAGCTAGGGGAAATGATGTAATGATGTTTTAACTCATTTCCATTCTCCATATCCTTTAAAAGTCATAGTTCTTCAACCATGCAACCTCATCTTAAAAGATTTTTGTGCAAGAATTTTCACCAAAATCTGGAGGGCTTTAAGAAGTAATATTCAATCAAGCAGATTTCAGAAGCTAGGAGTGCTTCATGGTGTCAGGTTATGAAATCCTGCTAGCTAGCCAGTCTTGAGCATACAATCTTGCTGCTTTATGTCTTTTTTAAAGGGTTGGGAGGCTAAACCCAAGAACTTAAAGACTGCGGTAGGGCCCTGGACTTTTTCCCTTCTTATACATCTCTCCTGTTTCTCCTGTGCTGCGAAGTAAGCAGTAGTGCCTTCAGCCTGTACTGTGGTCTTCACAAAATACACCCAGAGGGTTAAAGCCCTTCCTCCTCCCTTCCCACCACCTGAGGTCTGCAAAGGAAAGAGCTGCTGAAAGCCTGGTAACAGGAAAAGGTCAGGAGTAGGGTATTATATTCTGTATGTTTGGATTAGCCCACAATAGCTAAATAAACTGATCTAATGTCCAATGACATTTTCAAACAATAGCTAATAAAATCATCCAAAGTATGCAGAGACAAAAGATGCACACAGACACACCAGAATACATCTCTAATACATCCACATGAGCCATGACCTAACAGTGAATTTCAGCAGTCTGGCCATCCAAATTAGAGGTCAAATATAAAGAGGCCCAAGTTAAAAAGCCTACCCATTAGAATACTCCTGCTTTGCCCATTATTATCACTCCCGTTTGTATGCAGCTATCAGGTTTTGCCCTATGTTTTTAGCATAGAACCATATTTTTGAAACAGAATCACAGTCTTCTCAAAATAAATAAATAATAGACATACTACTGAAGTTAATCACAAGCTTTGAATACTTCAGGAAGGCTCCCCTGAATTAGCTGGGTTAGCAGGTCTGAGGAATTTTCACTAAAACCACGAGGATCCTGAGTCACATCAGCAAAGGAAGGAGCTGCAACAGATCCAGATGCTATCACTCCACTCCCAGCCTGTTTGTTGCTGCCCTTCTGCTGCAGGTTCCCACTCCTGTAACAATGGAGCTGGCACAAAGAAAGTAACATTCATGCACCTGTCTCAGCAGCTCGAGTTCACTGTGTCGGCTCTTAAAAGGGTGCAACTTTGTGGTCCATTTTGGAAATCAAGCTGCAAAAGTGCAGATGCATGCATCCCTCTGCAGAGGCCCGTATCCCTCACCAGAAGTACGGCTGTGCCATTCCATCATGGCCACGGTGCATCCAGCTACCGCAGCAAGTTTCACCAGAGCTCATTTGTGAATGGCCCTTAGGGAAAGCTGGTGGAATTTCTCAAACCAGAGACACTGGTTCTCAAGAATGAATGTATGATTAATGGGCTTGCAGCACTGGTACAATTGTGGTCGCCTTTTTAAAGTTTTCTGTCCAAGTCCTTACAACCTGAAATATTGTAGCAGATTAAAAAATGAAAGGGACTAAAGTTGTGCTCATATAAAAGAGAGTTCTAAAGCACTCATCTAAAATTTGCAAATAAGTCTTGCTTGCTTCAGCTGATTTGCACATTCAATTTCAATGTTTTTTAGGTAATTACCAAAGCATTTTCAGACATGTTATGACCAAATACGAACTTGCTGAATACTAAGATACACAAGGATAAAACACAAATAAGCAGTCCTGAATGAATCCCATTAATATTACATCTTACTTCATGCTTAACACAACAGTACTGCAAAAAATAAGAAGAAATGTCAGTGGGGACTGACCACATTCTGTGCAATGAACAAGGACATCTTTGCCCACACCATAGTCCCTTTATCGTGTACCACTAACTCTGCTCCTCTGAAGGTACCATCATTTCAGTTTAAGATAAAAGTATACTGAGGAATATTTCTGATAATCCTTTTCTATGAATACTATTCTTTAGACAATTTACACATGGGTATGAAGGGCCAAAATGTACACCCACTAATTCCCAAATGCCATAGAGATCCTTCAACAAAACCACTTCATCTCATAAAAATAATATTCTGGCAACCACAGTCATAAGTAACTACTTTCACTTTTAACCTTGTGATTTGTTTAATCCATCTGAATCACTAACTCTGTTACTGCATAGAGCACTCATAAAAGATGAACTTTTGAAAGTCATTATATTGCCATACAAAACTGAACAGAACTTCTTAGGTTTTGTCTTATTTAGCTTCTGTAAGTAAAAAATACTACCAGAATTGTCTATCAATTCATATCAGATGTAGCAGTGTCAGAAACATGAGTACATCAAGCATGTGACTACATCATCTGAACCACTACAAATTATTCTGTAAACAAAAACCTGCACTGCTAAAATACAACTTTCATATTAACAGAGTTACTTGGAATTAGGAACTTTAGGACTGTGCATTAACTTCACAGACCCATCAGCAACAAGAAATGTATTTGGGAGAGGATGGACAGGGAACTGCCATAATTAAACAATCAAGCCAATAGCAATAGTATACTGCATGTGAAAATTAAGCATGTGAGGATACCCCCAAGGTTTCTGTGATCCCTGCTGCTTAGTGGCGGTAAAGAAGTAGTACTTTAGGTTATGTGTGCATTTCACACTCATACTGGACTCCTATCCAGCCGAATTTTTACCATGTGCACAGAAAAAACACATGGCTTATGTTTAAAGGCGTTTTGAAAATGGGCTAATTTTCCTGTCAGGTCACAGAAGAGGCTCCACCTTCAGTGAGGCTGGCACTTACTTATTTTGCAATGAGGCAGAGTTAAATAAGTCACTGAAGTAAACATCGACTATCCTTGTTCACCATTTCCCTCAGTCCCCTTGCAGCTGTCTGACCAGGACCAAGCCTCAGCACAAAGCCCCATGGGTCCAACACAAGAAATACCTGGCCAAGCTCGACAAGTACAGATATTGTTAAAATGTGGACCTTTTCAGCCAAAGCACAACAGTCTCCTCTGCCCCACAACTACCCCAAAGTTACTCCAGACAGTCAGTGGCAAGTGATAGTTACAGATCATAATCGCATAGGGGATTATGTATCTTTACATTCAAACAAGCCTTGGGGAAAGTATGCTAGGAAAATCCAACCGGGACAATGTAAAAACATGGGCACTGCAAACTGAAATAAGTGATGGACTGGCAGGGCCTGTAAGAGAAAACACTCACTTCTATAAAACCAATACAGCAGCAGACTTGAAGGAGCCACATTATTACCTTCTGCTCTCCCCAGAGACTGAAGGAGTACTATTCCATCTCCCAATCTCTGCATTTTTCTCCTGCAAAAAGCCTATACGATAAAGTTTATGAGGTCTGAATTTCAAAAGGAAAGCACATTTCACCTTAAACTCTATGCCCAACTGTCACTGGTATTTAATCAACTGTAAATCAACACAGAGTTTGGAGTTTTTGCTCTGTGTTTCAAAATACAAACCATATATAATGGCTTAACCAAATGAATGATAAGCGTGAAATATTACAAGCCATAAAAAAAAAGGCAAGGCATAATCCTGGGCTGCCCCACATTGTCTCCTCATAGGAATATTACAACTGACATTAAAGAAGTGCTTGTTTATTTAACAATTTGACCAATCTCCAACAATACAGCATTTAATGGAAAATATTAACGTGGGACCTACAAACAGAGCTGCTATGTCATAAAGATTGTAAACAGAGAACTGGGGGGTGTTTTACTTTGATATAAACAATAAAAGCTTAGCCAAAAGGAACAAAAAAATAACTGAATTAGGCAAATACTTGATCATAAATACTGACAATCAAAAAAGTTCTCAGGTGTTAACCTTAGAGCCCTATTGGGAAGTTTTAGCTTATAAGATACTGTAAGAATAAAAATAAGCAACTAATGGTCTAAAATAAGAAAACATGTGTAACACACACACTAAAGAAAATACACATGCTACATACATGCTTAACATGAATGACAAATTCTTCATTTACTTCAGGGGTCAACTGCTTTTTCGCTGATAAGTAAAAGCAGATTTTACACTTTACTGCTTTGGGGAGGAAGGAAGACACATAAATTAATTCTTCATTACAATTTAAAAAGGCAAATTATTTAAGCACTATTTGTATTCACACTAAGACAGAATCATGATATTACATGCTTTTTATTCAAATGGAAAGAATTTACATTTACCTACCATCTCATTAAAGTAAGATGATAGAGCAGTAGCATTTTCCTTATATCTTTTTTCTTTTTAATTAAAATGGTCTTTCTGAATGCTTAAAGTAATTCTGAGGTTTACAGTAAAGTATTTTTTAAAACATACATTGGCTCTTTTTCAGATCTAATGTTGGTTACTGCTTAAACTCTCCAGAGGCCAAATGGATGTTACAGGCTTTTGCTAAATAGCATTGTTTTTTAAAGGCAGGAAAGGATACGACTACCAACAAACACAGCTGTGATGAGTAGCTCTAAAGAAAATCCAATTCTACTAACAATATTTTTGCCAGTTTGGCTTATTTTGCTCTGGGTTTATTACTCTGTTAACATGCACAGCTTTGCAGAATAACTACTGCTGTGGTAAAAAAAAAAAAAAAAAAAAAAAAAAATCTTTTCTCATACCAAAAAAGCTCTCCTGGTTTGATGCAGCCACTATTTGTCTCCCATTACACAACTACACCAAACGTTGAACTGCTCTCAAACCACAGTAATCTCATGGAATCATTTAGGTTGGAAAAGACCTTTAAGATCATCAAGTCCAACCATTAATGTAGCATCGTCCTTTTATGGTTTGTCCTTTCGGGAGGGTGGGGGGGGGGTTGGGGAAAGAAAAAAAAAAAAAAACGACCCCTAAAAACCCCCTTTCACAAATACACACACAGTATGCAGAATAGTCCTTATGGCAGGATCAGGCCCCCGGTTTTTGCAACAGCCCTCTGCGCCAATAAGAGCGTGCAGCTAAAGCTTAAAGGATTATGTGTATGTATGTGCAGGGGAAGTCACATGTATACACAGTGTTCGGTGCCACTACTGAGGGCAGTGCAGCGGCGTCAGCGGTCTTTTTCTAAGCTCTCCCATTGTTTATTCCTACTAGAGAAATGAGATATTGGAGTTTCTGCTGAGCTCACTTTGAAAAGGGTCTGACTTGATGGGCAAAAATGTTTCTGCCAGTCATCAAGGAACAACAAGGCAGTGCCTACCAGGTGAGATTTTAAGTTCACCTTTTAGATTGCTTTTGGTTTTCAAGAGCCTAGAAACAATTTACCTTAACGCATATAAACCTTTAATCAGTAAAAATGAATAGTACTATTTTTAGAAACCAATGCTCAGGTTTTAGATAACATTTCTTTATGAAAAGCATCATTGTTTAAATTTGTCATGCTCCTACTTTTCTCTGGTTGTCCAAAAGAAAGTTACAAGTAGGCTTTTTCTTATGCATACTGATTTTCATACTCTTGCACATTAGGCTGGATTTCTCATTTACTGTTTCTTTATGTACTGAAGATGTGCTTTTAAGTTATTTATTAATCACTCTGAATAGATAAGATCTCAATTTTTCTGTATATTAAATCTAGAAGTATAACAATATAGCAGAAGTAGAGCAGAGGAATTGATCAAAAGTTAATCTAATTAGTCTTTAATAAAGCAACAGTTCTCAATGAAAGTGAGATACTTATGAATCTTCTAGTCATGGCATAATAATAAAACACACAGCAAACCATACTGTGAAATATTACTGCAAAGCAGCTAAAAGACACAGCAGTAACTAATTAACTAATTAATCACAATCAAGCTGCATTTTCATTTGTATTATAAAAGAAGGTAAGCCAAAGGCAAACTTCAAAGCACCAAAAATTTCCTAACTGCTTTCAGCAGAAGCTTTGAATAAGCAGAATGACTGCTGTCCTTTTTAGCCTCCATAAGCATTTTTTAACTATGTTAATCACCATGATATTTGCAAATCTGTTTTCTACCGTACTTAGCAGAAGACCTACTTTCCCTTAGGGCTCCGTCAGCTGAACTTTATATCCTTCTTATATAAATGCTACAGCAGCATAAAAAGGAAGCACCCTATTTCTCATGCCAGCATCACATCCTTCATGTATTTGATGGGGCCCATAATTTAAGTTAAAGCAGTATCTCATGGATTTCAACAGAAGTTGGACTGATTCTAAAACGATGAAAAAATGTTAATCAAGTATCAGGACAATGTGATTCCTGTGAACATCTAGGTTTATGATCTGCACATCAGAATGATTCATTTGAACTTCTGCATGCAGGATCTGAACATCAGATAAGAGTTCATCAGAATATTCTGCATATTTTCCACAACAGCAAAAACATGGAAGGCTTATTTAAGTCAAGATAAGCTAGAAGGCTCCAGCACACTCCCTACAAACTGTGGTTTACTGTTGGTATGCACCCTCTCTCTGTCTTGGCTATGTAAAAACAACCATTTATCAATAATTGCTAAGAAACCAGCTCTGTGACAAACTTATTACTCCTCAGGTTTCCACCCATTAGCACAGGGGGAAGCAGATTAAAAATTTATTTTTGTGGTGGGTTGACCCTGGCTGGACTCCAGGTGCCCACCAAAGCCACTCTGTCACTCCCCTCCTCAGCTTAACAGCTGAGAGAAAATACAACAAAAGGCTCATGGGTTGAGGTAAGGACAGGGCAAGATCACTGACCAGTTACTGTCATGGGCAAAACAGACAGCGACTCAGGGAAATTAGTTTAATTTATTGCCAATCAAATCAGAGTAGGGTAAAGAGAAATACAAACAAATATTAAAGCACCTTCCTCCCATCCCTCCCTTCTTCCCAGGCTCAGCTTCACCCTGTTTTCTCTCCCTGCTCCCTGCCAGTGGTACAGGGGAACGGGGAATGGGGGTTGCAGTCAGCTCATCACTCCTTGTCTCTGCTGCTCCTTCCTCCTCAGGGGGAGGGTCCTCACACCCTTCCCCTGCCCCAGCCTGGGTCCCATCCGTGGGGTGCAGCCCTTCAGGAACAGGCTGCTCCAGCCTGGGCCCCCGCGGGGTCACAAGCCCGGCCAGCAAACCTGCTCCATCCTGGGCCCCTCTCTCCATGAGCCCACGGGTCCTGCCGGGAGCTGCTCCAGCGTGGGCTTCCCAAGGGGTCACAGCCTCCTTCGGGCACCGCACCTCCTGCTCCGGCGCCTGGAGCCCCCCTGCCTCCTCCTGCGCTGCCCTGGGGGCTGCAGGGCCGCTGCTCTCACATACTCTCAACTCCCCTCTCTGGCTGCAATTGAACAGTTTTGTGTGGTTTTCCCCTTCTTAAATGCATTATCCCAGAGGCACCACCACTGTCACTGATGAGCTCAGCCTTGGCCAGCGGCAGGTCAGTCCCTGAGCCGGCTGGCATTGGCTCTGTTGGACACAGGGGAAAGTTCTAGCAGCTTCTCACAGAAGGCACCCCATAGCACCTGCTACCAAGATCTTGCCATGCAAACCCAATACAGTTTTAAACATCAAGGCTCTATACAGCTCCTGCAGTAATAAAATCTGCTATGGAAGTCGTGCTTTCTTCCTGTGGTGTGCAAGTCTCATGGTTTAACCCCAGCCAATAATTCAGTACCATGCAGCTGCTTGCTCACTCCCCCTTAGCCAGAGGAGCATCAGAAAGGAACTCAAGGGTTGAGATAAGAACAATAATTGAAATAAAATTAATCCCAAACAACAATAATAATAACAATAAGTTATAATGAAAGGGAGGGAGAAGGGGTGAGGAATGAAATCCAAAAGGAAGGGGGAACAGGAAACACGTGATGCACAATACAACTGCTCGCCACCCACTGGCTGATGCCCAGCCAGTCCCAAGCAATGCTCAGCAGGCCCCAGCCAACACACACACCACACACACCCCAGTTTATATACTAAGCATGAGATCATATGGTATGGAATACCTTTTTGGCCAGTTCAGGTCAGCTGACCCAGCTGTGTCCCCTCCCAGCCCTCTTGCTGGCAAGGCCCTAGAAACTGAGAAGTCCTTGACCTAGTGCAAACACCACCAAGCAACAACCAAAAACATCAGTGTGCCATCAACATTGTTTTTACACTAAAATCAAAACACAGCACTGTACCAGCTACTAAGAAGAAAATTAACTCTATCCCAGCCGAAATCAGGATTGCAAGGTATTTTTTAAATGCATGTACCTATCAAGGACACCAAGAAATCCTTAAAAAAATCTGTTCAAATTAAAAAAAAACAAAACCAAAACAGTAATTGCTGAATGTCATGTGAATAGATACACTGCAATTAGTGAGCACTAGTATTTATTATTTCAACATCATTTATTTGGCTGTATTCCCAGGAATTTGTGCAAATCCTAACCATAGCTTCCCAAGATACTGTGGGTTGGACAGAATGTGGGTAACAGGTGGCTACAGGTGGCATACTCAAGGTGTGACTTCACAGAGGTTTTTGTAATGGGAGACTTAAGTTTAGAGTGTCCTGGTTAACAGAGGTCTCAAGCTACTTTGCACATTTCTTCCCTCAAAATCACTTTTGGTTTTTTGCCCTTGGAAATATTTGCCCAGGCTCACACAGGGCTGGAAAAAACTCACAGGTTAAATAGTATCTAAGGAAGCATCCCCACCCACACACCTGTGAAAGTATGGCCAAGGACTCAAATCAAATCATGAAATACTTAAACCTGTCAAACCCTTTGCTAGCATTGTAGAACAGAAAGTGCTAAAGGTTATTACTGGCTTTTTCAAGTTTGATGAAAGAGTCATTCCATACATGCAGGTGCAATGGGCAGCCTTGTAAGAAATCAAGATTATTGGCAGAAAATTGTGATAAATAAGGGGTAAAAAAACTCTGTCACTGATAAAGTGGAGTCGAGAGTGGCACATGACAAGCAGCAGATGGACAAATCAGAACCCATTCACATCAGCAAGGTGACTCTTTATTTCAAGCCCCTGGTAAATGAAAATGCCTACTCCAAATCTTACAGTCTAATAATAACCACCCTTAGATCAGCACTGATATTATACTAGCCCTCCCAGAATGTAAGATTAAAATATTTAATTCAGACATTATAAATGGAGTAAGATGCAATCAGTAAATATGCAAGTTCATCCAAGAGACAGGCAGAAAATACTATTTCCTTCACCAAGACAGAAATTAGAAGCCACAGGAGTGTCAAGAACAAGATATCTCAGACTTGCTGACAATTATCAGCAAGATAACTGTTTATCTCCAACAGATGTGACAAATTTTGAAGTCATTTCAGCCTTAGTGCAATTCTGCCAAGGCCTGATTATCCCCTTCAAACTCTGTGGGGTTATACTCATTCTTAGAAATGTTATCTGAGAAAGAACTATGTCAATATTTTTGCGTTTACTGGAAAACTGGTCCCTGCAGTCTGAGTCTGTTTCACAAGAGTTTCCTACACAAAGTGAGTCTTGATAAGTCACTGCGTCAGCTTTCACCAATGTTTCTAATAGGAAATTGCATTATATTATAGTTTCCAGGAAAACTACCATCTGTGCCTCCTGTCAGTCCTTGCAACTGGCAGCAAAATATCTGTAGGGAATGTTTTCATATTGCCAAATTTCAGCAGTGTTCCTGGTCACAAGTCCCAAGCACGGGCGAATATAACAAACAGTGGGTTAAGATAAGAGCTGCTGTTTCCAGCCTGCCAACTCACCAGGCCAACTCATTTTCAGAGTAATTCCAGTGGAGTTGGTGCACCTTTGATGCTCCGCACTGGGCTAATTTCAGTCTGCAATATCTGGAATAGCAATAATTTGCATTAATTTTGATTGGCAAGAATCTGTCTTCTTTACTAAGTGACACTGATTTATGTGGACTAGAAGCACAATGTTCAGTTCATATACATTCCTTACCTGGAACCTGAGCAACTCCAAAATGCTAGAACTGCGCAGATCTAGCCACTTGCTGTCTTGTAAGAGGTGCAAATGATCTGTCTGCGCTGAGATCTAAACAAGGAAATTCACCATTGAACTGTTTTGTAATTTTATATTTTCTTAACTTTTAAAAAGGCCTCAGCAGAAAATTTTAAATTCATCTCCACAATCTGATGATTTTTACATTAAGAAAATGAACATACAAGTTTCACCAACATTTTTTCCCCCAAAAAAAATATCAATCTTTACTGACTTATTCTACAATCTAAGTGTCTGTATGTACTGGGGGGGGGGGGACGGGGGACCCCCTATAGTTAAACATTCATGACTATCATGTAAGAAAGATCCTTAAATGAAATTGCCCACCTAGTCAATTCCTTAAGAAAAAAATTAACTAAATACATTCATTAAAAACAGTGGGACAAAGTGCATCTACTATGTAAATCTACCAAGTCCCAGCTACTCTGAACATCAACATCATGGTAGTAAGAATGCTTTCTAAAGGTTCATGTAATCCTTGTTAGATCCATTCAGTTGAAGTATTTCATATGAAAAGAAACTGCAATTTAAATTCAGTTTTAAATGGAATGAAAATATTTGCTACAGTTAACGGGTTTGTGTGCTCTCCAAGAAACTGAAATTGTACGTTTTAATTAAGTCTTTTGGTTTCTGTGGCTCACCAGTTACAAGCACAGTAAAAATTCTGCCATGGGTTAAATTTATTAAACTATTTTTTTCACTTAACCAGTTAAGAACTGAACGTATATAGCAATTTTCATCATCTTGACACTGAATTTTATTTAGGTCTGTTGCCACAGAGTTTTAAAGTAGGACAGCTGCATCAAAATCAGGTTCCAAGAACTCTGAAAACATGGGCCAGAACTGCAGTAGTGCTAACTGGCTGTTCGTATTCCATGCTCTGAATGGCTCCGTCTACTCTGCTCATGCTTAAAATCTGCCACTTCTTGTATCCAACTTTACAAATCCAGAACTTGAAGCATCTTATGAAGCCTATTTTCTAATACTACATTCATTCTAATTATCCCTGTTTAGTACACCGTAACTTACTGGAAGTATGAATACTAGATAAATTACAGGGGGGTTGTTTTGCATATAACTCATTTTTTTAAGAAAAGTATTACCTAGCAGATATTTCGACATCTCAAAATTGTATCTCATTTCAGAAACCCTGGCAGCTCAGGCTTGTAGACCAATACAGGCAGCCACTGCGTAAATTCATTCTGCCTGATGGAATACCCTATCTTTAAAACTGCACAAAACCAAGATATTCACTTTTTGCAGCAGTGAAATCTTAACCCACCACACATCTATGATATATTAAAAGCTGGACTGTTCACCCTATGGTGAATCTTTCTCATTGCACATAAATGTTAAAAAAGAAAAGATGTCAAATTTTCCATATACATGCTTTTTCAGAATTCAGTGATAAAGCTAAGTCAGGAAGAGGTGGAGCAGGAGACCAGTCACACTCATCTGACACTGGGACACTAAGACAAGTTAACAAAACATGACTGACTTTCTAGAGTTAACCCATGCAGAGCCCCCCATGTAGCTATGAGGAGGGCATCATTAGCAACCCTAACTCCCACAGAGGCTCTATTACAAAGAAATAAACATTATAAAAAAGGAGGATTTATCTGGAGTGGCAGGTGTGCCTGGCAGACAGCATCTGTGTCTGAACATGGGACTCCTTCCACACAAATCTTTATGGGCACTGATGCTGGACTATCTCCTCTTCACAAAACTTGTCTCCTCATTTTACAAGAATTTCATTTGCCTCTTCTACCCCATAATACTTGGTTATTACAACCTTCCATACAACTACCATGCTGCCACTCTCTACCAGATTTAATGATCTCTTAAAAACACCCTTTGGCAGTTTTTATTATGGCTTCCAGAGTAGCTGATCTTTCCCGCCCCCCCCCCTCTGTCTTTTTGGAGTACATTATCTGTTCTCATAAGCTTTAAGCTGCTTAAAAAGGGGGGTGTGGTGGGTGTGGGGGGTGTGGGGGGTGTGGTGGGTGTGGGTGTGTGCAAATACCGTTATCCATTTCTAATGGATATACATGTTATTTTGACCAATCTTCTATGAGCTCTGAAGACAGAAGAAAATTCTTCAGTTCTAACCTAATATACAGAAGATGTGTATCTTGAAAAAGTTACAAATTTTCCTCTTTCTGCCAAACCAAAGGAGCATCTGACATCATTTGTTGACACTTACTGATCTGTGACATCAATTTGTAGACACTTCTGATATGGCCTTACAGAAATTCAGATTCCCAAAGAGATGAACAATCTAAATAGAAAAAAGCATGCAGCTGACATTGTTAACAGTTTTATACTACATGGAATAATACATAGCAATAATGAAAGCAAAAGGTTAAAACAGAAAAAAATTGCATCTATTTAGTAGGTTGCCAAGAGGGATGGGGCAGTCAGCAGATTATCGTGGCATGAGTGAGATCTGAATGACCAGGTATCTGCTACATAGATGACTTACCACACAGATGGTGCTTATGAGAATGAAAGAATAAACAAGGGACAGCGGCTGCCAGCATCTGTGGAACAATAAAAAAAGTCACCTAGCAAGTGAGAGCAGGGCCCACAGGAAGAAACTAAGCTTTGAAGTGCTCTGAAACAACATATACTCAGAATTTCTGGAAAAGCAGAGAGTGAGCAACTTCAAAGCAAAATGTGAAGACCAATTCCAGAAGCACAAGTATGTCTGTACTCATCCCATGTGTGACAAAGTCACACCCTTATAGTTCTTAAGAATTCAGTTTTTGTTGTTTATTCAAGATGCCTAACACAGCCCGAGTTGTCCCATGGGGAAGTAACAGAAAAGTCAGAAGGGGAAGAGCATCATACTTAGAAACCCTGTGCTAAGTCTGATACGGTACCATGTACGTGTCATACGAGCAAACAGTGATGGAAAGTGCAGCATTAATTGTAATGGAGTCATCAGTGAGAAATAAAAGAGGAAAATATGGGCCAGACAGATGTGAAAAACAAGGGTTTAAAAAAAAAAAACCACACATGAAAATGTATCTAAGCATTTATTTCTGGTCAGAAGGAACACTTAAAGAGTAACACTGGACCAAGAAAAGGCCATATAGTATTCCACCTATAAAGCTGGAAATGGGCTCACAACACTCAAATTGTACAAAATTAAGCAGGGGTGGCCAATAGTTGGGTGGTGCAAGTCAAAGGTCTTTTTTAAAAAAAAAATAATTATTTTTGCTACTAAAGCAAGTTCATACTGCAAAGGGAACGGGTTCAGAAAAACAAATCATCAGTAAGCCTAATGATGAGAGTGAAATCAGTGGGACTAAGAGGCTGAGAACCTGCTCTTCCCATGAGTTCACTTGCCAGGTTGGCAAAATCCTTGTTCCATGCTCTCTCTCACAGGACTAAGGACAGACAGGGCTACCACAGAAAGAAAAACACACCCCTCTTCCAACTGACCTATGCTTGGGTTTTTTTTATTTGTTCTTTTTTAAAAAAATCCAAGACAGGGTTACACTCAATGCTTCTTCATATCAATTATTCTTGTTATTTAGTCATGGCTTCTTTCACATTTTATTGCACTGAATTAACTACATAATAAAACAGAACCAATATCAATTATAAACATACCACCCGCCAAACTGGTCAATGATTGCACCACGAAGACATAAATGATAGGGTTGGAAGGGGCCTGTTTTTCAGCCCAGCACCCAGTATCAAGCAGGATTTTCTTCTCCACTAATGTTAAAAGCATTTTATCTGAGCTGTATCATTATATTATAAACAGCAGCAACTCAGCAACTGCATAAGTAAAGTATATTCTGAAACCTACCTGCCTGCACTGCTGCATTTTTTCCCCTCACATCTAACCTGGGCCATCTAGTTTTACTTTTCTGTATATCCACCCAACAAATCTTCTGTTAATCCCTAAGGTATGTATATAAGCTAGTAAGCCTAAAAATATGTCATGGTACCCAGACTGAGAGGTAACAGCAGTGTAACACTTGATTCTCTCACACTTAAGAGTTCAGCGTGTTCCCCTTGAGGACAACTAATTGCAGGTATGCTATTTTCCAGAAAAACCAATCATCTATTGTTTAAAGTTTTAAGAATTAATCCATAAGTAATATTTAGCATGATGCTTTCAAAAAGCACCTTTCAAATCCTGATGAGTAGCTAACCATTTAAGTCATGGTTTATGCATATACACAACACTTCTGGAAAAGCTCTTCACTTTTCTTGGTCCTGCTCTCCAGCAAAGCTCTATGCAGCACTGAGTCTTCCCCTATGCAGTACCCTTGGGGTTCAGCCTCTCTAGGAATTAAGAGATCCTGTGGGAACTCCAGAAGACTTGAAGGCAGGAGTCTTAGTCCTATTTAGAGACTTAGCTTGTTGGCAACAGCTTCCTTAGCTATATATGGTTTATAATGATATTACAGCTTGTGAAAACACATATTCAGAGATTAGATAATCTAGATAAGAGCTATTTCACATACAGATGATAACAGAGCAAGTAGACAAATCATTTACTGTCTAAACAAAAAAATGTGCAGAGCAAAATATACAGCTGGATAAAGGGTTTGGGGTTTTTTAAGTCAAATAAAATAAGCAGAGCATATAATGGTCATGCTTTAAACTGTTCACCAACCTGCTCCACAACTTAGTGCTGCATTATGAATGAAAATGTCTGAAAAAACTGACTGCAACTATGGACTCTATACTAGAACTAAACAGCACTTCATTTTTTCTCATTAAAGTCCATTTTATGCACCACCTTTAAAAAAATCTCTGCTACCAAGTGCTCTTAACTTTTTGTGCAGTGTCGTAAGAATTTTTTCTTAAGTACCTCATGCAAATTTTTATCTAAATAAAACCACCTTCAACTTTTATAGTGTGTAAAGAAATTGGCTTTTAGCCAAGTATCAGAACTCTAGAACTACTTCTACCCTAATACCTTTCTTATTTTGCTGTTTCCCCAGTGAACTTAGTGATTAAAGCCCTTCTAAAGTTTTGAGGCAGCAAAGACTTGACACCACAGTTTGTAACACAGCTATAGCACACACATGCAGTTCTGACTGTGGACTATGTATCAAATAGGAATGTAGGAATTTTCTGCCATTTGGGAGTTGCAGTGCTTTTACCATATTCATAATGAATTGTTAAATACGAACCAAGAAGCACAGACTTTGCCTAAAAAAACCCAAACTGCAGTCAGAATAACTCAACACAAACTGAGTAACCATTTTTAAGGTTTCTCTGGTATTTATTCCATAAACGCTTAATTTTTAATTAAAAGCTTTTTCATTGGTGTTTATTTGCAATGGAATAAAGCCTCAGAATCTCTAAATGTAAGAAGTGAGGCAGAGCTCTCTGTTTTGGTTGGCGATATCAGATAATAAATTTATATGGAAACTCTTTAGACTGATGAACTAAACAACAGAACAGCCATAGTACAAAATTCGGTATGGGATAATTTATCAGCCTACAGTTCCAAAACTCAAGTAATGATCCATCTTAAAGGTGTAGAGAATATACACACTCAAACCCATTAATTGAGAGTGACATGCAAGTATTCTCAAGAACAATCAACTTTTCAAAAAAGGAAACAGAATGGAATCCATAATACCATCACAAAGTGAGGCTCTCACAATGCCTTTTCACAACACCAAAACAATCTCCAAGTTCAAAGTAAATGCTCAGAAACTTTTCCTCTGACTTTGTATTACAAGCTTGTATTACAAGCTAGTTCACCTTTGCAAGCAGCACAAGCACCTGTGCTCTTCACAGTACAGTAATTTTTAAATACTGATTGTTTAGGATGTATGGCCTATAAAAATGAAACCTCAAAACTACATATTCCTATCCCACGTTAAAAATAAAACCCATGCTCTTGAACGAGAGCTGTTGATTGCACTGGCAGGGAATAGAACAGCCTCTCCAACGACCCCAGAGAACCTCAGCGTAGATGACAATACCATAACAAATGTACATGCTCCAGCAGTCCGTATATTTTAAGTAGCAAATCTGAAACCCAGAGACTAAACCGAGCTGGATCCAACAGCTCGCTCCCCTCTGAGCACAGCCTCTCACTTCTTGAAACTGGCTGTAAACAGGGAAAGGGAGGGGCCTGCCGCCTGCCAAGCCAAGCAGAAACTTGTGAGTAACTTATAGAGGAAAAACAAGTGCAGGGCAGGCAGGCACGCACAGTAGCACGCTGCCCGGGAGCTGGTGAGAGGGGATCACCATGTTTTCAAAGAGAAACAAGACCAGGCTTTGCAGCCGGCTTCCTTCCTCGGAAATGCTGCTTATCAAATGCATGGGGATCCAGCAACACGGAGGAATGTAAAACGTGAATTAAAGGTAAGAGGCTTTACAGCAGTGCTGCTGAGGTTGGGGCCGTGGGAAAGGCAGGCAGAAGGGCGAGCAGCGGCTGGCAGGATGCTCTTTCCTTCTACGTTTTAAGTTCTGATTTTAGTTTTCAATATGATAAAAGTATAAAAGCAGACCAGACCAGGGGAAGCATGAGGGAAGGCTGAGTCAGGCCACAGTAAACAAGAGGACTGCAGCACTCACTTACACAACAGCCAGCCTGGGACTGCAAAACTGCTTCTGACTGGAGAAGGGGTTGGTTTAGATTGATGGAGTAAAACTGCTGCATCCAAAGCATCGTAAGGACTTACCCAGACGTGGTCTGTGGAGACAAAACTGCCTTTAAATGACAAAAGACACGGCTGTGTAAGAAATGCTGAGCTGGGCCTGTACTGCACAGGAAACAGGTTCAGTGCCTTCACAGGTAAGTGACAATTAAAGATGGGCGATTTCTACACTAGTGGCAAAAATACCTCATCTAGCAATTTAGAAGTCAACAACATTTCTTCAGAAAATATTTTTATTGCGGATTTTATTTTTGCTCATTTTGGAGGTAAGTTTTGTAATCATAAGATTACTATTTAACATAATGAATTGCCTACCATTTCTTTCATTAAAGTAGAATTATTTAACTGCAGTTAGAGGGCATAAAGAAAAAAGGGGTAATTACTAAAAACACTTGTGAAACCAGACATCCCCCAGCTCTATAAAATACAAAGCATGGCAGCAAAGATTGTTGATCTTCTGAGGCAATATACAGGCAAGTATTCTGTGGCTGATGTAATTCAGTCTGGAGTAATCAAAGCTCCATGCTTAAGGATAAACCTGCATAATGGAATTACATGATTGTAGCCATGCCTGTGCTTAGTCACCCCTGCACTCACCGTAATGCATATATTTGCAATATCTAGTTCCAGTCTGCTGCTTTGGTTGAATCAAGTCATAACAGTTCAATGAGATGTAACTTTGGTTGCCTTCAACTGTGCAAAACAGCTTTTCTTTTTCTTTCTTAAAAACTTAACAGATGCTTCCTGAAAGTAAACGGGGTTGGTTTTAGTGCTCAAAAATAGTATAAGGATTGAAAGACAGCATAAAGATACTACACTTTGTTTTCTCAAATCAGTTCTTTAGCTATATTACTGCATAAGAGTACAAATGAAAAATAAGTTTTTCTATGAAGGTGAAAGCTTTGAAAACAACCGAACTGCATCTTGTGCTGCTGCCACAGAAGTCACTCCTCTGAGGAAATCCAGCATATGACCATGGAACAAAAATTCGTTTGCCCGGCTAAAATTACTGTATTTTTAGTCTGATTTCTGGCACAGGCTATGGTATTTAGAAAAAAATGCACACAAAACAACTGCAATGGGAAATAAAAAAAAAATGGAAGTTGACATGATTCTGGAACAAATTCTGTACTATGGTGAAGTGTCAAAGGATTAGCACTAGAGCAATGCAACCACATATCCATATGCTTATAAAACCCATACTGTATAATTTAGCCATATGGTTCATGGACTATAGCATGTTGTCTAGTAACATTCATTTTAATTGCACAGTGTTTATTGTGCATTTGATTAAATCTTGTTCCCTCTGGAAAGAGTGCAGGTACGTGTACTTGCACTTTCCTATACATGCTAAAAGGGAAGCATGCAAAACGCTGATATCTGACAGTGTCAGGGTACATGTGACATAGAATTCACCTGCTGCATAAATTCTGTGCTCTCCCCTAGAAATGGGCTGGCAGGAATAACCACCATGATTTTATGGCTGTGGATGTTTTGAGTTGGACTTTAGAGATTATTTCTTATTTCTGGATTTTGGAAAGCAACTTTTCATGATTGCTTTGAAATTCACTGATTTCAGTTAAAATGTCTCTTTATTCATGATAAAGCAAAGCTAGCTGGACAATGACTATTGATACTAGGATACTTTTTAAAGCATTCAAGCTATTTTGAGAGGAAATGATAGCTAATTCTTGCCTTTTTGGAAAACCAGCCTGCCCTGATATTAAGTTCCCTAGACTACAGAGGTCCATTGTTTTTTCAGAACTAAAAGCTTATAGGTTGGAAGTCTGAATACAACCTGACCTATAAAAAAATTCCTTCATCTCATTTCCCAGTTTCTTCTAGTCATTGTGAATTTTATCAGTGATCCAGTTATACATCTACCATACTGCCTTGGACATGCCACCTAACAAACTACCTTTTCAAGAGAAAGCTTATTTAACATGTTAGAGAACTCTATTCTCCATCTTATTGCTAAGATTTGTGCTTCGGCTTATATCCCTCAATTCTTCAGCAGCTACTCTGATATATTATTAACTACATAAAAGGTACTGTTTAATAATGTAAAAAAGGTAGTAATCTTCATATTACATCAGTACTTACTGTAAAGATACAGTTTATTATTTACTTCTGTTGTGTCCTGTATCAACTCATTTGCCAGTAATTTCATTTAAATTAGAACTTCAGAACATTTAGTAGTCTCGAAATTCTGAATCACAAATTACTTTCTTCTAAACTAACAAGATCAAAAGGCATTTCAGTCACTGACCTTAAATTGATCCATTACATGACACATATAATCTCTATCCTTAAAATGTTTTCTTCATATTACATTAAGTGAAATGTAATGTAGTATTTCAACAATACTTTCTCTCTCTACAGAAAAGCTGGTAATCAGCAAAGAAGACACAAAAGCTAAAATCACTATGTGGCGCTGCGAAGCCTTAAACAACAGTACTGAGAACAGTGAGGACCAGCATCTCTGCCATGACTTCCACCTTGTGCTTTCAGTCTTCTCCCTACTCTACCTCATCATATGTTTCCCAATTGGCCTTTGTTACAATGGCTTGCTGGTCCTAGTGAATCTCTACAACAAAGCTACTATGACTATGCCAGATGTTTACTTTGTCAACATTGCCATTGCTGGTCTCATCATCAATGCTCTGGCACCGATGTACCTTCTAGGTCTTGCCAACACAAAATGGGCCATCTGGAATTCTAACAATGAAGTTTATATTACCTTACTTATTTTATTCAATGTCTCATCTTTAGTTACCATGTACTCTACTACATTACTCAGTCTGGACTACTACATTGAACGTGCGCTACCTAGAACTTACATGTCAAGTGTGTACAACACCAAACATGTTTGTGGATTCATATGGGGTGGTGCCATGCTTACAAGTTTTTCATCTCTCCTGTTCTACGTCTGCAATCACGTATCCACTAAAATAATTGAATGTTCCAAGATGCAGAACAAAGAAGCAGCAGATGCCATTATGGTCTTTATTGGGTATGTGGTACCAGCTATTGCTGTACTGTATGCACTTGTACTAATCTTGCGAATACGCAAAGAGGCTACACCACTGGATCAAGACACTGGACGATTAGATCCATCAGTGCACAGGCTTTTGATTGCCACAGTCTGTACACAGTTCACATTATGGACACCCTATTATGTTACTCTTTTGGTAAGCACATTTACTAATGCACAAGGAAGAATTGCAGATGACAATTACAGTCGAATATTGCATTTTACCAAGATTTTAGCAAAATTCTTGGCTTTCTCAAGCAGCTTTGTAATGCCTCTGCTCTACAGGTACATTAACAAAAACTTTCCCAACAAATTACGACGTTTGCTTAAAAAGATACACTGTGGGAATCAAGGGTGTTCTCACGAACGCACAGTAGTACAGCAAGTCATGACGTAGGTGTGAAGAAACCCTCTGGTGCTCTGTTACTGCAGTACTTAGCATACCAGTATTGGGACTGTGATACTGTTGTGTTGGCACTCAGAATCGTTACTGTGAGAGTCCCAACCAAGAGGCTAGAAGGAGCTTTCCATTACAATTAAATGAAACAGTCTTAGTTTTCAAATAGTTAATTGTTTGCTGAAATCTTGGGAGACTCTGGTCTATGTGCTGTAATACCTGTGACATCTAATACTTCCAGTGCACTGATTTGGTTACAATGCATAAACTCTGTCTCGTAACTAATACTCCTGTCTGAAGAAATCACTAAGCAGTTTATTGAAGTCTTGACTGAAGACACAGCACCTTGTATCTTGTATAGAAAAAGGTATTACCTTATTCTCTGTACAAAGAAGTAATAGTGCTATCCTTAATGAAGTAAATAGCATTTTTCAATGAAGATGATACAATGATCTTTACTAAAGATCATATTATCCAATTATACTTGTCCAAATAGTAAATGTTAATGATAAGTTATTTAATTTCTTTCTCTGTCATTGAATCCCCTTTAAAAGAAGCTTAATATACCATTTTCAGAATTTTTTGCACACAAACTAACCTAAGTTTTAACATTTATGGTAAATGGATCTTTTTCTAGATATAACAATTAACAAAAATGTGGTTTAGTTTTACAGTGCTTTGTTTGCATCCTAAAACATTTCAAGAATTCAGAAATACTTATTAACCAATTCTAAGGGAACTGAGATACGTTTGTTCCAGATATTAAAATGAAGGACACAGTGGTTTACAAAGTTAAACCAAAATTTAACTAGTAAAGATTGTCTGGCTAAGTGTTATGGTCCACATATGTTCATGTAACAAGAGTAATTATCTTAAAAATAAATATGTTTATGATTAACATTTTGTATTTTCAAGGGATACGTTTGCAACAAATAAATCTCTAATCTAGGGCATCACTGGAGGTTTGGAAACCATACAAATCCCCTCAACACACACAGATTTTTTTAAATGGGAGTAATATAAAGGAATTCCAGTCAGCATCAGCTTTTTGCTGACCTCTCAGAAATGGAGTGCCTCCCAGCATGATTCTAGAAAACGCAGTAAAAGTATAGTTTCTGTATTTCACAGTGGGGATGAAGAAATCCAATCCATGTTGCCAAATTTTACTGAGTATATGAAATATGTAAGAAACAGACATGCTGCAGGAAGCAAGTTACCCACAACAGTAAGCTACAAAAACTTGACCCAAGAACTACCTGTTCCTATGCTGCTGTTGTATTATTGATGACAGAGGTGGGTAGAAGTTAAACTGATACTCTCCCAGATAAGTTTTGGGGCAGCAAGACACTTTTGTCCCTCACTCTGCAACAAAGCAGAATCATTTTGTTGCTTGGTCTGTCACAACACAACTCAGATTCCACATGACTATTCAAAAAATGCGGCTTTTCAAGCCTCTGGTACAGAAAAAACATGGAGCAAAAGCAGAACTGAACCTTTTCCATTGCTTATAGCACAATCTCATCTGGTAATTGGTCCTAATTTGTCAGCATAGAGACAGGTTTAAGTTCTAAGTGGAAAGCAGGTGAGGAACAGCCTTTTGAGTTATTTTTCCTTCTCTTCAATGTTACTCAAATTTCTTCTCATAGCCATCTTTGCTTATCTTCTTCATAGACAAGCCTCTCAAGTTACCAACATCCTGGTGGAAGCCTCTCCATTAATTGTAACTTTTTAAAATAGCATTTCATATTTTATTGAATTTTTTTAACCTTTAAACCCCTTACAGTAATTAATCTATTTCTATGGCGTTTTCTCCACACAAAAACTATCCAGCACAACTACATCAATTTACTTCATAGTTTCAGCCTGTTGATGAAAACCATGTTAAGGAATGAAGCCTGCCTTCTTATCATTGTGTCCAGTTCACGCACTAATTTATAGTGCCTCAATGCTGACATGATACTGGCTGCTTTGATTGGTTTTCCCCCCCTTGAGAGGTTTTCTATGAATTTCTACACATCTTCAGCATTCAAGCTTACTTCCACACAGAAGCGCTTAAGAAATCTTTTCTTACAACTGTCAAGCAAATAGGCTGCTTTTCTTCCCATCTGAGGAAACTTCAATTTCCTAATGCACACCACATTACATCTCTCATGTAAAATCTGTTAAAGAAATTCTGTCTCATTATGCAGGAAAAATTCCAGCAGGCAGGAACTGGCTTATCTGGTGTGAATAGAGGCTTCCAGAACTGGGACAGTGCCAGAATGGTGTGGCTGAGCAGGCAACATGAAGTTAGAACTGCACTTAAATGTTGCTTCCCCTACTTCTATTTCCCCCTTATCCTAAGAAGTCTTACTTTCTGTCTCTAAGAGGACCATCACATTTGTTTCTGTTCCTTTCTCTCCATGTTAAATACCCCATCTCAGATCATGGCTCTTAATTTTCTTCTTCTTTCTCACTTCTCTGCACTAGTTAATTTTCATTTTGCTGCTCAGTTTCCATCTATGTTTGGTCTCGTATACTTGGTACCATTCACAACTTCCATTTACTTCATTAAAGTGACTCCTTCACGATGACCAATATCTTATTCAATGATCTGACATTACAAATGGATTCATGTCATAAAATGGAAGCTGCTATTTAAGAGATAAAGAATAAGTTTTTATATAATTTACCCTTGAAGTCTCAATTATTTTTTCCTAATCTTTATTGCAGCAGAGTTAGGTATGTTTGTGTGTATTCTTGATAATATACTAGATTTGATAGCAATAATATAGACAAACAACTTCCATAATTTAATGAAAATTACTGATACCCACTCAACTGTTTTTAGGAGTTAACTTGGTATATCAATTGCCTCAAAGAAACTGCCATGGAGCTGCCTGACTGCTATTCTTTTAAGGAAATTCTGAACTTAATTACAGCGCCATCATATGGTATCTGTTGAAAAGCAGTATCCCAAACAGCAAGAACTTTGCAATATTTATATAAAGAACAGTTGATAAGCAAGTGCAGTAAAATACTTAAGGAAATACATGGTATCATAATATAGAAGAATTTTAATGGACAAATCTTTAAGATACGAAGTTCTCAAGAATGGAGCCTTTGCATTTCACATACCTGAAGGATTCTGATGACTGTAAATAGAGGCTTATCTATTTTTCATTCAAATAAATAAGAATAAAATACTGTATATATGCAAGATAAAAATCAGCCTACTGATGTAAAAAGAATTTGCAAAGAATTTATTAAATTATTTCTTAAAGTGTCATATAAATGTAAACCTCTGAATAGTAAGGTGTACTGTATGTTGCTGTATGTATATACTGTATACTAGAAAGTAAGCACTAGTTAAGTGCCATTATTAACAGTGTTATTTTCTCACAAAATTAAACTTAATATTTGAATTGTTCTATGGCTTAGAGCCCTCTTGCTAAACTGCCTAAGTCAAATCAATGAACTAACAACAATGTTGTGCTCTGCTTCTGCTTGAATCATTAATATAGCTAGCTCAAGACATGTTCTTGACTAACCTAGTAGAGGTCCTAGTTTCAAAAGTACCCATTTGAGAATCAAACTGAGTTGGTCTCTGAAGACATAATTTCCATTAATTAAAGAAAGTGATCAACCCCTGGAAAATTTCTGGTTCTGTTAAAATGAAGAGATGTGGCCTCCAATATTATGTGAAATGGAAATATACAGAAATGGACTATCCACAAAGCTTCAGAAAGGAACTATTGACTCATAATACATTCTCAATAAATGGTGTTAAAAGTATATCTGGTCAGTGAGATGTGTGATTTTTTTTTTTTGGCCTTGATGAAAACATTGTAGACAAGATTAAACTTATGTTTTGATTCAGTGAAGCAACACAACAAATTGCATGATTTGGATGTCAAATCAGACATGTTAAGTTACCAGATTTTCCAGGCCATAATTTCAACATCATTAAAATCTCATTATTCATTAGTGGGAAGTTAGCTGAGAATGAAAGCAAAAAGGCACACACACCCCTCAGGTTTTTTCAGCATAAGGAAACCTGCAACTAATAGAATATAGAGTAACATTGCACCACAGAAGTACAAGGCTGGTGATTAATGCATGCATTGGCCATTGCCTTCTCACTTCCTCTCCTTTGTGCTGCCACAAATGAGACCTCAGAAATCAGCTTCCTGCAGAAGTTCTCTTGGATAGCAGAGCAACATAGCATAATAACCTGTACCTTTGGCATCCCAAAGTCAAGCTTTAAGAATATAGCATGCTTCATAATATATTTATTGCAGTAACCACTGCATATAACCAAAAGATCACTCACCAGGTATCCATGACTTTACCCCACATACATGAAGACATTTTCCTGGCTATACTTCAAAAGTTATTAATCTGTTCCCTGTAAATTCTTTGTAAAGTGCAGGAAGACAGTAAGTAAAAGCAAACTATTTTAAATGGTTACTGGTGAATTTCTTAAAGGAAAAAACTTAGTCACAGGCACTTTTAAGTGTTAAGTCTCAGAAATAAATGAAAACAGCAACTGTTGGAAGTTGCAATATCATTTAGTCAAATACCAAGCTTTGACAAGATCCCCTTACTTCCATACAATGGTTTAAAGAGTACTGTCTGTTACTGTAATTGGAAAACCAGCATCTCTAAGTAGTCATGATTTTCTGATGCTTCCTTCATCAGAGCTTTAAGATACAACCATCATACATAAAAAGGCTGTTTCTCATCAAGATTACTAAAACCACTTTTATACAACAGAGACTTGAAGGATCTTAAATGAGAACCAAGCCAGTTACTAAGCAGCAAATTAACAGGCCTACAGGCTTGCAAAGATTGACCTTCTACATAAATTTAAGTAAAAACAGTTGATCAGGTACAACCAGGTCAGTAAGTTTATACTAGTGCAACCAGGCCAACATAGCATCAGAATCTGCCCTTTTCTGTCAATACAAAGAGATTTCACTGAAGACAACCACATTTTGCAGCAGTCACAGAAAGCATGCATTTAACTAGCATATAATAGAAAAGTAGGCTCCAAGGCTGCAAAAAAAATACACCATTACCAGAAAACTCAAAAGGGAAGTAACTTTTTTTTTTTTTAACTAAGACTCTGTTAAATTATTTTTGTGCTCAGGATATGTAAACAGCTAAAACCCCATTTATCACTGCTCATTACAGATGAAAGCTGAAACCCTTCTCATGAGCTGTACTGCAGCAGCACAGCACTGGTAACAGAAAACAAAAGCAAAATCTGGCCAAGTGCTGCTCTCAGTTTTGCTGTTAGCTGAGGACTTTGAGAACTACTGACTTGTACAGCTGCAGAAACTGAGGCAAAGTGCTCAACACACCAATGAAGCTGAAACATATGCTCCAAGATTAAGGTTTGCAGTTTCTTAGTAAGCAAAACCTTGTGTATTTCTTAGCTATCTCATGCAATACCTTTTCCAAGTGAAAGCAATGTAAACATACAAAACCAGCTGTGTAGACTGCCATGGCAACAGATTTGAAGTGTGAAATGATTCCTCTGTTGTATTTCCTTTAGCTTTCCATTATATACCAAAACACTTTGACATATGCTGAATACATTCTTTTTCCATCAGGAGAGAAGAGGATTTATTATCTACTCTGTCATTCCACTTTCTTCACACCAAGTCCTTTCCCTGCCTTGGAAGTCCATGTTATTTCCTTATACTCCACTTCTAATTAGGAGTCACAAATACGGTCAAAATCATTCACAGCCTACAGCCGGCAGAATTCTTGTATTATTGCAATTCAGGACAGTAAAATATTTTTTAAGTACTAGATTATCAGACCATTTATGAATATACAAATACATTTTTAAAAAAATACTTCCTACCAGAAGTTCTTTTAAAACAAACAAGATTTATTGCCAGAAAGAGAATCTATTCTATCTAGTTTAAAAGTACTTGATGATGCATTATAGGAAAAGATAAATAAGCAGCAGAATAAATACTCCCAACTCAGATGTCTGGAGAGAGGACTAATGAAGAAAGAGAAACAGATTGACATGGAAACATCTTGCAGGAAGTGTACCTGCAAGTATATTGCCTAACAGTAGAATAATTCTGCTATAAAAATGCAGAAAAAATGCTCAACTCTGGATAAAGTTAACCTTCAAAAGCAAAGAATTAATCTCCTATATTAAAGTGGTTTTATCACAAGTCTCACTGATATTGATAGAAGTTCTGTGCATTACTGTGGTGGGTTGACCCTGGCTGGACTCCAGGTGCCCACCAAAGCCACTCTGTCACTCCCCTCCTCAGCTTAACAGCTGAGAGAAAATACAACAAAAGGCTCATGGGTTGAGGTAAGGACAGGGCAAGATCACTGACCAGTTACTGTCATGGGCAAAACAGACAGCGACTCAGGGAAATTAGTTTAATTTATTGCCAATCAAATCAGAGTAGGGTAAAGAGAAATACAAACAAATATTAAAGCACCTTCCTCCCATCCCTCCCTTCTTCCCAGGCTCAGCTTCACCCTGTTTTCTCTCCCTGCTCCCTGCCAGTGGTACAGGGGAACGGGGAATGGGGGTTGCAGTCAGCTCATCACTCCTTGTCTCTGCTGCTCCTTCCTCCTCAGGGGGAGGGTCCTCACACCCTTCCCCTGCCCCAGCCTGGGTCCCATCCGTGGGGTGCAGCCCTTCAGGAACAGGCTGCTCCAGCCTGGGCCCCCGTGGGGTCACAAGCCCGGCCAGCAAACCTGCTCCACCCTGGGCCCCTCTCTCCATGAGCTGCTCCAGCGTGGGCTTCCCAAGGGGTCACAGCCTCCTTCGGGCACCCACCTGCTCTGGCACGGGGTCCTCCATGGGCTGCAGGTGGGGATCTGCTCCCCCCATTAACCTCCCCGGGCTGGGGGCACAGCCTGCCTCTCCATGGGCTTCCCTCGGGCTGCCAGGGAATCCCTGCTCCCACACCTGGAGCCCCCCTGCCTCCTCCTGCGCTGCCCTCACATACTCTCAACTCCCCTCTCTGGCTGCAATTGAACAGTTTTGTGTGGTTTTCCCCTTCTTAAATGCATTATCCCAGAGGCACCACCACTGTCACTGATGGGCTCAGCCTTGGACAGCGGCAGGTCCGTCCCTGAGCCACCTGGCATTGGCTCTGTTGGACACAGGGGAAAGTTCTAGCAGCTTCTCACAGAAGGCACCCTATAGCACCTGCTACCAAAATCTTGCCATGCAAACTCAATACAATTACCAATTACAAAATTAATTGAAAAGCTTAATTTTAGCAACAACATTCGCAAATTCAAGCTAAAATTTATCTTGAAGCTAGCAGAATTTCCACAAGTGTTTCTTAACTAATCTACGAAACTTTTGAAAATAATTTTGAAATTAATTCCGGTATTAGGTTACCAAAGCTGTTTCAGAAACTCCATCTGGTGGTCACTGGCAGAATACTCTAGCAGTTCCCAAAAGCCGTAAGATCAGTAAAACTAATTAAAGGATTTAAGTTAATCATTAGGAAAAAACCTGAAACATTCCCAGTTTCTGGTTAAACACAGATTTGTACTAGCTGGTCCTGTCTGCAGGCACTAAGGGTATTACTGCAAGTATTTGTAAGAAGCAGCCAAATTAAGCAAAACTTCTATTTCAAACTGCTGCCGTGAAGATGAGGCATTTAAGAGAAAATTCTGTTGCAAGAAACAGATCTCAACAATGGTTAATTTTGGTTTTGAACCTAACAGAAGGACATTTAGCCAGGCTATTAGGTCTGATTATTCACAAGAAAAATATTTATTTAAAAAGCATATGTTTCATAAAGCAATATAAGAAACATCTGGTACTAGTCATTGTGGTTGACAAGATGCTCAAAGATCAAAGGAAGTGCCATTCCCATTCAGCTCCAGAGCACTGTAATTCTTTCTAATTTAGTTACGGTTTTACTAGTTCACAATGACAGATCCCATAATACAGAAGTTTCTGAAATTTTTCAGGTCAACCTATGTGCAATTAAATAATTATTTTAGCACCTGCAGTGCTATGCAGAGACCAGCTCTCCTATAAAACTTGCCATTAGAAAAAGTTTCTTCCACCCTTTAATAGAAGAAGAGTATTATTTGGAAATACAGGCAATTTTTGAGCTCTCATACCTGAGTTACGTAGGTGATCTACCCATACTGAGGAATTTATTTTGTGATTGATAGAAACATTACTGTATAGTAGTAGTAATAATAATGTACTGTTTATGAAACAACTTACATTAAAAACAATGCCCAAATAAGCCAATATAAAAATATTCACTAATTCACTAATAATGAATCACGAGCAAGCAAGATGTGAAGGCAGCGCAGAGCATGGCTGTTCTAGAATAAAAGGAAGAAATGTTGACTTATGACCAGCCTCTGAGGCATAGGTAATTATTAATATCAATGCTTATGTGTACACATCTCCAAATTGTGCATTTTTAACCCTATCCAAGCAGAGGCAGTAAGACTATAAAATTTTACAAATTCACATAGCTCCATGTACCTTACAAATGAGCATATGCATCTGAATTCCATTTAATAGCAATAAAAAACCCCACAACACACTCAAAAAATTCCCAAAATCACACATGCAGGGAATGCAATAAAGCCATGCAAGTTTTAAAATTCCTTTAACTTTCTTCAAGCTAGCAATTCTTGGTTATATGTACAGGTTCCATGCTTTTGAGTTTTGGTTGGTTTGTTGTTGGGTTTTTTTTCTCCTTTAATTCAAAGGCCTAATGTTCCACGGTGTTTTAATCAAGGAGACAAATTCCTTGCTGTCAAGTAGAAAAAGACTAAATATACAGAAAATTAAAAGCAAAGTCTTTCACAAGAACAGTTTTATGGAGTGACTGGGTACTGTGCATCAATGTAACAGAAGCCTTAGAATAGATGCTCTTATGAAATTAGTTATTGCATTAATACAAGTGGCCTTAAGGTGCTAAAAAGCCACCAATAAAAGCTTCCAATATATAATTTCAGCCCTTGAATAGAGACAAAGCAATCTTGGACTAACTGTGGCTAATATCCCACACTCAAGGTTGTGGTGGTGGGGGTTGTTACATAATAACACTAGAGAAAAAATTAAGATGGAAATACATGGTAATTTATGAGAAATATCTTTAAGAAAAAATGTAGACTATGTTTTGAAATTCCAGTAACACAGCAATTGCTTTTCATCATAATACACTGGGGAATGAGCAATAACAGCCATTTAATATTCAAAACCAATCATATCATACTACACAGGGACAGTTTTCATAATAACATTAAATCAAAAAGGCAAGAAAGATTTTAATCAAGAGCAGAAGACAACAGCATAATCTAAAAACAGACTTCAGGCTTCTCACGCAGGATTAGCTCCCTAACAATAAGCACTACCCTAGAACAGACTAGTCCAATTCTTAGCCTAACTGCAAGCTCACTGCAGCCTTTGGTGTCTGCCCTTGATGACTGTGGCTATTTGATGCCGCACCAAGCAAACAAGAGCTCTACTGCTCAAATGAGTGTTGTGAGTCTTGCTACCAGCTAGTCACAGCGATTCAGAAGGAAGGTGAGGAAAAAAGAATCACTATCTCCATAATACTTTACTGGATAGATCTGCTTCAAGCCAGAGAGTAAAAAGACTGAAGTCTCCATGGGTTCAGCATCTCACAAGCCAGAAGTATCAAACAGTGTTTGTCAGAGAACACAGAGAAGTTTCTCTCATCTGGCATACATGTGTATGAGAGAAACAGGCTTCACTTCAAACTAAACCTGCTGTCAGGGTTCTGTACTCTGCTAAACATGTCAGTAATATGGGTCAGTTCAGAGAAATTATTGGTTTTGGTCAAAAAAAGTGGCCAACATCTGCCTTCTTTAAAATAACATGTCACTCAGTACTGGATATATTTATTTTGCCATAGGAACAATAAAGCGTAACCAAGAGTTTTGCCCACCACAGCACACTGTAGGTGGCTAGTGGAACTGTATGTGTTATCAGCCAATCTTTAAAAATTGTCACAGCATCTCACAGCTATTTAACTTCTGCAACTTCTACCTTTCTTGCCTCCACCCTATCCGGAACATCATTATCATATATAAACCATTTCTACTGAGAGCATGTATACTACTAATACATACTAATCACTAAGAAATCACAGAATCATAGAATTATTCAGGTTGGAAAAGACCTTCAAGATCATCAAGTCCAACCTTTAACACTGCCAAGCCCAGCACTATACTGTGTCTCTAAGTGCCACACCTGCACATCTTTTAAATCCTCCAGGGACAGTGACTCCACCACTTCCATGGGCAGCCTGCGCCAATGCTTGACAGCCCTTTCAGTGAAAACATTTTTCTCAATTTCCAACCTAAACCTCCCCTGGCACAGCCCGAGGCCATTTGCTCTTGCCCTGTCGCTTGTTCCCTGGGCGCAGAGACCGACCCCCCCGCCCACAGCCCCTGTCAGGCAGCTGGAGGGAGCGATCAGGTCCCCCCCCAGCCCCCTGCTCTCCAGGCTGACCCCCCCCAGCTCCCCCAGCCGCTCCCCACAGGGCTTGTGCCCCAGCCCCTGCCCGGCTCCAGACACGCTCCAGCCCGTCCACGTCCCCCTGGCAGTGAGGGGCCACAGCTGAGCCCAGGGTTTGAGGTAGCCAGGGCTGCTGGTAAATGATGGAGTGGCTGGGCAAGCTCCTCCGCCAGCTCCCGCAGCACCCTTGGGTGGATCCCAAGACTTGTGTGTATCTAAGTGGCGTAGCAGGTCACTGACCATTTCCCCTTGGATTATGGGGACTTTATCCTGCTCCCTGCCCCTGTCTTGCAGCTCAGGGGGCTGGGTACCTGGAGAACAGCTGGTCTTACTATTAAATACTGAGGCAAAAAAGATACTAAGTACCTCAACCTTTTCCTCATCCTTTGTCACTATGTATCCCCCTGCATCCAATAAAAGATGGAGATTCTCCTTAGCCCTCCTTTTCTTGCTAACGTGCTCATAGAAACATAAATCACTAATAAAAACAGTGAAATTATGCATCATCTCAAACAGTCACTTAATCACCATGTTTTGCAGTTTTATAACATTTATACAACTAAACATGAGTCTGTTGGCCACTGTTTTCATATGACTAGTATCCTATAATCACTTAAGCAAATTAACCTGTTTTATTGTTTAAGGAAAGACACAGCTGGTCACACAATATCTTGCTTTCCTTTTAGTAATGCATTAACTGTGACAATAACAGCACAGCGAGCTGCTGCCAAAACCACACCATACAGCTGTTAAGCCTAACTTTTGTCTGTTTCCGTAGATGAGGCAGAATTGCAGCTATCAAGGTGGGAATCAGTATGGTCTAAACAGAATAAAGAATACAGAACTGGGAAACCTCAATTTTCTAACCTTTTTTTCTCCCCTGGCTTTCGATTTATTCCATCAACTTAGAAGAATACATTACTCAGTAGCTAAGTTTCTCTACCTGTAAAATAGGTGTACTTTCTGATGTGATTCTCTGAATCTATGTACACATTCTGAAATTGTAATGTGCTACTTGCTCCTGATTCAGAGTATGATAAAAATACTACTGAATAATGAAGCTTAATACAGGTTTCCATCCTAGTATGACAAAGTTTGTAAATGTGAACATGATTTTGAAGATGGAAGCTTTCTCTTAGATTATTTTTTCTTTTTAAAGATGGGAGGCATAAGAAATTGCTTTTCTCCTTTTGCTTTTCTGATTATATTCATATAATTTTCCTCATTAGAGGATAAGTTCCCTTGGTGCTCTCCTTTACTACACATTGCATTGTCAGAAAAGCAGTTACTGAATAACAGGAAGTGAGTCTTAACACCGCTGTGTTAGAACTTATCTTCACTTGAGTTACTCCTTGCTCACTGACTGCTAATTAACTCAGAATAATTTAAACCTTTGTAAAGAATGGTTTGAATATTCCTTAAACGTTTGGTGCAGCCACTGATTTGCCTTTTTTTTTTTTTTTAGTAATAATCACAAAGGACACAGCCAGATATCCTTGTGTATGTCCACCTAATGCAACTTCAAAAGAAGTACAAAACCCAGCCGTTTGCTGGTGGCTCTCAGACAAGAAATAACTCTACTCCCTCCCTGCCCACCAGCAGAGCCATGGTTTTTTATCATGTGCCTAATCAGACTACGTCAGTGGAAAGTAAGCAACAAACCAATGCCATAACTGTTTAGTATTGCCTCGTGCATTCTGGAAACTAAAAAGTCAAGTTAGTATCTACTAGTTGATGACCAAATACTTTCTGAAATTTTACTGCAATTTCAAAAACTACCATTTGACTATGCTTACACAGTTTAGTGTGCTCTCTGCACAGTCCTAAGTCCTAAAAAGAGTAAGGTGACACTTCAAATTTACATCTTTCATGGAAAATCAACTGGGGGAAAAACAAAACACCAAACACCTGACTTGCATACAATTAGAATGAATGTATTTTCTTTACCATTCTTAACTATAAGAAATTAATACCAGCAAAATAAACCCAGATTTGGGTACATCTCAAAAACAAATGCTATATACAAAACATTTACACTACACTACCAGCTTTATCCCAGTTTCTCACAAACAGTTTGGAAGAATTACTGTAAATAAAAGGAAAGCAATCTACTCAGTCCAAAAAACAAACTATGCTAAGATGATTGAAACTGAAATCTGTACAGGAAGTTTGGAAACCACATTTCACAGAGCCACTGAACTACTAAAGAGTTGTTCTGTAGCACCGCTACTTTACAAAGAACATGAACCTTCAACCTGAAAGTTCAACCTGAAAGCTGAAATGTCTCTGGGCCACTGCTGCAACCCAAGACCCTCCATACACATGTCTAGATTAAAAAAGTTATTTGGAGCCATAGTACTAACCTTCAGGTAGAAACGCAGGCCTAGCACTGAAATATTTTCTCCAGGTAACCCACAACTCCACTGTGAAATCTAGACTCATACATGTTTGTCTATTTCTTTGAAGTGTTCGGGTTCTTTCCAGATGTTTTTTCAATAATGATTGTTAAATACATTAAATGCAACAAGTAAGATGCCATGAAAACGGAGAGCACTGATTAAACACTGGTCACAAATTAATCTTCTCAGCCTATGAAAGCCACCACAGATTACTAAAAGATTACAATAAAAATGTTCTTCCCCATGTGCTGGTATGCTACCAATGCATTCCAGACAGAAAGGCTGCATGCACTAAAAAAAAAAAAAAAAACAACCACCAAAAACAACCTAATAATGAGCCAACCCTTTCCTTCTCATTTGTATCTGAGGTTTTAAGAACACTATTCAACATAGTCACTAAGACTGATGCTGTGCCAGACCCAAAACATACTACAAACTCACAATTTTGTCTTTTAACACCTCATGGTCATTGCAGAGCATCTGGAAAATAAGTTATTGCATGTGTACAATACTGGGAGCATTCCAAGAGCCAGGACCTATGGAAAAATAGAAATACATGATTTTTAAGAGGAATCTTAATATTTTTGACACGCACTACTTGTGTCAAGTTTTTGCCTTGTTAAGCAAGGGGCCTTGTTTGGCATTTATTCAGTAGGCTTTTCCTTTTCCAGCCCTCTAGCACTTAAAACAGCACACTAGAAAAAAAAATGTAATTGCAAAGGCTAGCCAATGCACATAGGATTACTTCACAAACAGGAAAAAAGAAATCCACTGGATGGCCTCAGATACTTAGAAATGGCAGGGACAAACACTACTTTTCTGTTCTAAAATATCTCAGTGCAGAGGATAATTTGAACTTTAGTCACATGATGAAACCATAGGTTTGCTAAACATGCAACGTGTATGGTGTGAATGACTTAAACCAAGTTCCTGTTTCCTTTTGAGAACTGTATGTTTTTGTAGTCAGCAAGCGTCTGGATTTTTCATCGTGATGTACAGCAGCTAAAGAAGTTATTGTAATACATACACTCTACTTTCTACATAAATAAAAAGGGCTATATGCTCCAAACTATAATTATATTTCATCTGACTATTCACAGTGAAAGTCTCAGCCCGTTGTATCTGTGGAGCATTTTCTTGAAAGGGTAAGTGCTTTACATTACTTTGAATATGCAATGTTTTATTCATCACAAGAGGCTCAAACTGTGAAGCTAAAGTTTAAGGTTTTAGTTTTCTCTTCTTTAACATGATTTGAACTAAAGTAAAATACTGTATCTGGGAAACACTCAGAAAGCTAAAATTTATAATAAACCTGAAATTTATAATAAAGCTAAGCATTAAACTGAGAAAATGTGAAGACTGTTTTTCAGTAAGTACTTAACTCCCATTAAACTGATGATAGCTAGATGATGAAATACTGTTCAGCGGTCTGGACAAGACTCTCCAACCGTTGCCTAAAAGTAGTCTTTTAAAGGACAGATATTGTTGAATAATCCTAACAACACAGCAGGAATTGTACAGGACAGGAAACATGTCAGCAATGCTGCTTGAAGATTATGTTCAGTTACTGCCGATTAATTTACATTCTGGAAAAGTAAATGGTTTCGGTTTCTCAGAAACTGATAGTTTTTCAGAAGCTAAGAGTAGTATTTCTTAAATCTTAAATTACTTAAATCTTTACAACCTCAAATAGTTGCCCAAGTGTAGGAATTTTGACATTACAAGAAAGATTAATATAGTATTTGACATTTCAGTCTTTCATATACTGCAGACTGACCCCACCTTTTAATTTGGCAGATGTAGTACAGACAGAAAGGACAAATTCACCCCCCCAAATTATGTGTGGTATTTTCATGGGTTAGTGCAGGATGTGCCCACCAAGAGCAGAATTTCACAAGGAATATTATGTGTATTACTTTATGACTGGATGAAAGAATATTTTCCTTCTAAAGACTGGTGAGAGAGTGCAGAAAGACTGCCCTGCTAAACCTTTTAGAGAGGAAGAGTTCTGACTGCCAAGGAGAAACTCCCCATTTTAGAAGCTCTTCTTTCTAGACTTCAAATAAACAAACATTTCCTTGAAACCAAGCTCTCCATTTGCAAGAGTTAACCATCTAAGTGGTGACAGGGGACCACCAAAAACAATGAAATCTTAGAGACTAGGTCTTCTCAATACTCAGAAGTAGTCTTTTCACAACTTGCTATTTTTAAACTGCCTTCTGAACACTATGATCATTTGCTTAGGTCTGCCTGCTGGAAGTGAAGGATAACATTTTGCTGTGCTTCAGAAATAAAAGTCTAACTTACTTGCTTTAACTGCTGACACAGACCTCAGAGTCAATCATAGCGGGGAAACAAGGCCAGAAAGAAGAAAAAAAAAAAAAAAGAAAGAAAGAAAAAAGTGAGGCCACATGAAGTTAAGGAATGATTCAAAACATGCAAATGATGGCCAATTAAAACAAAGTGTGGGGGAGAAGTAAAGAAGGGACAAAATACTGGAGCATAACAATACAAGGAAAGACAATGCAAGTAGCATATTACAAATTTTCCTTATTAATTAACCTAAGGGGAAACAGGAATAGGCCTGGCTTCTACCATAGTTTCAATATATGTGAGCTTTGACACAATATTACTCTCAGTTAGTAGTGCATAAATAGAAATGACAAAGTCAGCTTACATCATAATATTTTGTGAGAAAAAAAAATTATTCAGGTCTAGAGGTGTTTCCACTCTAAGCTGACAGATTCCATTAAAAGAGTAAAGGACTTGGGGGCCCCCACCAAATAGAGCATAAACATTACATGCATTTTAAAACAAAATGTATGCCCCTGCAGTAAACCCAGAAACCAGACAAGAACTGAGGGAATACCAGATTTTCTCACAGCAGAGGGAAATGACATCATAAATTCCTTATTTTTTTAATGATGGAAACTCAAAGTACTTTGACAAAAAAATGTGGTTGGCTGCATGGAGATTCTGAAATAAAAGATGTGAAAAATGAACCATCCTCCAATGCTCTGCTGCTCCAATGGAACATATCTTTTTATTTTAAATTAAATTCATATTACCAAAAGTCTATAAACATTTGCAAATATGTTCATCTTACTACAGCAAAAATTGTGAGCTCCTTCACCCCATTATTATTCTAAGCATACATTTACTTTAGTATAAGGAATGAATGCTTTGGGAATGTTTTAAAACTATAAAGGCTTACAATTTCTAAGAGTTGCTTTATATGATAGATGGGCACCTTACAGTCATAAGGCTCTCTAAAGCTATCCATTCTAATGTAAACAAAATGTATAGAGAGGTTATGCCATCTGTGACTATATTCAATCAGTCAGCTGCAGAGGCTGCAAAGGAGTCACTTTTCTGACAGGGTCCAATTTATAATCTCAGCTAGAAAACCCTAATGCAGCAACTTCATGAGGTGATGAGCAATGTATCTTGTAAAATGGTATATATCCTCAAATTTCACTAAAATAGTTATGAAGAGACAAAATACTGCAAATAAGAGTAGTAGGATAAGGTCATAAGTCAGAAATATGTATCTAGGTATGACCATGTTGCAGAGAAGGTAAATAAATATGCCTAATGCTTCTGCAGCCACCTGCACATGAGACTTTCCTATCACAATCTGAACTCAAAATCACCATTTGCTTTCTTTCAAATACTTAGTGAGACACCAAAACCAAGCAAGAAAATAGTCTGACATTATCACTGTGATCTTATTTTTTATTAAAGCAGAGTAAAAACTTCTAGGAATCAATTAAGGGGGAAAAATGTCTACAGTGTTAACTTGAATCTTATTTGCAAATACTTGTTCATATCTAACCATCTATTTTTAAGATTCAAAATTACATTGACTCAACTTGCTTCAGATGCTACTGCCAGTTTTGTCCATCAATGCCTTCCTACATTGTGTACTCCAGCTTAGAGGTTAGAACACAGCCAGTGTCCGACCAGACAACTTTTCCCCTCCTGTGAGGGTACCTGCAACACAAAAAAAACCCTTCCCTGGGTGCATCAGTCCTTGTAGTGGAATCTCTCCAAAAATAACCTTTGCTAGAAAGGAAGAAACTCTGTCTTTAAAAGGGGGCAAAGAACACTGCCGAATCAGAACATAACTCCACGGGTTTATATAAATGAAATTATAATTATACAAGATTATATACACACTTAATCAAAGCCACTTTGATAAGTCAACTTTTCTAATTAAAACCAGTATTAGAATTCCAATTTTTAGGAGAGATTAGAAATATCAGAAATATGAAGTAGAGTCAGAGGTAACAACCATAAATGAACTGTCAAACAGTATTAAGACACTGACTTATCTATAATGAATACCGCTTAAAAACATTAATGCATCTTTATGAACTTCTACCCATTTAAAGTTACTTTCACTTTAAGAGTTAATATCACTAGAATCCCTTTATGGAAAATGCATTATTTACAACTAAGTATATCACTCTTGTTACTAATATAACTGTATAGAAACTTCTATAAGGAGAGCTTCACTGCTCTGTCTTTACCTGCTGTACTGTATGTACATCACTTGTACAGACCAGCTTTGTGTGCAATGGAACAAAATAAAAACATCAAACTACCACAAAACTGAAATCCTTGTCAATAATGGACTTTTTTTCCCCTGAAAACATTCTACACTGTAAAAGTGCCTTCATGTTTAATTTTTTTTCAGTACTGAGTACCATGCTTAAATCAGACATTCAAAATTCATTAGCAATAGCGGGTTCATTATCTTATGTTTAAAGAAATGTATCCTTTGTAACTAAGAATGTGTTATTTTCTGCATCAATCAGTACAAGGTACACAAATTTTCTTTTAGAAATTGAGTTAATTATGCTTTTACGTGTTCTGTAAAATTTATATATCCATATCTATTACACTTAGGTTTTCATGAGCTCTTCTTATATTCTCCTACAAAGCCTTTTGGCTTAAAAAAGGATCCTTCAAGCATTTAGATGGTAGCAAAATTATTATATCAACTTATCATAGTCATTACAGCTAACAGCCTATCCATATTACCCTTAAAATTCTCTATTTTCAGGAATTTATAACTCAGCTGTAAAAAATGTTCCTTGCTAAAACTTTGTCAATAGGCCTATAATGCCCTGGTAATCATTTTCTCAAATTCGAGCATGCAGAAGAGCATTATTTTTTCCAGTTTTACGCAACAGCTACATCTAAAAGTGACAGTATTATTAATGTATAAAGATGTTTTAGTATGAAAGCAGTTTTGTTCACAACAGTTCTTAAACATTCACATTAATTTTATATGGGCTCCTCAGTACAGACTGCAGTTATGAAAGGCTTTTTTTCATAACAGAAAAGAAGCAAAACTAAAACAAAAAGGAATGTGACTTTTGCCTCATATTGTGATTATCTTTGCATTTTCCTTCAGTATGCAGTGTGAGCCTTGAGACTGTCCGCTGGGTTCAAATTATACAAAATTCCCACCCTTGGCACAATACAGTGAAGCTATTTTGTGGCTGTAGCTGCAGCCCACACGCTGCAGTTGCCCTGCATATTGCCTTACCCTTTTCTGGCAAGATGGTGAGGAAAAGGGGCTCCACCTAACCACAGAACCAACTCCTCCTTCATCCACCAAGCGGCCAGCTCTCCCATTTATTCTGCAGGCAACATGAGTGAGATGAATCTTAGCTGTTGGCTGCAAGGCTGTGCTGCAGTTTAAGTCTTGCCTGCATCAAGTGAGAGAAAGGGGGCAGCGGTGAAAGCAGGAGCCAAGGGAGGAAAAAAAAAAGCAAGCCGATTTCTGTGGCTAAAAATATGCCAGTTACCTTGAAATTAACATAGGAACATCAAATCCATCAAAAAAATTACTACATTTATTCTGAACAAATGGTTCATGCTCCTGACTGCACATAACATTTAATGCACAAATTAGAGACATTAAAAACTGTACTTTATAACCTGCTTCACCTGCCTTTCCCATTTCAGCTTCAAACTCCACTGAAAAGGAAATAAGCAGAGTGTCAAAGGAAGGATGTCTTCTCACAACATGACATGGATCAGCTACCCAAGCAAGAACTTGGCTTTCATCTCCCCAGAGGAAATTGAAGCCTTCATTGCTTCTCAAAACATCATATCAAGACTTATGCACTGTTACATTGCCTTTTTTGTACCAACAGGATTAATAGCTGGCATATGTATTTTGATCATTTTCATAAAGAAATATTTGCAGTACAAAGTCATAGAAAACTTAGACTTACTTCTTCTGCACTTCACCATCAGTAATATTATAATGATTTTTTTGTCATTTACTGTCATTACTAGACCTGACTATTTAAAAGCAACCCACCTTACATGTAACATACTATCATTTTTTTTCAACTTCAGTTATTTCAGTTCTCGGTATGTTTTGATTTTGATACTTCTCGTACTATTACTCAAGAGATTTCCATCAAGGACTGCTCTCAGCAAAGCAACCCAAAGACCCATATTGTGTGTTGGATTTGTACTTACATATGCCTTCTGTTTGTCACTGACTGAGGCAGTACTGGTTGGCACGGATAACTATCACTTGGAAACAGACTGCCAGTTAGATCCATTATTTGCATGGCCTGAATATGAGATCATTAAATTCACCTTTGGATTTGGAATCCCATCATTTCTTCAGATACTCTGTTTTACTGTTCTCTTTGCTAAAGCAGCACCTGCTGAAGCTCCAGCCTTACAACAGCATATTCGTACTTACCCTGCTGTGTACACTATAAGCATAACAATATTTATATCCCACCTATTTTATAACCTTATGATTCTCTTCAGAACAACATTCAAATTACAGAAGAGCATTGGAACTCCAAAGAATGAGCTTGTGATGAATATTGCAGAAATAGTGTTGTTCTGCGAGAGCTGTGCTAGTTTGGTATTTATACTTTTTTTACATAAACCATCCAAGGATGAAATACTTAAAGTCATACAGAACTGCCGAAGGAAAAACACTGCCAACCATCACCTTGAAATACCAGTAACAACTATGACCCATGAAAGCAGATCTCAGTAATACCTGCTGTTCTGAAGAACTCTCAATCCACTTTTTTGTTTGTTTGTGGGTTTTGTTTTGGTTACTCACTTCTTCAAAAAAAGGGCAACTGTTCCTTCTTTAGAACCCAAACTTGGACTATCTTACTGCTAGCAATACTGGGGAAAAAAAAAAGATATTTAGTTCTAGTATTTGCAGTGATCTATAACAAAACATGTAGGGTCTGAAGTTGAGGGGGGCTTTTTGTTTGGTTGGCTTTTTTTACATTGCTTATTTTCTGCAAGTGTTACTTCAAAGCCAAGCAGAAAGAAAAGTACTGTTACCATAGAACTGTGCTTTAGTAATATTATCGATGCCCTGGCAAAGATGCAAACACAAACATAGCAGAAAGCAATTTTGAACAAAGGTAAAAATCTGCAGCCAAAGCATTTTCTCAGGTGTACTTCCTCTTTTGACTTCCTCCCCTACAAACTACTTATTTTTATAACATTGGTAAATTCCAGTAGCAGCAGCAATGAAGTATGGCTTAAGAATCCATCATAATCCTAAATAGTACGTGATACTATAAGCCTACTGTAACACTTGTTTATTTTTATATATATACACACACAGAAACTGAGTATTTCTTCCCTTTTTCCATTTTCCTCTTGTACTTTTTTTGGAAGCCTTAAGGTTTTTGTTTGAATTCTTGTGCCAGGAAAAAAAAATTCAAGTTAATGGAAATGCTGGTCCATAAAGGAAAGCTTTGGGTGTTTTGTGACACATTGAACTGGAAAGATCAACAAGATGGCTAATTAAAACTTTGTGCAAGAATGAAAGCTTTTTGTTAATGTACTGAGAGTCAACTTTGCATTAAGACTTACAGCAATTATTGATTTAAGCCATTCTTGATGAGTTCATTCAGAACTATGAAGTTGCATGCCTTGGAAGAGTCACATTCAGTAATACACTAACAAAAAAAAAGCCATCCCAGAACAGTGGAACTGAGGCATGTTTTTAAAAAAACAAACAAAAGCAGTGCCCCAATTTCAAACTGAAATCAGGGCTCTGCTGGAAACTAGATAGGAGCATTATATATTAGATGATAATTCATAAGTGGTGCAAAATGGGGGAAAAACCTGAATCAGAGATTAAAACAGCTGTGGTATAGGTAGCCCTGCAAAATCAGCAGCCAATTCAGGCTAAGAAGTAGGTGCGAAGTTTTAAATGCTGGCTTTGAACACATTGTTACTGTAACTAAATTTGGCCAGTAGCCATCCTAATACTTTGGCTTAGGTTTCAGCTTTTCCTCTCTCAGAGGTGGAAAGAACAGAAATAACAGGGAAGGCACAAAATTGTACTAGATATTGGATAAAGACTTAGACTTAGATTGCAATGTTATAAAAATCCAGTGATGTGATAAGGAAGGCTCAAGTGCCCTGAAGGGTTCTGAGAAAAGCCACTTTGATGCTTAAATATGGGCTTTTGCATGACACCCTGGTGCAAACAGAACTGATAGATTTTTTTTTTCAGTTACATGCTTTGGAAAGTCTTTCTGGCAGGGTCCAGATTTGCATGGAGTGCTGGTGCTAATCAGCATGGGCTGTTTAAGGCAGAGAAAAATAAGCACCAATTGATCAAGAGGCCCATCTTCTGCAAAAGAACAGCCAAGTGCATAAATGGAAGAATGAAGAACATTTTTTCAATAATAATATAGTGTATAGAACAAGTATCTAGATATATGGAACCTGTCTTAGACATCCAAGTCCTGAAATTTATGGACCACGACTGTATCACATGCAAATAAGGGGCAATATGTAGTCTCACTATGACTGTAAGGACCAAAATTTCTGCAAGACTTAAAAATCAACTGGTAAGATGTCTGCATTGCATTATGTCAGCCTGTTTTCCTGTTCAATTTTGTTCTGCTGCCAGCATGAACAGATGGATAATTAAAGAACACTACATATAAACAGACCATTATAGAACCTGGTCAGAAAGGAAATACGTAGATAAGAATCATCTCTTTGAGAACAAAAGCCAATTTCATACTTGTGAAAGGATTTCTCAGCTGGCATCAGAGGTTTTGTTTTGCACCTGAAAAGAGGAAGATAAAACAACATGGACTGAAGATCAGTCCTGCAGAAAGAAGTCTGAAGATACGAGTTGGAAAAGCCATACATCAATGGAAAAAGCTAACAGACTGAAGGAAAGAGTATGTCAGAAGATGCAAGCTCTTTATCCCAATTTAGACAAAATATAGTTTCAGCTGCGCCACAGTTCAGTAGGTTATTTTCTAGCATGGGAATTATGCACCGGAGATTTTACTTTATTCACTGCTTCCTTATATTTTATATTTGAGGATGAAAGAATAAATATTGTGTTGTTTCAACCCAGTCAGTAAATGTTGGCTCTCGTTAACACTGGCTGGGACCTGGAAACTGGTCTAATGGTGAGTGAATCACAGTAATACATCTGTAAGGACCCTGAGGGTTCCACGTGGGAGAAGGATGCTTCGTGGTCCTCTCAGCAAGCAGCTAAAGCAGAACCACAACCAAGTGTCTCAGAGAAATAAAACCTGTAGGGGCCTACTGTCAGATCTAGGATTTGGGAACGAGTACATTGTGTAAAGAATGAACTACTACGTGTAAGTCTGTGAGTACTCCTGGGTGTAGCATCTCACAGACAGCAGACAGAAGCAAATGAATGCACTCTGGTCTCTTCCCTGTCCATAGCTACTGCTGTGGGAAAAAACAGTATTTTCTGGATGGCTGGTTATATTGTCATAAAGAAATCTCTATGTACAATGAAAAAACTTTGTATCTGAATAGGAGAAAACAAAGGTAAACAGGAGAGAAGAGGTCGGAATATGCAAAATAATAATTCAAGTAGTTATGAATATACTTTATGAATACAGAAGTGTTTTGTTAAAACATTCTTGATAACATTACTCGAAGCTTACATTAAAATTCAGGACAATGAATGTGTAGTCCTAGAGAAAAATCTACTTGCATCCAGCTAGAGTATAAGAGCAAACACCCCATATGGAATAGGGGAAGGAACAGAAGCAGTCCCTAGAAGGCATTCTAAAATAGTCTGACATGAGCAAAAAACCAGCAGCTTTGGTTAAGATTAAAAGTAATAATTTTAAAATTATTAATAATTTGAAGAAGAATACTTTTAAGAACAAAAAATTTCCCTGCTCAGACTTTTTCCCCCCTATACCAGCAACATCTTTGCTGAACACTTACTTCTTCCAAGCTTCACCTAGTTTTGAACAGTATGTTCCAGAAGAAATAGAGCATATATTTTTATAGGCATGCTGTCAAAATTAACTAAAAGGATATACCGGAAAATTCAAAGAAGAATATTTTACTTCCGTACTGGTAATATTCGTATCTTTCTAAGACTTCGTCCTGCTTTTCAAAAAACCCTTCCATTCAGTAAAAGAAGAGAAATGAGCAGGCTGCTGAAGTTTAAGCATGAATTCCTGAGCTGGTAATACGTTTTGGAAAAGAACACATAGAGACTAAGGACTGATCTTTGCTGAACCAGCTGGCTCAAATTTGCTCTGATCCCACTGCAAAACAACATCTGAGCTAAAGAGAGACTGGATTTCACGTATTACTAAGCCTGGCCTTAGTTATATTCTGATTTCAAACTTACAGACCCTTGAAAGGGCTACAACATTATCTAGCATGATTTTGAGGTAACTGCAGAAGATTTGGGGTAAGGTGAAAGCTCAATTCAGCCAAAATAAGTACTCTGTATAATGTTTCCACCATGTATGTTGCACAACAAATCGAATCACTAATTGGCTAGAATAAAAGAATGCATTTTACTTCCACCATACAACTGTCTGGCAGAGGACTGCCAGACTCAACTACTAAAGTAAAAGTGATTGATGCTTTGCGATTTTTTTAACCGCATTTGGATAGAGCCTGAGATCCTATGATGAATCATCTTTAACTATACAACATTGTGGTCCAATTCTGTAAAATTTTTATGTTATCCCCCAAGAGTTTTGCAATATACACATTTAAGAAAAATAAAAGGTTTTTAGCAGAAGAGTTTGAATGGGTACAAGTGTTATTCCTGCAAAAGAAAAGGCTGAACTTTGCATTTTTCTTACTAAAAATAATTTTTCATTCTCAGAATTACTAGCAACTAAAAAACCTAAACATACAATACACTCTATCCAAGGTTTTCTGCAGGCACAGAATACAGTTAATTCCCACTCAAACTACATTTGATTATTTGCAAGAAACAAAGTTATTGGGGCTGGACAGGATAAAGTATGATGGTGCTCTAGAATAGGGTAATGGATGCAGACAGATGTCATTCAGTGGTTGATAAAAGGTCATAGGCAGTATTGATGCTAACAGAAAGATGAGAGAATTTGGAGGAGGAGATCAATTTACTTGCAAAACTTCAGGAACGTTACAACAGCATCTGTATTTCCTCTGGAGACAATTTCAGCAGAGATTCTTACACAAGTCTTATTTCTTCTTCATATGGTTATATTACACTATAGCATTCAGATAACAATTTTAATTTATGCTTCCTTCCTCTTCCATACAATACAGTACCTTACTTTTTTCAGCTTTATACACCCTGATCCTGATCTAATTTCCCCAAAACCCAACAGCTTCACACCCAACACACTTCCACACTTCTGAGAGTCCAACAGCTCTTACATCCTACAGGGCTTACCCTGCTTATCATCCCACTGGAGTGGCCTCCCACTCACACCTCCCACTTTCTTCCTCCTCAGCTTCCACCTCTTTGCAACACCATAGAGGTACGTATGTTGAAGTCTGTTAAATTACGTAGAATATCTTCTATTATACCCCACTTTAAGCCTCTTGGTATACCTAAGTACATCATAGACAATTACACTAGTATTCCTTAAAGATGCTATGGTGTTAGACATGTTTGAGATATACAGTGTTTTACAAGTTGACTACTACAGATGTAAAAGTAAGCTGCTAGGAAAACTTTACAAGCTGGATTGCTGAGGTCTGACATTATATGAATGCTATCACACTGGTTGCTTTCACACATGTTCTGAGCAACAATCAAGGTAAGGTACATACAGGTGCAACTACAATACTGTGTAACTTAATACTGCCACAACTGTGACTATTGGTCCTTAAGGCACTCCCTATAACATCACATGGAGTATCAGCAACTGACAGGGAAAGAGAAAGGGTACAATGTTCAGCAGCTGCTAAAATTAGTTTAAAGCATTTTCTGGAATATGGAAGTGATGAATAGTGAAATTAATTTATCTTAATAAGCAACGATAATTTGACTGCATAAACAAGAGCCTGAAGATGTTGTCATCTGTTTTAGGAAACAGAATTCAGAAGATTCATATGATCATCTTATAAAATATTTAGTGAAATACAGAACTCACTAATTAAAATATAATAACACTAGATTTGTCCTCTTATGCTTCGTAGTTCTGCTAGCAGGAAAAACAGCTGCTTCACGGGTCTTTCAAAAGAGAACTTCCTAACAATTCTGGAAGTATGACAAAGCAACTTATTTCTTATCATGAACTCAAACAAGAAAATTAGCACTCACAGTTAGACATTTTAATAGCAGATCAGCTGATATTCAGCTAGAAAAACCAAGGACAGTCAGACCAGCTGATTATTAAATCCAGGGCCCCATAATTACAAACAACTAACACCAAGAAGCTAACATTATTCATAAAGGAAAGTAAAAAATCCTTCTGGCCCTTACAAGATCAGTGAAAGCTCTGAAGGACAGAATTAAGTACAGCAAAACCACATGATCAACAAACAACAACAAAGACTCTTTATAATCCTGTTCTTTAGGACAGCAAAAAATTAAGACCTTCAAAGCTAGTATCACAAGATTTTTCTAACATTACAATTATTCCAATCCTAGAACGCAATCATTTTTATACACGCCTCAAAGCAAAACGCTTTCAGTTCTCTGTCCTCATAACCCTGTAGAAAGCCACTCCAGAAAGCCATTCCACACACAGTGGAAGTCATTTGTTCAGAAAATCTTTACCAGCACAAATTTTCTTTTAAGCTAAAAAATGTATTCCAAAACTATTTATGAAGAGCCATCCTATAAAAACATCTTAAAGAGCATTTTTAGTAACACTGCCAAAATCCTGTGCTCCTATGCACAGCACACTACAAGAAAAAAACAAAATCCAGCAAATAATGTATTTGCTTCAATGGCACTAGAAGGCAAAGTGCCTTCTACTCCCAAAGCCACTTGCGTAAAGAATTTTTGCTTCACTTTTCTACAGATGAGATCTTTTGTAATCTAGAACTATTTGACCACTGTAATAGATGTAATGCATCCATTATAGTGACATGCTAATTAATCACTTACTCCACATTTCTGAAACCGTAACATTGTAATCTTGAAATCCTAAATGCACAGATCCAATCCATCTTATTCCAGTAGCAGGAAAATGCTGCATCAATGTACAGCATATTCACAACTGGCACTTAACATTCAGGTATCAGATCAATATAATCTTAAAAAGCAACTTACAAGAAGTATTTTGCTTCTATGCGAAAGAAAGGTTTAACTTTCTTTCGGTTCTAAGAATTGTAGCCACCAGCAGGTGGTGTTTCTGGAAATGTCAAGTAGTTTTTTCCCCCCTACAGATGAAATGCAAAACTCCACCTGCAGTACTGGTGGGTTTATGCAAGACCAAAGCTCCACATTCTCTGCAAAATAAGCTTATTTTATCCATGTGATTTTGAACTGAGCAATTCTAAGAAGTGTGAGGATGACCATGTATACCTGAAAATTTAAATTCAAACAGGCAAAGGGGGATCGACTTGAAGGTAGGAAAACTGAAATTTGTATTGTCAGCTTAGCAAATGACCCTTCTCTGCTGCTAGGTTTCTCCCAATCAAATCCTCTCTTCAGATTGTTCAGAGGCTTTTAAAAAATACCATGCATAACTAATTATTGCTTTATATTAAAGTAAAATATGTTTACTTACAATTTACAAATAAATCTCTTAATTTTTGATCAGCTGAGCTGTAGGTTTGAATGGACTGTGTAACTTGAAAAAATGCTAAAGGCAGAAAGGAGGGTGAAATAAACATTAGGCAAAATGAAACTGACAAATATGAGAGAAAAGATGCTTGTCTAGTTCTAGTCAAAAAGAAACCAGCAGAAACAGGGTTAATTCTAGCCTTATAAGGCTGTTCAGCAGCACTTCAACTGCACACAAATTAGAACAACCCTGGGAATCTATAAAGCTTGTTTTATTGCCAAGGACATGCAGCAAGATCTGCATTTTGCTGTCGTAAACTATCCTTTATTTAAGATGTTTTAAAACCGAATAGACATTATATGATTATTTTTTTTACTGATGAATCGTCAACAGGTGGCATTCACTGCAGCTTTGCACACCTAAATACAAGTTTTTACTGACAGAACAGTCGAAGTTGACACATCCATTAAGCACGTATCGGAGCAAGAGCCAGCCTTCTGTTGTCTGGAGGAAAATCAGCTCTGAAGAAATGGAATTAAGGTAAAATAAAGTGTTTCACAGTACATGGTTACCTGTTATGCTTGTAACTGCTTAGCTTTTGGTAGCCTTTCAAATGTGGTTAAAATCTGACCACGGACTGACTGTTTAAAATCAGTTGCTTAGACTGTTATCTGTTATTGTATTCAAAGCAGTTTTACCACTATATTAAAAAATAAAAAGATGTTACATAAAACACTTAATGTCTGACTTCCATAGCTGCTTGAACCAAACACTGAACCTTCTTCAAATGTGTCATTTCATATTAATATTTTAGCATAAAGATTTACATAACGAAAATTATTCAAACCATGGCAACAGCTACTGTGTACTTATGCCTGTTTCATTAAGGAATAAGAGCTTTGGAACCATTATTTTTAAGTATCTGCTAGCTACTTCTGGTAACCTGGACACATTTAAGCACACGCAGAGCTGTATTTCTGACTGGAAATACTCTTAACACTCCTACTCCATTAGTGGTCTGCTCCTCTTTCTCCCCCAGACCATACACCAGCATGATTTAATTCATTAAAACGTGGAAACATGCATGAATTTTACTAGTAAACAATTAAACTTTTAAAAACATGTTTTAGTGCAATTAAAATCAAGGTTTTGGTAGCAAGATGAAGATTAAAGCAATTCAAAATTTTTAAAATTTAACACAAAATAATTTTCTTGCTTTTTTGTTTTGGGTGTCTTCTACCTAGGCATTTTTTTCTTTTAAATAAACTTCCCAGCAATGCTTCACATCCATAGCATTCAACATTTTTAAGTAAACAAATCAGATAACTGGTATTTTCCATTCCTATCCGGAAGTCAGTGCAGCATAATTAATCACAAAGAAAAGCAAATTGAGTATAATACTGTTGGTGTAAATCAATATGCTGCTTCTATTACTTTCATTTCTAAAACTTGCGTTTTCACTGAAAGCAGGAGGAACTAACTGCTTTTCATCTCCATTGCCCTCAGCCACAGACTCTCTACTTAACAGCCTTACAAGCTGATGATGAAACAAATATATATATATGTAAAAAGTTTTTCTTTAGTAGGCTAAGGTCACTCATCTGATTTTCTATATTTCTGCATTTTCCAATACTGAATCCCTGAAGGGTATACAGAATTTTAACAGATCTGCCTTCACAATATATTATCATCTAGAACAAATTTAAATTCTTTTAACAGAACCTTTGTATATATAGTCAAACATGATGTTTCCTGCAACCTCAGCTATGTAAGTTGTTAGCAGAAGCATATGGTACATGGTACAAAGCCGGCATATGAGATTAATTGTTTTCCATTTGCAAATTGCAGGTCCAAGGATGTTCTTTGATTATTAAAAGAAAACAAATGGAGCTAAAATTCTACCACCTTCCAACCTGCATGAAGAAACACTGTTGATGAAAAGCTTTTATTAAAGAGATCCAAGTACCATAATGCTAAAAAGATTCCTACATGATCTTAAGGCATACAGGAACTGCAAATTTTCTCATTTGCAATGTATATAGTGTCCTGTAAAAAAAATTAAGAAATTTACTATTTGCACTGTTATATTTCAGTCAATTTTAAGACTAATTAATTTGACTTCTAGAGAGTTTTAATTCCTATACAAAAGTGTACATCTTTTTCCACTTCAATCAAAATGTTTACTATGAACTTAGTTGAAAACAACCCAAAATCTGATTGTTTTGGCATTACCACCAAACTGTGAGTACCAATATCTTTTCTGCAGATATTTTAACCATGGAAATTTATTCTGCCTCAATATCACCTGTTTTATGTAACAGCACAACTTTTAACCTAAATGGATCACATTTGTGTAATGAAAGCATAACTTCTCAATTAGCTGATAAATCAGAACACCAACAATATGTTATTGGTCTTTTCTTATCATGTCTTTACACCATATTTCTTTTTCCTATTGGTTTTGTAGGAAACATTCTGATACTGGTTGTCAACATAAGCTTTCGTGAAAAAATGACTATTCCAGACCTTTACTTCATAAATCTTGCAGTAGCTGATCTCATTTTGGTTGCCGATTCTCTCATTGAGGTTTTTAATCTTGATGAAAAGTATTATGATATCACTATTATTTGTACCTTCATGTCTTTATTCCTTCAGATCAACATGTATAGCAGCATTTTCTTTCTGACATGGATGAGTTTTGACAGATACATAGCACTGGCAAAAGTAATGAGGTCCAACATATTTCGTACTATGCAACATGCTAGATTAAGCTGTGGTCTCATATGGATGGCGTCTATTTCTGCAGCACTAGTTCCATTTACAGCTGTGCATTTACAACACACCGGAGAGGTCTATTTTTGTTTTGCAGATGTAAAAGAAATCCAGTGGCTAGAAATAACCTTGGGGTTTATTATCCCCTTTGTGATAATTGGTCTTTGTTACTCATTAATTGTTCGAGTTCTTATAAAAGCACACAAGCATAGGAGTCTTCGTCTGCGGCGACAAAAGGCTCTTCGAATGATTTTTGTTGTTGTCTTGGTTTTCTTTATCTGCTGGCTACCTGAAAATGTCTTCATTAGTGTTCAACTTCTTCAAAAGAAAAGTGAGTCTGTCTCTTCAAGCAGCCCATCCTTCAGACACGATTATCCTTTAACAGGACATATTGTGAACCTAGCAGCTTTTTCTAATAGCTGTTTGAACCCCTTAATTTACAGTTTTTTAGGGGAAACTTTCCGAGACAAACTGCGACTGTATATTGAACAGAAAACAAAAATGTCAACATTACATCGCTTTTGTCAGGCTGCCTTAACATCTGTTATTCCTGACAGTAATGAGCAATCAGAAGTCTGATTTAGTAGTGGTTGTATAAAGCATACAATTGTGGAATTGTGCAAATAGTGAACAAATACTTGCTACTAACAGAAAAAAGTGTTCGTGTACATATATGTATTGTATTGCTCTACTGGGTATTGAAGGATTATATTCAAAATGTTTTTATGACAAGACTTTAATGTAGAAGAATGTTTTAGTCAGATTTGTATTTAATTATGAACAGGATTATTAAAAGCTGAGCACTGAAGGAGCTTTATTCTGTATTATACATTTACAAATGACAATATAGAAGAAAATTTTATCAAGTTAGGAAGACTCTAGATGTAACCCGATTTTCAGAGATGCTACTTTGCTGGTGTATATAAGATATTTCCACTGAAATAACATAGCTGCCATAACAGTGGGGGGAAATCATTACCACTTATTGATGTGGAGATGCAGAAAACCTTGATTTTTTTATCCAAATATGTTAAGATAAATCACTTTGCTTAGAACTACATAGTACTATCATCACTGTATTCTAGCATGTCTTCCACATTTAACCTTTTTTAATCTTAATATAATCTAACAGTGGTGAGTTTTCGTCTCATAAATGTAATCTGTTTACATCAGTACTTGATCGAAACTGAAATAATTTGTAACTATATTGCTCATCTCAAAGAACTTCACAGAAGCAAAATGTAATGCTTCATTCTGTCTTTTTAAAATTGTCCAAGACAATCTTTCCCAGGACAGGCATAATCAGGCCTTTTGTAAAAAAGTGCACATATATGTACATTCATATCTGCCTTCAGTTTTAAATGCAAGTTACACAAGATCTCTTTACATTTAGCAGGCCTATTTTGACTGCCAGAACAAAATGCTGTGGCTTTAAAGAGAGAGTCCCATACTGCAATAGAGTATAAAAATTGCTTATGAAAATGACAGAAGCCTCAGTTTTTAGAAAGGAAGAACTTATGTAATGGGAAGTGTTACTAGCTATTACCAGACCTTCGCTTTGTGCACCACCCATCCCCACCTCCAGAAACCACTGGTCTTTCTAGATTTTAACATGCACATTGGTTGCTTTGTTCATTTGAAGATTAATTATGCTAAGAAAACAAATGTTAGCACCACTTACTTGAAAACAATAGTTTTTAATTTCCACTCGAAAATAATTGGGTTTTAAATCTAATTGACATTTAGCACAGGTTACTGCTGAACTTGTTCAGAGAAAGCTATAATGGTCCTGGAGATCAGTGTGCAAGATCATTAAAACATAACTTGCTGCATCTCTGAAGTGAACAAATTCATTCCACCTCTGTGCTCATTGACTTAAGCACCAGAACTCTGCAGAATAAGATGCTTAGTCCTGTTTTCAAATGTCATATATGAATTAATTAGCACACAAGCAGATTTTAAAGTATCTTTACACATAGACACTTAAAACAATTACTAAAGTTACTAAGCAATAAAGAAAACAGCAAAAACAATGATTCCACTCATTTCTCATGAAATATTTAGAGTTTCCTAGTGGAAGCTTTGGCCACAAAAGACTTGACCTATAAACAGAAAGGCCACAAGATGATGGCTGAATTTGAAATAGATAGCTAGATATTCTTGCAACCGAAACAGGAACTGCAGAGTGTAGTTTCCAGCAACTGCTGGTTATTTGCAAGTGACTGCTAGTCACAGTCTAAGGAAAAATGTCATTTACGCACATCCTCCCTGTAGAACACCAAATACATCTTCTCTCAAGAAAGATGCAAGCACTGCCATGCCTTCTCTGCTTAGAAGGACTTGCTAAATGCTTTAGCAAGAAATCTCACACCATTGTGCTACATCACACAGCCCTTTTTCCTCATCATTTTCAGTTTCTGAATTAACCACAATTACTCACATCCTATTGACTGCCAATGTACATTAATCACACCTTGAAAGATGGCCATTTCAGACAACACAGAACTGAAGGAACAGATAACTCTTGGCAATACAATTCTTTGCCCAAATAAGACACATCTGAGATTACAGATATATTAGGTTTGTGTAATCTTGACACTTGCCATGAATAAATAACTTTGTTGGAGTTACACAAATACACTTTCCCAATTTTAGTAGTTGTTTATTTTGGTTTTATAGGGGTAAACTCCTTTCCCCTGCTCCTTCCTTCCAATGTACAAACCTGGGTTTTGATTGATGCCATGGTAGAACTCCTTTCATCACTACTGTAGAAAACAAATTAAGAAAGTGTCTTTGCTCAGAAGCTTATAATAATAGACAGTAAAAACCTGCTCATACATACTATGAAATAGTTTGTTTCTACATGATCATTAACAACCTGATATCACAGTCAAATCTAGGAAAGATCAGATTACTGCAGTATGAAGAAAACAGTATTTACTCAACATGAAACAACCAATTGCATGTTTAAAGCCAAATTACAAATTTAAACTACCTTATGAGTTTCCTCCTGTTAATATTGTGGTACAGGCTTATGAACTGTGCCTGAAACGACTACATTTAAACATACACTAAAAGTACTCTCCTAGGTGAAAAAAAGGCACACTGCTTCCCAAATTTTTTTCTTTAACAGTAACCATGTACAAAATTTACAGAAATGCCACACAACTTTCATGTATTTATATATACAACATGAGTTCTGCAGCCCATCATCTTGCAATAACTCGTTACCATGACTTATCCATGAACCAAAAAGACCTGTGCTTTATGTAGTTTTCTGTAAAATTAAAGACTGTGATCACAAGTAAATAAAACCTTTTCTGGAGTGTAGGGGAAAGAGGAAATAAGAGTAAGAGTTTTGATGCAACTTCTTTACTTTTCTCTCTGGTCTCTCACAAATTGTTTAATTTAAGGAAACTATTCTATATACCTTTCTAAAATGCCAGACTGACGACAACTATGAGATTTAAAAACCTCTTTATCACAGATGCTTACAATCTTTGCTATAATAGTCTATATCAAGTAATACCAGACTTTTCTTGTCTGAAGACAAAAAGCACACAGAAGAAATAAAAACAAAAATTTAAAAAACACACATATAGAATCCCTGAAACTGTTAACTACTTTTGAAAATAATACCTTAACACAAAAGTATCTTGGAGATAGGGTACTATAGAACGTCTAGAAACAGCAAAAACTAGCACCAGTCTGAACCCGATAAAACTGAAAGCAACCGTCTTCCCTCAGCTGTGTAAAAAGATATGAGAAAAATAGTTATTCAAGACCACTTTAACATGTTAAAGAGATGCTGTGACATTGCATCCTTTTAACAGTTTTGCGAGGTACACTAAACACCAAATATGCAGGCACAACACATCCACATCTACAAAGAGCAAAGTCAGTCACTCTAAAGATAAAGCTTGATTCATTTATGAAAAGCATTACGTGATCTGAGGGCATGTGACAGGGAATTTGAATCAATGACTCAGGCGATCACAGATTCTGTGCAATACTTCGACATAATGCGAGCAAGATGCAAAAGTCATCCCTCCCTTCCTGTTTTGGTTCCACAGAGAATCAGAACATTACCATTCAGAATAATCAATCTATAAATCCCAAAAGACAACATATGCTATAAAATAAATCTTTAAAAAAAGCAAAAATAAGAATTCTTAAAACATAGTTTTCTTCAATATTGTTTCTATCAAATGAAAAAGATAGAGATTCATCTTATATTCCCCGATGTAATCAGGCATTTATGTTATTAATTGAAAATGGCTTATCTGGCATTAAAAAAATTCGTTCTACTAAACCTGCAAATAGGCAAGCTTTAAGGAAAAAAAATGAGCACAAAGTTTTAACAAGAAAATGCTTTTAGAATTTCAGACTAAGTAGCTAAACAAAATTCACTGACTATACAATGCAGGGTCTAATCTTTTTTCCACCCATCAAGTTATATTAGAAGCTAACTGATTTTTTTTTTCCCCAATGTTAGGATTTCACTGTATTCTCTCAGCTGTTTATTAAGACTACAAAAGCGAAAAGGTTGTCTGGACCACTTAAAATGGTTAGGATTGTCACATAAAAAATGTGTTAGAAAGTGGTTTACCATAAGTAAAAGCATGCCAAGTTCAACCCTGATTATAATTTAATTCCATTTGAACATGTTTCTGCATAAGCAGGAAAAACAAGTGAGTGTATGAAGAAGGCAGGTTTGAATTTTAATAGCTATTTATGAAGGTGAACCAATGAATTAATTTGATTTTGATTGAAAACAATGAAGATAAGGGTTTGATTTTAATCTAAGGGACAGTATCCTTCCTTTTCACCCCAAGAGTCTTACCTTCCCCATTCAGGCCATCAAATATTTAAAACTTTCATCACAGAAGAGCACAGGGCCAAATTCATTGTTTAATTCAATTGATTGAATTCTATCTTTGCAACAGAAGTTCACGCTTACATTACCATTTACATCTACAGCAGCCTAGCGGTACATAGTTAAACCGAGCCATTCCTCATCCAGCAACTGTTTACGTTAAGAAAATATTATTTTTACATTCTGCTTAATAAATAATTTATTTATAATCACAAATAAACCATTTCCACCACTTTAATCTTTTTTTATGTTAAATTTGCAACAACAGAAGATAGGGAACAAGTCATTTTTAAGACATGCATAGAGATCATCTTTTCTGTACATTCTTAAGCTCTGCTGTCAGCGGGGTATATTGTGGTACATGCCCTGTGCAAAGCTTTAAAGAGACACTAGATTTGAAAGTCTGAACACTCTCCATTCTTATTTATAATTTAGGAGTCCTTTCTCCAGCAGTATTGTCCAAACTATTCCATATTGACATATGATACATCAAACTTTTAGCCCTTGGCTTTTGGCTTCCTTTTAGGCTTCCATTCCATCACATGGCAGTATGACACAGCCAGAAACTAAGAATAAGCAGTTGCACACTGAGCCAACCATCCAAGTTGACAAACGAGCAATGCCTTCTCAGAACTTCAGACAGTGCAAGCTCAGTTCATTACTTTCAACTCAGTCTCTAATGTAAAATAACTGAAGTAGCACATATGTCCAATGAATTACACTACAAAAATCTAAAGATGCGTATCTGAGTCTCACAAAACAACCTGTGTGTTCAGAATGGCTTAAGTTGTTCAATCCCAGTGATAAAACCATATTCAAATTTCCAACCTGTTTTCTCAAATTGTTTGAACAGTCTACTACAAGTATATACAGAAGTTTAAGTTCTAAATTAACAGCCTACTGAACCGTTCATTACCAAAAAGTAAAATCTAACTTTTTAAACATACCTACTCTAAATAAATATCTAATGCAACAGAATAAGCTTTTCCAAAGCAGCAACTTTGCTTGCAAATCCCAACTCACTTGACCCACAAGCAAAATCACTGAAAAGGTTTAAAACCTTTGCAAATTGTGTGGAATGTGTTTTCTGGAAGAATATTAGGAAAACTGTGGGGGAAAAAAAGACATACTAGAGCAACAGGAAAATTATTGGAATATTGTTAAATTATCCTTAGAAATTGGAGTTAAAGCTATTTTTACAGAAAGCTCAGTGGTAGAACTGCTTAATAGTGATGGAGAGAGATTTGTTTTCTGCCTCAGCAGCACAAACATTTCCTTTCCTGGGCATCCTCTCAATAGAAACAGTAATAAAGCGGCAAATAAGATTTTCTTCCTTTTAAGTCTCTCTCCATTCCGAACTACAAAAGACAAACAGCCTCTACCTGCCTATAGAAACCTATTGACTCTTGTGTTCCAATACTTAGTTCATGAGTGAAGTGCACATAGCAAATTGAGAGAGAAAGCAACCTAATTTATAAACTGGCTTGGTTCTCAAATACAAAAAAAGAATTACTTCTGATATTGAAAGCTTAATACTTTTGGAACAGTGATAAACATGATGTTCCTTTCTTACTTTAATGTAAAGATGCCTGATGATGAAGCGTTACGTGCTCAGAAGCACAGACTTGCTGGCAGAGGTGCTGCTAAAGTTGACATCAGATCACACAGAACCTAACTGCATGCTCAGCCCAGAACAAGGGGTCTACTAGGATACATGGAAAACCGTCCCTGTCCCCACTATATCTGTGCTCTTCTTGATTCTTGCTAATACTGAGTGAGACCTCTTGGGTCTTTGCCAGAAGATTTTATTCCAAGAACTGTAGAATCAGGACCATCAACCACTCCTATTCTGAGCCCAAACTAGACCATGACTTAATCTGGACAAATCTTTGTAAAGAAGACACCATGTTTTAAATGAAGCATGGTAAACTTTTACCATGAAAACAAACAATTAAAAAATCCATAAGTTTATTAAAAATGCCTCTAGAAAATCACTGACCTACAGACTTGCATGTAAGAATAGCCATGAAAGATGGGACTTTCATAATAAAATAGGAAAAACTTCTCTATTCCAAAAGTAACTAGAAAAAAAAGACCCAACCAATGAGGTACATGAAGGCTCCAAAGTCCACTCCAAGGCCACAGAAAGGCCATGCCCAATTTCAGTGAGCTCTGTACTACCCTTCAGTGGAACAGTTCTGAAACCACCTTGTTGTTTTACAAGTGGGTAAATATGAATAACTCACATTTATGAGTCAGTACAAAGCATAAAGGTAGGCTAGAATGACAGTTATTAAAAGTATGTATTTTCCCCACATAAGGTTTGATATTCTCTTTCATGTAACCGTTCTGCTCCTTTTTAAGTGATGCAGCTCCAAGTCTTTGGTACATTCTCTGAACAATTTTGACATGTTTCAAACTAAGATGGTAGCAGCAAAGCTTTGTCTTCTCTTGTGTGTGTGTGTATATACATATGCTGTTTGCAAAAGCCTAGTTTACAGATTATTAAGATAATGCTGAGAAATTCAATAAAACATTGCTTGATGATCTTCTGTTTGTGCGATTCAGTTAGGTAAACACATTCAAAGACTGTTTGGTTCTTTAAGCAACAGGTTCCCCTGTCAAATACCGTCATGTTTGTGCCCTCATTATTTCTGGCAGATTCTAGAAGTCAAAAGATTAATTTTCTGTTCTAATTACCTGTTGGATATAACAGACAAGTACTTTCCAAGTATTTACTAATCTCTGTGGCTTTGATCTAATACCCAAGAGCCATTCTATCTATGCTGTAATTTATTAACATACATAAATATACACTAATCTTTCATGCATTTCGCAATATTGCATCTAAACACAAAAGGTATTTTGGAGGAGGAAACTTCTGGTGAAATAATTCTAGTTTCTCATTCATACTGTGGAAGCAGCCACCATGCCCCTATTATCCGCTCCAAAGCGTGGCGGGTTTTTTATGTTTTTAATCTATTCCATCAACACACAATAATTTGTATTTTATAAAAATCCTTATACCAGACTCCCACGTTGTTTAAAAAAGCAGTAGCATTCTGTCAAGGACAGGGAAAACTGCTGCTTTTTAGAATAAACATATTTTAAATATCCAAATCTGTGCTGGTTTAGGTTTTTTGAACACATTAACATTAACAAAATAGTACCAAGAGCAATAAACAGGAAGTAACAAATCCACAAGAATCAGGCTTGCATTAATATGTTATATTATACAGACTTCCAAGTTCCTAGCCCTGTCAAGAACAATTGCCTTTGAATGCCTATTTCTTTACTCTTCATCCTATATCAAAATGTAGCAAACATTTATCCTTTCAAGCTTACAACTTAACTCCTTGCCAAGTGGAATGTGTTTTGTGAATTGAAACATCTAACAGGAGGTGGTTTTTTTAACTGAAGTTAAACATATTTTGACATTTTGTGCCAATTTTTCTATATTCAGCAGTTTGGGCCTTTTCCAGCAATTTTCATTTATGATGCCTCCCTCTATAATGACTTAGAGGTCATCAACACTGAACCAGAAAAGAATCATAAATGACAAAGGGCAGAAAACTGAACAAAGGGTTCTGACTGGACTGGAGCTGAGTGACAAGTAGTGAAGCAGACCTAGCTTCTGCTCCTCACTTCAACAACTGCTGGAAGACCATCACTCAACAGTCAGCCCACAAGTGGGAATCCTGTGCTGAATTTCAATTTTGTGAAGATATTTGCAGCTAAATCATGAAAGCAAGGATTTTTACTGGAAACCTAACAAGAACCATCAAGGAAAGTCTCATCACTAAGTAAAGAAAGGGAGTTGAGAGAAGAATCAAGTACATGCTCGAAGAAGAGAAGGAAGAGTTTCCCCTCTTAATAGCAAAGAAGGGACAGTTGTATTTCTCCACCAAACTCCCCATCACTTTAATACCCTGGCTACATTAATAAAAGTAAGGAATTAACTTTGAATGTATACAGATTAAGGTAAATACCCAGAATTAGCATGAAACTCTTGCTGGTTAATATGTAATGAAGAATGCACAATTCCTTTAAACAAAAGTAAGAAATACACCACATATTGTTTATACCAAACACAGTTGGGGACATGAGCCTTTCGCCTGGGAAAACCATCTTCAAAGTAGCAACTGTTTTCCCAGCTGTGAAGACTCTTTCCTGGGAAATCTATTCCTACCATTATAAAAATAATTTTCAAAAGAATGTAAAATTATTCAGTCTAATCTATGCATATCCATATTTCAGACACTATTTTGTACCTTCTTAGACATGTCTGTTTACAAAAGGCCTACTATTCTCTATAAACACTATATGGTATCACAATCAAGTTTACCTCTTAAAAAATAAAACTATGGTTCATTTAATAAAATAATTTAAAGCAACTCTATCAGTATTCTGATGAAAAAGTGTTAGCAGGAAACAAATATTTTGGTCCCATAAGCAGCTGTCCTCAAAGTTCGGGGAGTGGAGGGGGTGGTGTTTAGTTTTCTTTTTCCTAATTTCAGGAATACCACATAGATAAGAAAGCAGACAAACCAAGTAAGATGTCACACAGTAAAGTCATACATGCCAAATGGCTTCAAATTTTTTCCCCACTATCAGAAGGCCACCATACAGCAAGCCAAAAAGACCAATGGACCAGCAAACTTGTCTCTGTACAAGTGAAAAAATTACAAACAAAAGATTAAACTAAAATTCAACTGAAAGGTGTCCCAAAGAAAAGAGAAATAGGCCCAACATTTCAATTACAGACTGGCCAAAACCAGCAGACTAAAAAGAGCACACATATCCACACTGACATTTAACTTCACCAGTTTAAGAAATAACTATCACCACCCTTTATCACCAGAAAACTGCTAACTGCTGATGTATCGTTACATTAAGGCATGGGGGGAGACGGAGGAATGGGGGAAGATGAAAGATTATGTCATCTTCTCTTCATAATATGTACAGAACTATTTGCATGTTAGAAATACTTTTTCAATGGTAAAAAAAAAAGTACAAGACAGTGTAACCTCCTAAAGTAAGGATCCTAAATAAAAATCTTAACTTTTTGGAATTTTTTTTTCAATATTTAAGATCTTAAAACAAACAAAAAAAAATAAGCCTGGATAACACTATGCATGCAACAGAGTATTAAGCTAGTAAAGCAGAACTAAACAAATGCAGGAAGAGCTGATACATCAAAAATGTATTTTGGAAACTACTTGCATTGCAATTGAACTATCTAAAATACAGCTAATATTGGTAGACTGCTAATCAGAAGAAAATCCTGCAACATCACACTAAGTTGTAACCTCATGGCATTTTTAAGATGGGAAAATAAAAAACAAGTTATTTTGATAGTTACAAGATAAGCTTCCCATTAAATAAAAATAAATTAGTGGAACAATAAAAGATTACTGAGTTTGTTTGCAAATCATCCACAACTCATTATTTCAACAACAGGCTTTAGTATGCATTAATGGGTTGTCAAATAAATAAATACACTTTCCAAGGATGGCTTTACAGTATCTGCTTGATAGGTTTTGTGGCATGAATGTCTGGTTTGCATTCCTTAAACATTCAAATTACTACCCCATTTACCTGATTACAAGCAGATTAGAGATTGTATCAAAGTAGCAGTCCTAGCTACTCCCACCAAGCTCATGTCAAAATGTTTTATCTCCACAGCTTAAACACACTTTTATGGGGTTTTCCACACTACAAACAATTATTTTAAAGAATAATTTTTTGTGATTTGTTTTGCTGTAATACCAGCTTAATAACTCCTTATTGGTCTTTATGATAACCTCCAAAAAGCTGAACAGGAAAACCCTCTCCCTACTAAGTTTGCCATTTTCCATTTAGTAAACAGATCACTGTTTGGGCACCTGCACACTAGCCCTCTGACTAAAGAAACACCATGAGCTACTTGTTTATTTGCCATTGTTTGTACTATCTGCATGGAATCTCAAAAATTAAATTCCTTTCCCACTGATTTTGCCTTTATCGGGGGAAAATGTTGATTCCTCCTCCTCCTCCAACGATTTCCATTGCTGAAGATAACGAACATACAAGGAAACACCCGCTGACTGTATGTGCATTACCTAAAGTACCTTTCAACCATGAACAACGGGATTTGATTTATAAAGATTGACTGCCTCTTAGTCATTGTAATTTTCCTTAGCTACAATGTTTACTAGACTAAATGGGGAAGGAACAGGAAATTAATATTGTTTTCTATGGATTATGCATTTTGAGTCTTGCCTAATAGATGTTCAACTCTGGAAGAACTTCTTACTGTTATGTAGAAAGCCTGCAGCTCTGGAAACAGCACTGGAGAAACAAGATTTACCCTTAAATTACAAGGTTAAAAGATTCTGTGATACAGTAAGGTCATTCTGGGTAGAACTCAAATAGCCTTCATAAACAAAGCAACCACAACATGTTGTTCCCCATCTACAGTGTTGTAAGTGTCAGTACTGCTGTTTCAATAAGCTTTGTGGCACTAAAGCAGCTGAAATTTTAAAGGGTGAAGAAATCCATAAACAGAAGCAAGACATGGGTAACTGCAAACAAGCACTTCTAGTGCTTCTGTTATTTCAAGATGACATGTTAACAACATTGTGTTTTTTTCAGTGAACTCAAAATTAATTTGTCTCAGACCTAGCCCACCAAAAAGTTTTTATTCAAGAAGCCAGTATTTAACATCAAACCACCAGCCCAGATGGCACACTTTTCTTTACGCCTATGTTATGTGACAATTCAAAAGAATAAACTCGAACATTCAGAAGGTTTAACATACGAGTATGTTAGTTAACTACAAAATCATTAAAAAACAGGTAAAACTAATGTCCAGGCATAAAAAAAAAAAAATCAATTTTTGAAATGTGGGGTTTACTGCCTAGTAGCTAAATAAAACAGTAACATTATGAAAACATGTCAGAAAAAACACAACGCTAAGTGTAAAAACATATACCACATAGCTCCACTACAGATGTGCCGCTTAGAGCTGCATGGTTCTAAGATAATTCATGAAAACATTTATATTGGTCTTGAATTGCTCATTGCTATTTAATGTAAACAAAAGAAATTGAGTAGATGAAAATCAATAAAACATCAAGATTACTCTGAAAGGTCAAGTAGTTCCAAGGAAAAATGCTTTAGTCTTATGCTGGTAAGAAATTTTGAAATAAATTTCATGAAGGAATGATCAATGTACACTAAATCCAGTCACTTAAGACACATTTCAACTTGCCTGCCTGCAGCTCTATAAGAAAATCAATTAGAGATTTACATTTTCCACTTTGGAGACTAAAATTGCTGTACTAGAATAGAAAAAAAAAAAAAAAGTAGTAAATCACAGGAAAGTGACTTAATGAACCAGTGAAACCTCTCTCCCACCAAAAGCAACGTGTTATATAGCTATCTTTTGACTTCTTTCCATCACATATGAGACTCCTTAGGAGAAACTGGAGTCTACCCACTCTTACTTAAATGCCAAAAAAAGGTGTATTTTTTAATGCACTTTCTGCATTGAAAGTCAATCACAGCTCATCAGAATCCAGTCACCATGATTCAGGAATTTCTGTAGATCTATCAAGTTCCCAGCTTATTTTAAAGTAACAGAAATAAAGAAAGTAAGACTGCAGAATAAACTCTCAGCAGTTGCCTTTACTTTTGTTCTGAATTTCTTCTTTGGAACCATCCAGACTCACTGCAGCCTCAGTTACTCCTCATCTTCCTGTACACACATATCAATTCTACCTTGTTTTCTACATTTTCCATGCTGACAAGGTTTAATGACCAAAAGCATGTTAAAGCATAACTGTTATTGTGACTTAACCAAGTATTTCATACAAAGCTGGGAGTACACATGCAAAGTAACAATCAAACTGGTAAACAGCTTATTTTCACTAACTATTTCTGAAGTAAAATTGTCTGCCTACTATTTTTCATTCTCAACAGCCGTTTCAAATGAATGTGGTCTACTAACTTAAGCTTTCCTACTATCAACAGTTTTAGTTTATAAAGCTGATGCCAAAAAAATGTCTTGTCATAGACCTTATATGGTATTCCCTAAAACTCACATTACATAGATGTTGAAGCACCCACTGACACCAACTTTTATAATTCTAAGAACTGTTGTGCCTAGTGGTGTTCCCCAATAGTATTAAGGATTATTCTTTCCATTTAATACTTGCTCTCTCTTTCACAGTCCTACAGTCTGCATGCCCAATAAAAACTAATTTGGGCATGCTAAGAACTTACCACTTGACATCAGATGGTCCAAGAAGGCCTCACGTGCCAGGGGTTTGAAGCCCACTTTGGATTTTTTCCACTTTTACATGAAATTATACAGACTGCCACAGGCAGTAAAGTTTTAATTTTGACATTTCAATTTCACACTGTTTTATCCAGGAAAATTATTTTCACTCAAATTGAATTATAGTACTGTGAATCTAAAGTCTATAGTATGTACCCAACAAAAGAAAGAAGAAAAATTCTCTTTTATTAAGCTATAAATACCAGATTTTCTATTTTTGCTTTGATATAGATGAAGATGCAAGATTGCATCTTTCCCTACTTTACTTAGGAACATTTCTACCAAGCTCAAAATTGCAAGAATTTGCAGATCTCTGAACAGCTATTGCCAACGGGTTATAGTATGCTTCACAAACTCTAAATGTAATAGCTAGAGACACTCAGGCATGCATAAGGTCTCAAAAATATTCTTGCCAATTAGCTCAAAGTCTAATAACAAAATAACACGTATTACTTTTTAGTTTTAAAATTTCAATTGAGCTACACTCTCACGATGAAGTAACAAGCAGCTTTCACACCTAATTTACACTAGGCCGGGAAACATAAGAAAGTTTTTAAGACTGGGGCTCAACATCACGTCAAGAATTCCTGGGGGAAACACCTTTGCCTTTCCTTCTCCACTTCAATAGTGTCAAACTGTGTCATATTTCTTTGATCCATGTTCTACCGTAATCACTCAGAACAGCAGAACTAAATTGCCCTGTTTATGTATTTCCATCACAAAAAACTTGCAGCTTTAAGTTTCTGCTTAAATAAAATCTTCATATTGCTAATTTCATTCTCATAAAATTAATTAATAAAATATTCAGTAATATAAAGAGACTGCTGACACCTTCTGGCCACTGAACATTCTGTCCAAAAATCAAGAGGATTTCCAAGTAAACATCTTTCATGTTTTTCCTACCACTCTGGATCACGTGAAAACCTAAGCTACGCCTATGTTGCCATATGACAGTTGCTAAAAGCCATTTGGTTCACCTTTCACCCACATTTGCTCACCTATTCTCTTTCACAGAAGCATCCAAAACAAACAGACATCATGTACTCTGCTACAATTGTATCCAGATGTGGCTTAATTTATCTTCTGCTTTTAACATTCACTCTAGGTATACCACATCCAAGGAATCATTGCAACTGAATCAAACAGGTCATTCAGATTCAGTAGTGACTCTCTAAACCCGCCACATAACAGGTAACAATATATCCACATTTTATTGAATTAAACAGTCAATACTGGGAGGACCTACCTGCAGATTTTGTTTCTTCTCCTTTGGTTCACTTTCCAATTCCAGCTCTTCCTTTTGTGCCACAGGTTGCTTTAGCTTTTTTCTTTTTTCTGCCTTCTTTTCTTTTTTTCCCACATTCATTTTTGGCATCCTCAAATAGAACTATTCTGTAACAGAAACCACCAAACTGCAATTAGAAATTTTTTTTTAATATACTTTAAATGTCAGTCTTGTGTACAGAGTTACACTACAATTACACTGGTATGAGAACTATTTGTGACTACTTAACTACGAAATGTATGTCTGCACTGACTTTTGATCCATTTTGAAGAATTTTCTTCATGCTTACTTTAGAAGTTACATGCCCTAACTTCTGTAAAGCTTGAATATCATTTTCCTGTAGAAAACTGGATGCCTGTTGTCCTATCAGGCTCCGTTTTGGAAAATGCTTCATTGACCCTCCTGGTAATAGACTGATTATTATATATATATATAACATAACTGATGCTGTGCTTTCTGCAGGTTATAACACACCACTGAGCTGTTTGATCAACTGTCTGCCTCAGGTAACACCAACCAGACCTCTCACTCCTCAAATACATTAATGTGACTGTTTAGTCACCTCATTAATAAACATATGTGTGCATACACATACCCACAAGCAAAGTCAGCCTACGGGATTACTAAACAGATAGTTTAAACATCAGTTGTGTTTAAACTGCAAGTTTACTTGTTTTCATATAGATCAATGGGGAAAAACTATGATTAAAGAATTGGCTCAGGAGTTTTACCTTTCATCTTACGCCAACATAAAGGTGAAGGCGAGCAGGAGCTGCAGAAAGCAGATCTAGTTGTAACTGTTCATTATTTCTCTGAGGTAAAAATCTTATTTAAGCGGCTTTCCACAACTACCTCACACAAGCACTTTCTGTAGCAGCACAAACGCAACACTTGGCCATCACAAACATTTAGGCTGCCACACACGGCGGCACACACCCCGGCCCCGGCACCCCCAGCCAGGGGGGAACCGCCACCGCCTCGCCTGGCGGCACATCAGCCAGTAGCGGGCCGCCGTCAGGCCCGGCCGGCGCCGCGGCTTACTGAGGAGCCAGGAAAGCCTTCGTGACTGGGAAGTTTTACGATTTGAGCAGTATGTTCTCAAGAGCAGCCCCCAGAGTGCCTTTGACGGCCGAAGGAACGTTAGTGCCCTGCAACCAGCGGTACCCACCCGCTCCTCCGCGCCGCACGCCCAGCACCGAACTCCCACCCGCGGCGGGGGCCGGGGCACGACAGCCGCACTGGGGAGGGGGGAGAAGCAACCCCCTCAGTCACCGTCACCGCGCCTGGGGCCCGGCCGCCCCGGCCCGCCCGCACCCCCCAGCCGGGCATTAAGAGTTCCCAGGCGCCCGCCGCCCCCCACGGCGACGAACACGGCTCCACGGGCAGGAAACACAGAGCGCGCGAACCCCCTCACCCCCTCCCCACACGCACCTCTCAGACACGCCTCCTCTGCACATTTAACAGAGCCCCACGCTTGGCGCCGCAGCCCGCCTTCTCCCTCTCACTGGCTACGAGGAGAGAACGGAGGTGTCTGGTTGGTGTTCAGCATGCCAATCCCCCGGATGGCCAATAGGAAGCCAGGCTCGGACTTTAAACGCCCACCGGGAACACGCGTGTTGAGGAGTGCTCGGCCGGCTTGTGGAGGAGTTTTTGACGTCATCTTTCTGCGCCGAGATCCGCCTTGGAAAGCCTTCCCGCCTCCCGCGTAGGGGCAATGCGTGGCCCCGCCCCCTTTTGCCTAGGTGATCCCCGCCCGGTTCTGAGAGGGACCCTCCCGCGCCCTGACAGGCACCCACCAGGCCCTGGAAGCACCCACGCCTGCACCGGCCGCGAGGGACACCCGGTGGGAGGCCAGCCCCGGTGCTCCCCGCACCGTGCGGCCCGCTCGCCCGTCGCCCGGCTGGGCGCCACGCCAGCTAACGCGGTGAGGTACGGCTCCCTAGGGAATGGCGGCAGTGCCTTCCAGCCAGCAGATCCTAAAGGCTCCGCGCCTGACACAGCGTTATCTGCTGTCCTGATCGGCCCTGAGGGAATGCGCTGGGTAGAGACGAACGCTGTGGTTTGAAGGGACGGGAAAACATCCAGGACAAGGTTTCCAGGGGAACGAACTGGTTTCCATGTTTTCATTTTCTGTAAATACCATATGCACAAATATTTCCATTGCCTCTTGGTAATTTAAGGGCAAGAATCTTTACCACAAACACACACGTAGGTGGAGTATTTTTTGCATGACAACCTGCCACAGGGTTTTTGTTTCCATTCGCTTTGGTCCCCAGCTGTGACTGCAGCAACCCCCTGTGCTGTTATATGCATGGATGGGAAGAGATAAACCTTCACCTCCTCATCCTTCGGCCACCCAAGCCAAGGTCACACCTGCCAGCCCTCTCCTCCCCACGCCGTGGGGTGCCAGTCCTGTCCCCCACCCCTCACCCCTCTACCCCACACTGGGCAGAGCCCCCCCAGCCTCTGTTCCATGTCCTTACATCCCAAATGATGCCGCTGGTCTCCACTGAAAGCCCCTTCCCATACCATCAGTGGGGTGCACAGCATCATTTGGGAATACATGGTCAATTATAATTTATTATAATTGTATAAATGTAAAAATAATTTATACAGAAATATACAAACACGTGTATTATACAGAAAGATTGTAGAAGTCCTAGTACCGCAGCAATGCGCTAGGGCTGAGTTATGGCATGAGAGCACACAAGATAATCAGTAGGTGGTGGTATCTAAAATTAGAGTTGTAATTTAAGGGTTTGTTCCACTGTGAATAGGGAAAGCATGTTTTCTATGTTTAGACTTCTAAAAATAATAATTGGTTTATTACATATCCTATTGTGACATCCTGTGGTTAAACACAGTATTACAGATACTGTCAAATCACAATTTTAGCCACAATTGCATAAAATTAGACTATATGGAACTAGGAGTAGTAACTCATACTGACATTACATATTCAGTTTGGCCAACTACAACCTTCCATATAGCTTTGATCTTCTCCAAAAATTTCTCCTGTATGAGAAGAAATCACATCTGGTCAAACATTAATATGGGATGGCACAGATATTTTGTTCTGTGTTGGCCAGAAATTATGTTACATCTGCCTTTTCTGATGAAAGGCCTACAACTCAATGTGTTGATTGTTTACATGCTATCCCTGTCTGTGAAGGACCATTAATCCACATTGCTTCTTTAGGCAGCAATTCTTGTACTCTAAGGATTAAGGCTTTTCAAAGAGAAATGAGGGACACAACAGTCTTTGCACAAAGTACACCTCAAGGTTGTATAAAGCATATGCATTAACCGCACTTGTGTCCATATTTTACAGTATTATCAAAGATTATTTTTCCCAGGTCAAGGAACACAGCCTTCTCTGCTACACAGACTGCTCATCCACCTCAGCAGAACAGCACTGGGCACTCATAGCTGCAGGTGATTGAAGGGACTGCAATTACCCTTCAGTTAGTCTTAAGCCAACACTCCAGCCCGCCAACCCCAATGTGCTGAGGAATGACTCCAATGACACATGAAATTGAGGTCTTGACCCCCAACATCATCAGTAAGCCATGGCATTTTTTCCTCACAATTAGTTGGATGAAAGGTCTACTTAGATCCCAGCTGGGAAATTGGCATTGTTCATTAACAGCACATTTCCATTTCATCAACCTGCATTATTTCAGACCTCAAGCTAAGCAGCTGGATATTCATGCAGTTTTAAAGAGCCAAGATAGCTGATCAGGATAGTAGGTGGAATATTGTCTGTTATGTCTTCACTTGTTTAAGCTTTTCAAGATGATAGCAGGAGTAGCCTCCCTAGACAATGCTGGGGTTTTTTGTTTGGGTTTTTTTTTTTAACTCAGTTCTCATTACATGAGACAAAGAGTTAATGCTGCTTTCTATGGCTTCCTTCCCCCCCCCCCCCCCCCAACTGCAAAAACACCCACCCACACAGTCTAGATTTCTACCTAGGGGGCAGCAATTTATGAAGAATTACACTGTGCATGCCTCTGTGAGCACCAGCCTTCAGTGAATGGCTTAGGGAAGACTTATAAAACCTCACCTGTTTTTTTCTACATCAAATAGTTTCATTAACACTCAGAAACCAAGAGGAAGCTTATGTAAAACTGGCTTCATGTTGATGTATATTTGTCAAGCAGAATCCTACAATACCACATTGAGACATACGACAGTAGCTTGTACCTCAGATTATCAGAGTTCACATGACCTATGCAAAACTGGCTGTGCTTTGTATTAATTTTAGTCTTCTTCCCATCACCATTCCCCAGTTTCCTCCACCAAGTATTCTTCACAGCATAAAAGTCCTTATTCAAAACAAGTAAAAGTTGGTTTGCAAAGGGTGAGTTTATGAAATGTTTATTAACATTATGATACAAAAATAAGTTAATTGTATAGAAAATTTTAAAGAGCTATAGACAAGATTAACTTCAAAGTAGACAAAGTTTTGATCCAGATGTGAAGAGCCTCTATCTGCATCTGAAAGACATAAGAACGCACTGTAAGAGTTACACAACTAGAACTTTCAGTCACAAGGAGATACAAACTGGCAGGGAAGGGCTTGGGCCATTTATTTTAGTTCAGATGCTTGCTATGCTTTCCTCAGCATTCTGATGACACACCATTTTTCCAGAACTTGACCAAGCCTCACACTGAGCAGGTGGGAGACCAACCTGTTGCTACAACATAATGCTTGTATCTATATAGCCGTTTTAATCACTACAGTACAGAGAAGTAAAGATCTACTTGTGCTGTCAGAACCCCAGTACTACATTCACAACCCCAATTAGAGGTCAACTACCAACTCCAGAGCAGTTTGAGGCATGACAGTGGCACTCCGACACAGTGTTGACACAAGACTGTTTTTGAACAATGTTTGTCTTTTCTGCTGCAGCTTATACCTGTTGTGCTGAAGACTCCCATTAGATGGCACTCCAACTGCTCCCGTTGACTTGAAGGTGGTTTGAGAGGCTCTCAACAGAGCTGCGTATCTGCAAAGAAATACAAGCAGGCTCAGCACCTTTTTATGCACACTGCCAGTAGTTTCACTTTTCCATCCACTTTACTTATCTGCATCTGTCACACAAGTCTTACAGTCTGAATGCACAAAACAGCACAGGTACATCTGCCCACAAGAGATATTTTTATTAAAACTATGTTTAAACTTGGCTCAGCAGGGTGTTGATTGTTCTTGGTTACTGAGTACTGAGCAGAACTAAGATTCTAGTATTCAGATCCAGACCCCAGGGGGTACTTGAGTTGGCCAGTACCTATTCTCAGTTAGGAGAGACTGACACAGGTAAGCTTGGGAGAATTTTAGGAAAGCATTTGACAAGCTTTTGTCTTGGCTCACAGACTCTTAGAAAATAAGCCTGAACTACAAAGAGGAAATAGCACCTATTTTATTGACATGAGCAGTAGTTCACAGAATTCCCTGTTTATCTGAGCTCCCCACCAATCCCCAATACCAGCTCTGAAACTTCAGCTTGAGCTTAAAGTATCATAAACACAGCTTACCCTGCCTTGGAAGTGGGGTGACTGCTCCCTTTACAGTCATGATCCAAAGGATGTCGATGCTTTATGCAGAAGTTGCCACCACACTGTTCACAAATGACCTTTATCATCTCTTTCCTTTTGCAGCCTGGCTTTAAGCACTTGTTTGTAAAGATCTAAATGGAGGACACAAAGTTAGCAATGCTTGCTTGCTTTCTGTGATCAGCTTCCCAATGACCAAGCTGAAGCACAAATGCTCAAGCACCCTTAAGATTTAAAAGGAAAAAGCACAAGCTTCTACACTCTGTTAGTCAGAAGACTTAACTTCACCAGCATTAGGCAGGCAGTTTAGACCTCAACAACAGTTTCCTTACCCTTTGCTTTTGCTGTGCCGGATTGTATTTGCAGTCCTTATCCATGTGGGCTCCAACCACAATATCTGGTATCTCCCCTTTCTGTACTGGGATAGGTGCATTACAGAGTGGACACACTGGAACCTGCACATTCTAAGAACATACAGAGATTAGCCTCATAGAGTCATTTAGGCTGGAAAAAAGATTTAAGATCCTCAAGCCCAACTGTCAGACATTCAACTATTTTTCTGTCCTTCCACTTCTCTTACCCATATGTGATGAGGTATATTCACAAACATTTACTAATGCTTTTAAAGATATTATTCACAAAGGTTAGCTGCAAATCATTATCCAAAGAAGTCAGACATGCTTTGCCAAACCAATTTGGGACAACATTTGTTAACTTTAAATATGCTTCTCAGCTTTCTGGAATTACAGCCTTTGAACACTTCAAAGCTCAAGCATGGGCCAGAGACAAATTATTCTATGCCTTTCTTCTGTAGTTTCATTCTTCAGGGACTGGGGCTGCAGAAGGTTTTAGGCCATAATACACTACCTAAAATATAAAAAAGCACTCCTCTCTGGAAAGATATAGTGTAAGGAACTAGAATCTAGCAGTACTGACCTCTGAAGCGCTGTGTTCCTATATTTGAACTTCAGCTGTATCATCATTCACTTACATTTTGGTGCTCCCACCTGCTTTTATGGAAACCGCAGGCCAAGTTTCACAACAGCCTTTGTACATGACTTCTGTACATAGCACTTCTGCACTGTGAATTACTGACTTCATATAGGAACTTACTTTTTTGTAGGCAGAGCTACACTTGTGGTCATCATAACGGATGTGATCTTTACAGAAGACTTCCCCACATGCATCGCATTTCAGAGGAAGGAAGTCTGGGAGAAGAATAAAAAAAACAGATTTGCATGGAGCAGAGCCAACAGCTGTGAGAATACTCACAAAAGACTACAAATAAATTGTAAAGTAAATATTTTTTGTCTCATCACAATCCAGTCATCTCTAGGAAAGTATGCCGTTCTTCACCAATTGTAAAACTAGAAAAGCAAGAGTGATGTTTTCCCTTTTTTAATCCACTGCCAGAATAACGCAAGTCATAAATAGCTCAGGAGCTACTTGAATGAGAAAACTTTATGGAGACATTGATCTAGAGCTAGGAGCTGAAGTATAAGGCCAAACCTCAGACCCAGAAGTCTTTTTATTCTTTAAAAAGCCTCCTTTAATACTTTAACAACAAAATACACCGGGCTCCATTACTTTTTCACCAACGCTATTTAAGGGGGGCTACAGCAGCAACATTCGTATCTGCCACTGCCCAAAGCGCCCTTGTACAAACTCGGGGTACAGGACTGCCCCCCCAGTACACCAGCTACCCATCCCCTACGCGTGCCGCCGGCCCGCCTTCCGGAGAATCCCTAGGGAGCCGGTCCCCGCTCACGGCTCCCTTCGGACAGCACCGAAGCCCTCAACCGCGCCTTACCCAGCTGCTTGCAGGTGCGCTCGGAGCAGTGCTCGCCCAGCCCCGGGAGCTCCATACCGACAGGGTAGCGGGACCAGAACAGAAGACCTCACACCCGAGAACGTACTGCTCCGCCACCGCCGCCTTTATGCGCCTCCTGCTGACTCAGCCCGGGCCGCGCCCACGTGCTGAGTCACGCTCCCGCCCGCCCCGGCCACCGCGGATGACGACACGGCGGCCCGAGCCAGTAGCGCCCCCCGCCCTCCGTCGCCGTCTGCTGCGCGTTCCAGGCGGGCGGCCAATGGGCGGGCAGGGGCCGTGCTGAGTCATGCGCCGGGGGCGGGGCCGTGGCCAGGCGCGGCTGGCCGGGGGCGGGGCATCGGGCGTCGCCGTGGCTGCGCGGCGTCGCGGCGTCGTTCGGGCTGGAAAAGGCCTTTGGGGGCATCGGGTCCGGTGTGCAGCCCGGCGCCGCCCAGCCCACCGCTGAACCACGGGCCGGAGCACCCGGCTGCCAGTGCTTTAAATACCTCCGGGGTGGTGACTCCACCACCTCCTCGGGCAGCCTGTTCCAGTGCTTGGCAGCCCCTTCGGGGAGAACATTTTTCCTAGTTTCCAACCTAAACCTCCCCTGGCGCAGCCCGAGGCCATTTGCTCTTGCCCTGTCGCTTGTTCCCTGGGCGCAGAGACCGACCCCCCCTGCCCACAGCCCCTGTCAGGCAGCTGGAGGGAGCGATCAGGTCCCCCCCGAGCCCCCTGCTCTCCAGGCTGACCCCCCCCAGCTCCCCCAGCCGCTCCCCACAGGGCTTGTGCCCCAGCCCCTTCCCCAGCCCCTGCCCGGCTCTGGACACGCTCCAGCCCCTCCACGTCCCCCTGGCAGTGAGGGGCCACAGCTGAGCCCAGGGTTCGAGGTAGCCAGGGCTGCTGCTAAATGATGGAGTGGCTGGGCGAGCCCCTCCGCCAGCTCCCGCAGCACCCTTGGGTGGATCCTGCCCAGCCCCACAGACCTGTGCGTGTCCCAGTGGAGCAGCAGGTCACTGAGTGTTTCCTCCTGGGCTGTCGGGACCGCGTTGTGCTCCTCCTATCCCTGCCTCCCTGCTCAGGGGGATCAGTACTTTGAGGGTAACTGGCCTTACTGTTAAGGACGGAGGCAAAGAAAGCATTAAGTACCTCAGCCTTTTCCTCGTCCTTTGTGGCAGTTCCCTGCTGCATCCAGTAAAGGATGGAGATTGTCCTTGGCCCTCCTTTTGCTTCTAATATATGTGTAAAAACATTTGTTACTTTCTTTTACAGCAGTGGCCAGTCTGAGTTCCAGCTGGGGTTTTGCCTCTAATCTTTGCACCTCATAAGTTTGCATTACCCTTATAGTCCTCCAGAGCTGCCTGCTCCTCCTGCTAGCTCCTGACCTAGGAGCCTGTGGGGCAGGTGAACCCATCTGTCACCAGCAGGCGTGCTGCCGTCTAAACTGACCCATGGTCAAAAACCCCAAAATTCAGCCAGTGACACTAGGCTCAGAGCCAGGATAAAGATGGGCACCTGGGATGGGGAAGGGGATGGGGGAACAGGAAGGGAAGGCAGCAGGGCATAGGGAAGGGCACGGGGATGAGTTCAGGGTGAGTGTGAGAGGGGGTGACGATGGTGGAGACAAGGGCCTCTCCAGCTTCTCCAGGGGATCACATCCACTGACACAAGCAGTCCTGCTGCTGTGAATACCCTGTTGCACAGGCACTTAAAGGGATGAGAGTGCACAGCTGTCATCGCCATGAGACACATATCTCAAATAAGAACATGTGGGAGAGTGCCCTGGAAAAGCCCGTGTCAGACTGGTTTGCTTCAGAGAACACAGGAGTGCTTCAGCTCTTTGCCTCTTCCATTTTCATTTCATTTTTTCATCAGGGCTTAGGCTACTGCACCATCCCTCTGGACTGTGATGCTTAACTCATGTCACTTCCAAACTTTAAATATATCCAGAGAGCCAGGTGAGAGCGGGTGTTCTCACAGCAGGCTGGTGCTCAGCCCCACTGCAGGACCTTGGCATGTGCTAACTGGCTTGGGTGGACAAGCCACAGTGAACCACAACTGGTTTGAGTGGACTGTGCTGCCTGATCTTGGTGAACAAGCCTCAGCTGCAGCTGTGCATTGGCACAGGTTAATGGCATAAAAAGTTCCCCAGTTGGTCTCTGGTTTTAAATGCTTCTCTCACTTTCACAAGGCACCTCGAAATCAAGGTGTAGTTTAGAATTGTTGATCTTTGAATGTGTGTAACGATACCAGCTTCGCATGGCGGAGGTGAGGACTATTGATTTAATGACATTTGTTACGAGATTGAGAAATGACAAAATGTTGTTCTGCCCCTGCTCTCCCCAGAAAACACCAGACTTTCTCCTGTAGTACATGACTCAGATGCAGAGTGGAGCCACGAGATTGAACAGGAGCTTTAGTAAGGCGTGTGGTGGCTGACTGCAAAGGCCAATTTCTGCTGTCAGACTCTGGGAATGGCATGTGCCACTCATCTGTCTTCCACATCACCTGGCCAGCATTTGTGTGACTCCGGCTGTGCGTGCCAGCTCACAGCCAGCTGCACCAGTGTTACGGTCTTCTCAAAAGCACACTCCTGCTGGATTAAATGATACCACGTCATCAGCCAGACCCTCCTCCCAGGCCTTCCCAAGCATATTAATTTTCCCTCCTGAAGCCATAAAATTATGGAAGGTCCTCACTTAAAGCCCTTCCTCTAAAGAACAACTGAGATGACAGAGCATTGCAGTCTGCCACAAGTCTTTGGTTTCCAAAGGGCAGACTCTGATTTCATCCCTCTGCTGCAGCACTTGCTGCATGAGGTCTTTTTGGACAGCCATGCCACATCCGTGCTGGGAGCATCCACAACCTGCCCTGGGGACCCCCTGGGGGGTGACATAGCCATGCAGGGAGGTACCAGCTCAGGCCAGGGAGCAGTGTGAAAGGCAGGGCTGTGCCAAGTGGACTGAGTCCTGCCCCTCTGCCAGGCATGGCTATACTCACATAGGAATTGGAGACTGATGCGAGAGGAAACCTTCCGGGTCATCCAGTTCAAGTCCCTATTAAACAGATAACTCCTACATGCAATTCTTTTCATAAACAAACCAAACCTGATATTAAAAGTACTTTATTCCCATCAGAAGGCTGTCCCACAACTGCCCTGCTCTCATGAAAAGAAGACAGCTTCAAGTTTCTAGTGTAAAATCTTTCCTGGCCATCTGCCTTCAAAACAGTGTTGTCCTCTGATTTACAGTTTCTTCTCACCGCGTCTATATAACCAGCAGCTGAAGGAACCAGGCTGACACTGCTTTGAAGGCGTAAGTTAGAGCCGCCGTTGTCCGGCTGTGTCGTAGAAGAGCATTCTGCAGCAGTGGTAGATGTTTCCATCAGACGTCCTGCTGTTCATCTGCTGATGGTCCCATCCTCAGGCTGTGGCTGCCCTTCTCCCTGCCCACAGAACCTGCCTTTTGAGTTGTATTTGATGCAAACCCTGGTGGTCTTAAGCCCAGAGAGAGCTTTAGCAGGCAGTCTTCCTTTTGGCACACAGACATGGCTGGTTCTTGAGAACACACTCAAGCAGCATCTTCCACCAGGTTCCTTTGGTCAAGGACATGTGGTAAAAGGATTTGCCTTGGCTGAGCTGAGCCAGCTACCTGGTGTCTGCCAGGGCGGTGGGGTCAGCCAGAGCATGGTGCTCTCCCCAGCTTTGCCTGCTCTTCTGACCTGGGTGGTTTTGACAGCTGGGGCCAGGGAAGTGTTAAAAAGGAGGAAGCAGCAAGAAATATCCAAAGGCAAACAGTAATAGAAAGTCCAGTTATACAAGGTACTTCAAGACTGTTGCTCCGTTATGCATTTATACATCAGCTCTGTGATACTATTTACACAACACTCAAGGACTTGGGAAGTGCAAAGACTATCACGTGCCCTGCTGAGCTTGCAGGCTGATTTTTTTCATACAAAGCACCCATCCAGCACCCAACAGGAGTGGGACCCCACTGATCTCTCTGGGAAGGCTTGCCAAAAAGTGGTGAGCTAGGCGGAGAGGAAGAGGCTAGTGTCTTTGCTGGCTGGCTGATGCTGCCCTGCAGAGTGGAGAGCCGCTGCCAAAGGGATCATGTTTTATGGTGGAGAAGGGAGGAGTTTGCGTATGGATAACAACAGAAATGGCTCTGCACAGATTAGATGCTCTTAAGGAGGACTGTAAATCCCAAGTCTAGAAACCCACATAGTACAGGCAGCCGTCTTAATAGAAATGAGGATTAGAAATTAGCCGAGGTCTTTAGTGATATTTTTAGAAGGTTGCTCCTGACAGGTTAGGCTGCTGAGAACTGGAGGAAAGTGCCGAACCCTGTATTACTCAGGAAAGGATCACACAGTGCAGCATGTGATTAGAGGCTGGCTAGCTTAGCGACAAGGGGGATAGGTGGGTTAGAACTGATTCGGGAGGAATTAGCAAGGGAAATTGCTAGAGAAGCAGAATTTGATTAGGGGCAGCCAACATGGATTTATGAAAGGAAAGCTACGTGTAACTAACTTGCTGGAATCTGGGGGAGGTACCGTTCCCTGGCAGCCTGCAGCGTGGTGGTTTTATACAACCTGATCTGCAAAGGGAAGGCATGGCCTTTGCCACCAGGGTGGTGACACTGGGTGAGATGGATGGGGGTCACCTCCCTCCCTTGTCTCTGCACGGTCTCTTCTGCCTCCTCTTTTCCCCTCCATCCCTTTCACTTCTTTTCTAGTGTTTTGTAGGGGAGGAGGGCTATTGCTTTTTCCTTTGTCCTGCAGTTCTGCTCTTTGTCCTTCCCTTCCTCTCCCTCCAGTCCCTGGGATTGCCTCTTGGTGGCTCTGCAGGGGTTAAACACCACCATCAACCCCACCTCCCCAGAGCCACCTGCCTTAGGACCCACACTGCATCCTAAAAGGGAAGCAAAACCCCTGTAGAGAGGATCACAGCCTTTCTCAGCCTCACGGATGCTTGCTCCTTCAAACAGGGCCCCCAAGAGTCGTTATTTTGGAGGAGGCTAGAATTGCTCTGCAGAAAACAGAAAATCCTTTGACAGCCTCAGACCTGCACACCACTGTCCTCCAGTACAGCCAGTCCAGCCTGGTGGAGGCCAACCAAAGAGGAGCAACGGCCAAGGGAGACTTGACCCAGCCAGAGGGACTGTCACGCTTCCCAGAAGAGAGAGAGAAGGTCTTCAAAGGCCTCCCCTGTCCCCTCTGTCATGGCAGCTCTAATTGCATGGCTGGAGAAAGTTCTTGCTGCTGTTCAGTGCCATGGCTGACCTGATGGAAAACCCAAATGGGACAGCCCACGGGCAGCTTCGCTTCCTCCTGCACTGCCAGCCTGCGAGGGCAGGGGGACGTTTGTGGGATGTTAGGGGATGACTATCCCACATCGCTGCCAGCTACAGACATGGATGGGGACCCAGGGGTGTGGCAGGCTCCATTCTATCTCTCGAGGCAGGGTCTGTCCCCTTCCCACCCAGGTGTGTTATAACGGGCAGCACAGCACAGAGATGCCCGTGGCTGAGAAAGCCAGGTACAATCCACCTCCTCTCTGTCTTGTGTGCCCCAAACTCCTCCCAGCACTATCCAGAAGACACAGACAAGTCCCCTGTCCCTGGGGTTCCAAGGGCCACCCCATCACTCACGGTCCTCCTGCCCCAGCTGGCAGCATCCAGCTTGCTGCTCCAGCTGAGAGTCACCTCTGCATTAACATTCCGGTGACTCCAGCTCACATTTGCCTCTTCCAGGCCTCTGAACTCCAGTCCTATTGTCCTGACTTTCAGCTCTTAATTTCGTACCAGGCTCTTAAAACTGAATTTTATTTTTATTGTGATGACCCTGTGGTGCTGCCAGATCCCTCTGTGGAGGAGACGTGACATCTCCATTACATAGCTCAGATAAGTGTCTTAAAGAGACCACACACAAAGGAACCTAATGGTACCTATTTTTATTAGGTTTATTACAGGAGAGGAAGTAAAGCAGTCCGATCTCCCCACAGGATACTCCGTTAACAGCAGCAGACAGAGGAGAGATCTGTGGAGGCGGATCAGTTTTCCAAGAATATTAGCTACTGCTGCTCTAAAATTAGAGTCTAGGGAGAGCAGACAGGTTGACATAATTGAAAGGGCTGTCTGATGGGATGACATAGTTAAACGAGCCCATGATCAGCTTTAGAGTGACAGCTCAGCGACTTCTTCTAATCCCCAAAGGAGCACTGAGTTGCGAGGCTGTGATTTAACTAGTCCTGGATCTTATCTTGTGATGATGTCAATATTATTAGAACCCGTTTCTAAAGAGATGCCTCCAAAATCACTGTACATGAACCGACTGGTTTTACAGGCACGATTCTTCTGCAACTTCACCATGCAAAGCCCATAGTCGATACAAACACTCCTCTGCTGCCGTTACACACCTGATCCTGTCCCCATGGGCTGGGCTACAGGGGCAGACCCAGAAACAGGATTAAGAACCTCATTTCAGGATAGAGCTGAAAAATGTCCTTGAGCTGCCCATTTTATTCAACATAATTTAATATCAAACACAAACTAACAAAGTTAGAGGTGAAATATAATAGCAGGAACCCCATAAAAAGTAACCTAATCTGTAAGATAAATAGACAACACTTTAGCCTGGGGAGATAGCAAATAAAAGAGAAATATGAGCAGAGCCATTCTAAATTCATAAGTAACTTTAAAGAGAAATAATGAAGATAAGTTCTCCAACTTTTAATGTCCTAAGATTCTTCTGAACCAAAAAAAGAGGCATTTTTAATGTTTTCCTCATACGCTTTCACAAGGTGGATGTCCCCAGCTAAATGCCCTGGCTCATTCACACACAAGCAGACACCCATAAGAAGTGGAAATGGTTTGGAGGGGCCATCCTGCAGTTCCTGATGGGGTGGGACACATCAGGGATGGAGCTCTTCTGAACCATCGTGCTGTTGGAGCCTCTCAGTCGCTTTTGGTGGCCACCTCCCAATGCCTTGTTTCAGGTGCAAAACTCAGAGCATCCACTGCCTTCACAGCAACAAAGTCAGGAACAAGCCTGACTTTTATTATTTTAATTTTTTTTAACCTTTTCTTTTTTCTTTTTTTTTTTTTTTTTTGTGTGTGTGCCTACTTTAACTTCAAAGGCCTGGATTTTCCAAGCAGCCTAATGCATTTAGGCACCTAAATCCCATTGAGTTTCAAGTGTGTATCGGCCCTTAGGCTCCTTGGCAAATCCTTGCTAAGTGCCTAAGGGTTCATAGCCACAGCCACTGTTACGCTGCCGGATTTACACAGATACCATTATACTAGCACGAGCTCACTTCTTCAATAGAAGAGTCTCTTGTTTAAAGCCCCCTTCCTAAATGATGAAGTAAGCTAGAAAGGGCCTCCTCTGATGGTTAGGTTTTTGGTGATATATACCTGTACAAGAATGTTAAATTATCTCTTTGAGTTATACTGAAAAAAAAAAAAGCTTTGTTTTGTAGACCGAACTTCAATTAGAGACCAAGTGCTCCTAATCCCCAGCTCTTGGCCCTGCAGGGGAAACCTCAGATTTGGTGTTTTAGAGGTAAAATCCACCATATCTCCCACTGCCTCTGATACCTGCTGTGTCTCCAACCCCCTTTTAGAGCATCCAGGCAGGATGCACTAAAAGGACCATCCTTTTAGAAAGGATGCTTTTCCTTCTTCGGTATCACTATGTACTGTACAGGAAGAACAAAAAAACCTCAGCAGAATCAAATAATTTGCTTTGCTCTTTGGGAATGTCCCAGCCCAAAAGGAAAGAGCACAGATGGCAGCCGAGCCGACAGTGGGACAGGTACAGAGGGCACGTAGCTCTGAAAGGCTATCTCAAAGGGTAGGAAACATTGCAACAGCCTTTCTAATAGTGGTGGAAAAATAAATCCCTTATCAGGTGATTTGTGGTCATAGATCAAACATAAATGTCTTACAATGTCAGCGGCCAATACCTAGCAGAAAACAGATTAGGGGTCTCCGTGGCAGACTTCCCTGGGATAACAACTCTTCTTTTTGTTGAGTCCATACTGCAGGCAAGTGGCACAACGGGACCCAGTCCACAGCTACCAAGCCCCACATTTCCTAGACACTACCACGACACCATCAATCAGCAAGGGAAGTTAAAGCCCAAATCCTCCCTTTTCATTGCATTGCTGGCTTGAATTAAAGCATTTCACTGAAAACTGAGACTCTGTCCTTAAGTACTTCATCTGATGATGATTTAACAGCAGTGCCAAAACTCAGTGTTATCTTTATTTTTCCTTTTTTTGTGTAGATAAATGGAGCCATCCTTCTTTCCCATTTTGTAGCAGTAAGAAATAAACCTGAACCCTCATCAGTGGGGTTTGGTTTATGCTGTAGGTCTAGGAGGGGATGAAACCCATTTCTGGTGCAGATGAGCAGGACTTCTGTGGTTTAGCAGGGGAAGGTGGTCAGGGGGGTCCTGGTAGAGCTCAGGAACCAGAAGGAAAAGGATAGATCCAGGGGGGAATAGCTGAGCAGGAGAGGAGACCCCTAATGCATGGATCCCACAGGGGGCAGACAGCCCTAAAGAGCTCAGTTCCAAAAGCGATGGCTCTGAGCCTGACAGCAGGAGTTCAGGTCATACCCTGCTCTGCGGCCACTGCTCGGCCAAGGGGGTAGGAGAGCATTTAGTCATTTCCCTTCTTTTCCCGAGAGCAGTCCCTCACCCACCGCTCCCAACCACCCCTTTCCCGGTGGCCTCCACCAGCCCACGGTGCAGCCACGTCCTTGGAGGCACCAGGCAGCCCTGGGAGGTGGTGGAGCACCCGCAGGGTGATGTTCCCCTTGGAAAGATGTCCATCCCATAAGGACAAGGACGCGTGACACTCGGAGCCGCGTGCCACGAGGTGGCACCATGTCACTGCTAACCCACACAGTGGGGTCACCTCGGTGGCCAAGCAGCTTCTGCAGGACCCTGCTCACCTGGCAGGCCTTGGGCCTCCAAGCAGCCCAATAGTTAAAGTCTTTTTCTTTTTTTTAGTAGCTGGGCAGCCCTCCCTTTTGTAAGGCCCAGCTGAGGGAGGAGGTGGTGCCACTGCCCTGTCCCATGGAGCATCCTCCCAGCAGGACCACTCACCTGCGAGAGCCATCTGCATCTCTTGATCATCCTACAGCCAAGGGCACAAGGTTTGCAGAGCCACATTTCCCACCGGTTACAGCTCTCCTAAGGGGAGTCCTGGGCTCCTGTCCCTGCTGTCACAGTCGTTTGTTGGCACTGGGAGAGGCATCAGTGTCACGGTGGTGGTTGTGCCTGGCTGGGGTGTGCTGACGTGCTGCAGGCACTGGCTGACCCCCCACCCTCCAGGGACCTGCATGCAGGAGAGCTTCTTTCTCCCACAGAGCCTGATCACGTCAAGGTAGGGAAGATTCACATGAGCCTATATCCCTGAGGAACTTTAAACTTCATACTTTGGCATGTTCAGATCACCTCCATCTTGGGAACACCAGTGCAGAAAAGAAATGCAGTGAGTGACAGTCCCCAACCCAAAGAACTTGCCCAGCACGTGGTTAGAGCCTTGATTAGGCTCCTGAGCTCCTGATTCCTGAATTGCCACAGCCTGACCCAGTCCTCAGCATCCTTCAGCAAAGCCCCGTAGCTTAATGCCCTGTTCTGACCGAGGGGCAGCTACAACCCCAGGACCTGCCTGTCCTGACCACACTGTCCTGGGCTCTGCTGACACACACCCAACAGTGGCATCAGAGGGACCAACTGCTCCGGTGCTCCATGGAAAACAAGGTGACTGCTGCACCCAGGTCACGCCTAGTGAAGGAAACACAAGTACACATTGTAGGAATCTATTAGTAGAAAATTTCTCAATGGAGGAGAGTTTCTGCACATGCTGAGGAAGCTCTGAGCAGCTCCTTCTGTTCTTGCTTTGGAACATGGACAAACCAGCCAAAAAAAGTGCACTTCTTTCCGACCAGGAAAGAGAGAATGCTGCTCAAAGGGAGCGCTCCCGCATCGGTTCCTTGTCCCTGGCAGTGCACTCAGCACTGTAATAGAGAGACTGGTAATACCTACATTATTCCTGACACAACGCTTTGCAGCTGAACAATACATTTGCCAATTCAATTTATTCAAACAAGTTCCTTGGGAAGACTGCAAAGCAAATCCAGGTGGCAATTACCGAATTCAGACTCTTCCCTGGACTCGGGGAAACAAAGGGGCAAGATATGAGAGAAATAGCGAGTTCTGCTGGAAATCCCACAACCACAGAATCCTAAGAGCTTTTAATCACGTGCTTGCTGGTATTCAGCTGAAAAATCCCTGTGTCATTGGGCAAGGAGACGGAGCAACATTGCAATTGCTCTGCTGTAGCACTTAGCACTTTGGAATATCTTTGCTACAAAAATTACATGCTTTTTTGTTTTCTTTTGAAAACACAGCAGTATCTGGGCTCCACGGCCCATTGCGGTGATGTGTAATTGGAGAAGTACATTCAATAGCTACCAAGACTGACAGTGTTGCAAGTCCTGCTGTGTTGCGTGCTGTCTAACTGTACTGCAGGCAGACAGGGCAGAGGTTGCCTGCGAGCTTAAATGAACGATCTAACACATCCAAAGCTTGGTTAGACACCTCCAGCCATATGCCAAAGCTCACTGGATCCCGGACCCTCTTTCCCAGCACGTCAGTGCGGACACAAGCCCACAGCCCAGCACTGGTCCCTGTGCCTAGGACATAACTCCAAGAACAGCCTCCTGGATATCTGGAGGGAGAGAAAAACCTGCCGGGAGCCTCCACTTCAACTCTGGATGTGCAAGAAGGAAAGTTCTGTTGCAAAAGCACAGCTATGGAAAATTTCTTCTTTCTAGAGCCTGCAAACCCCACAGCATCAGCTTCCCACACCCTGTTCGTGGTCATGGGGTGAGCCCCCCAGATCACGCTTCATCTCCCCATCCCACTCCATCCCTCGCAGCCAGCCCCGGGGCAGCTGTAGCTCCTCTCCCACCAAAACAGTTACACCATGGATGAATTTGGCCCCAGGTGTAGAATTAGGTTAAGCCAAAAGGTGGCAGCATCTTATTCAGGATCGATTTTGCATGAATATTTCTCCTATTAGCCATTTTTCTTTTTAATCATAGAATGTAAGTTTGTAAATTACAGAGGTGGAGAGTAAATGTATTGCAACCTCTGGCAAATTGATATTTTTGCAGCAACGGTAAACTTTTTCTGATGGCAGATAATTGAAGGGAGCAAGCGTCAGATAAAATTCATAAAGATTTGGACCTATTGGAATAAGACAAATGATATTTAATGTTCAGAGTTGTAAAGTAATTACCCTGGGCTGCAATATAATAAATACATAGACACAGTAAATGGAGTTGGCTGACCAGGTGCTTTTGAAGTGGTGCTGTGCGGGGCCCTGTGGCAGCCGGGGGGATGGAGAGGGGACAGGCCCTTCAGTACAGGGGGATGCCCAGAAGTGCTTTTCCTCAGGGGAAGGAAGGAGCTGCCTCCCACTCCTGCAGCAGAGCCCTGCTGCTGGGTGTGCAGCCAGGGAGCCATCATCATGCACAGCCCTTCTGCATTTCCAAAGGCAAAAGATGCTTTTGGTTACCCAGCTTCATCCATACCTCTCAGCAGTGATCAGACAGTGCATGTTCTCCAGCAAACCCACAGCCTCCTATTCTTATGGTCCAGCCAGTGAACATGGCCACTTTACATCAATCTCTTCTCCCAGCGCGCAAGAGAGCAGCCGCAAGAGAGCAGCCGGCAGCTGACAAAGAGGAAGGTGACCTGTTCCCTGGGGTGGTCACCGGGGGGGACTGACCCCTGTAGGGACGGGCATCCCAACCAGAGCTTAATGCCGCTGCCACGGACCAGCAGCACAACTCCCATCTCAGAGGGAAGCTGCAGAGAGACTGTGACACTCAAACCCAGAAGGTGCTAGCCCCCACCTAGCTGCAACTCCCTTTCCACCAGCTGGGAAAGATCAGGAGATCCTTCTCTTATACTGAGGAACCACCTTGACTCCCCTTTTATAGCCCTGCCTCGATCAGCCCTGTGATGGACCCTTCGTTTGCCAGACCATCTTCATTGCATGTAACATCTCACTGTGCTTTGAGGCATATCTAGACCTCACCAAAAACAAACCAAAACAACTAAGACAAAATGCTGGCAGTGCCCTATCCCACTTTTCAAAGCAGGATGTCAGTGCAAGCTTCCCTGGCAAGATACGTGCAGCACTAAAATGCTTTTCATGCAGGCACCTAGCATCAGCGGCTGTTTGGCAAGCACGTCCCAGCCACCCCAATGGTCAGGAAGAAAATGTGCTCAAACACACGCCGAGCTGGGAGGTCCCAACCCAGTCCTCCTTGAGGGCTCCTCAAACACCATCTCTGAGCAGCTGCTGGGAAACCATAAGCCAACAACAGGCCTTGTTCCTGCTCCACCGCCAGCCCTCCTACTGCTAATGTGCCTCTGCCCCTTTGAAGAAGTTGCTTAGAAATTCAGCAGCAATTATGCAAGCTTTAGTATTAAAAAATGCACGTGGATCTGAAAGCAAATATGAAGCTGCTGCTGTAACGCTAGCTTTAAGCTGTCTACAGTCCCTAGAAATTCTCAGTGGGATGTTTGAGAAGGATGTATATGTGTTGACAACATTAAATGATCCATGGCTCAAGGACAGAATTGAAACCATACATCTACTTCATACAGGCACTGATCACTGGGAGGGTGTTTTTCTTAAACTAACCACGGAAGGCCAGGCACCTCATCCTCCCCAGAAAGGCAGGGGCGGCTCGGGGAACAGAAGGTGCACACACGCTCCTACCACATCCCGGTGTGTAACAGAGCTCCAGTGAAAAGGGAGAGACACATGGACGCCATCAGCAGGAAAAATGTTATTGTGGCTGCACCATCTTTGAGGGAAATTGAGCATGTCACTTCGGTGCATCACCCTCTTCTCATCACCTCCCAAAGAAGCAGCGCCGCTTTTGCACACATCCGCGCAACATCTGGCGAGAGGGTGAGGAGGGGCAGGATGCTGCAAGAGTCACTGGGGCGAAAATTTGCCTGTTCTGTGTTACATGCCCCAGAGCACAGCCTTGGATGCCCGTGCGCCTTGGTGCTGCCTGCGGCACTGCAGCAAGCTGAGCCAGCCGCCAGCAGCCAGGGCCTCGCTCTCGAAAGCTGTAGCCTTTTCTATACGTGAAATTCCCAAGGACAAGGAAAAACTGGCAGACAACAAGGAGGATTAGGTCGTTCCCCAAGGAACACAAGAAATGCTGCAAGATTGTATTGTTGCCCGTTTCAGTGGGGTGATTAGGCAGTATTTGATGCTGGGAGGATGATTTCTGTTAGGCTATTTTGCCAGCCTTAGCCCAGCTATTAACAGTAGGTGGTGGGAAGTCATGTTTCCTGGATGCAATAAAGCCAGATTCCTTAAGGCTGCAGTCTCCTTGCCCCAAAATCCAGGCCTGCCACAGCCAGCACCCTGCCCCAGGGAAGGTCTCTCCTTGCTCCCCACCAGAGCTGGTTGCTGATGCTCTCTGGTTCTTGCTGCTTTGCAGATGCTACTGTGAGCTGTGTGTGGGGGGGAACCTCCCTCCCTGGCTCGCCTGCTACTCCAACCCCATCGCTCTGGTCCCTAACTCAGGTACTGGTTTCCATCTTTTCAACTATTACCAAACTAAAGGGTACTTCTTTGCTCCCTCGTTTACACTGAATGTTTATTTAATAAGCTGGCCAGCTTCAATTAGGTCTGTGATTACTCATAGATGACAGCTCCAGCATAACAATGTTTACTCTCAAAATGTATCTCCAAGCGTAGCCTGCGATATATTTAAGGAGAAGGTATAAATCCATGAATGTTGAAATAGCTCTACCTATGGGAGTGGAGTTTCTCTTTAAACCCAGTTGGCAGCTGGGTAAAAATCTACCAGGGATATCAACCCCTTCCCCTGGAGATTCAGTTACTCTGGCGAGAACCTCACATGGTTGAGCTCTCCAGATGTCTTTGCCTTATCACTGACATGTGGAACTCCTTGCTACAGGATCTGTGTAGTCTAAAGTTTAACAGCTTTAAGTGCATTTTCTAGCCTGTGTTTGGATGAAACTCCTGGATGATTTGTTCATGAAGCACCGTGGCTGGTGGCTGGAAGTGAAAAGCAGCAATTTGGGGTCAGGTGTGTCCCTAAGGTGCTCTGGGTGCATCAGCAGGAGGATGTATTGCAAAAGGAACATCCAAAGCCAATGTCTTGACAGGGCTTTGCTTCTCGGGAAATGTCAATGGGAGTTCTGGGTCTCGCTGGCTCTGAAAATTGCATTTTTTAGCCCCCAGAGTCTATTCTGGGGGTGGGGCCCAGCCTGGCTCCCCTACAAGCTTGGTACCCAAACCATTAGCTGGGCGAGAGTTACAGCACTAGGGAGTGCGGAGAGGTGGCTGTGAGGTGGCTCAGTGGCAGAGGATGGCTCTCCCTCATCCCACCATCCGCAGTCCATCCAAGGGGCCTGGACTGGCTGTGCAAAAGGGTCCCAAGCAGAGAGTCCTGCCTCTTTTGTACTACCTTATAGTGAAAGCAGCTTCCATACATCCCTGCAGGTTAATCAGCTGCTTGGAGTCTAATTAGTGCCAAATGTGCTTATCAAGGAGACGCAGCTGGGTATGAAGCCGGGCACGCCAACGGCCAGGCACACCAGCCAGCATGTCCATCTCCTGCCCAGGACACAGCCTGGTCCTTCTCTGGGGTCTCCAGACCAACTGCAGCAGCCCCCATCTGGCCATCGCCCTGGGGAGGGAATGGAAAACCGAAGGTTTAGGAGGGAGAGGAAACTTCCTGGCTTTTATTCACCAAATGCTTTTGTTTCAGCCACATTTAATATCTTAGAAATTACGAGTCGCAGGGACCTGGGTGAGCTGGAGGAGAAGGCGTGATCTGTGAGGCCAATTAAGAGGCCGATGGCACATAGTGAAACGGGAGCCCCTCGGGGGAGGCCAAGGTTACATAAATAAGTGTGTGAAGGAGCTGCACTGAATCTGCAGACACTCAGCCACTAGTGATGCCCCTTTGAATCTGGGAAAATTAAATATAAATAATAAATGTTTAACCACACAGCAAATAAATACAATGAGGCACCTTTAAAAATTATACTAATAAACAGCAAGCTGTTGTCCTTCTGCCCAGGGTGGCTGAGCATCTTCTGCGTATCTGAAACAAAGAACACAACAGAGGGGCTGTGTCTGGGGGGGCTGTGCTCAGCTGATTGTCTCCACCCCCTGTCTCCCATCCCTGCCATGAACCCCAGGACAGCATGGAATAAAACACCCCACAAAACTGGAAATAAAATGGTGCTAAGCTTGCCCAGTAGATGTCAGGGCCCCTGGGCCAGGTGCAGCTCACCTCTGCCTGTGTGATCCCAACAGACTTATTTCGGGAAGCTGGGAGCAGGATTAGGGCTTGGATCTCAGAGGAGAAGCCCAGAGCCTCCTGGTGATGATACAGATGTTCAGCGTGAGCTGTGAGGTCCCCAGAATCGCTTCGTGTCAGCACTCACTTTACAATAAGAGCTCTGCTTCTCAGCTTCCCTGTTTTACTGCTTCCTTGGAAGGGGAAAAATGAAATGGAGATATAAAAAATAAAGGGGTCATTTATAGTTAAGCACATTAGGATGGGAGCAAGAGAATAAAGCAGTAAGAATGACTCAGCCAGGGGCCTACAGGGACTTGTTCTCTGGTACTGGCACGGTCTTTACTAGGTCGCTTGAACCTTTTGCGCTCTGCTGCAGACCTCAGACCTGGGCTATATATCACCAGACTTGCCGTGGCATGCTGCAGATAAGCCCCTAACTATCCCCAAACCCAGGCTTCTCCCACTTGTGCCAGGAGTTATAGTTTATGGATGACTTTTATAGGCAGCCAGAGCAGCTCGTCCAAAACCGAGGGATGCTGGGCAGTGCGGCAGAGAGCCTGTGATTAAATGCCTATCAAGTCACTTTCCTATGATGTAATTTCATTTCCTCCCAAATTCTGCAGGGAAGGAGCAGGGCAAAAGGCCTTCATTGCTGTAATTATACATTCCTGGGCAGTTTAATTATAGTCTTCAGCTTCTTAAACGCTTGCTCAATAAACCCACAGAGAGCTGCCATCCCACTATAGTTAGTTATCAGTTTCTTTTCTTCCCTACCCCTGGGATTTGGTGCCACATTTACCAGAGGTCACTGGAGCCAAAATCTCCATGGGGCTGCGCTGGCTGTCACCAGACAGCTCATGCCAGAGCTAAATGTGTCCCTCAAGTTGGGTTGACTCAGTGGCAGCTGATGCTGGTGTTTGTATTTCTCTAGATCCGTAGCCTCTGACCAGTTTTGATGAGCCCCTGCACCAGCACTGAGCCCCCACATCTCACCAGTTTCTTAACAGCTTCAGATTCCCACTTATGAGCAACTGTAACCTGCTCTTAGCAAGAACTAGGTCCTGGACACGCCAGCCTGCATAGGAAGAACCTTCTGCTGGTGACAAATGTCATACCCAGGGCTCAGTGCTAGCTTTGACACTTGAGCACAGTCACAAATATTCTCCAGCCTTTACATCCTTTCTCCATTTTAACTCGTGGCTTCATTAGACTAATTTGTTTCCAGGTTGGAGGATGAATAATGAGCCGCAGCCTGTGAATGCATAATTAAATTTTGATAGTGAATGTTTTTATCTAACCTTGTTTTTATTTTTATTCGCAGTACCTGAATTACAAGTTAGAGATTTAGGGCTGTAGTTTTGCCTTTGCATTAAACCCAGACCTGTACACCTACACGAGGTGCAACACCGCTCTGCCATCTCCCAGGGCAGTGCCCAATGGTGACACCATGGGGTGTCATTTCCATCAGGTCTGGTCATCAGGGATGTTAAAGGAAAAATAGTTAATAACAAAATGGCTTTTCCCCTGCCACAGTCAACACAACACACAGTCCCTGGTCTGTGTGGAGTCTGTACACTGATAACTCCTCCCCAGTGGGATGGCACATCCCAATGGCAAAGGTCACCTGGAGCATCTCGGTGAGGCCCGTGATCCTGCTGCATTTCCTAATGTGGTATCCAAACTCCATCTGCCTTTTTTTGATCCCCTCAGATGTAGTTGGCTTTACTTCTATGATTATAATACATGTCTCCAAGTTCCCCAGACTGTCCCCAGCCCCCTGTGCCCTGCAAGTGTATCCTCGGCATTACTTGGCCATTAAGGTCTCTGTGCCCTGGATCTCTCTGCTCTCCGGTGATTTTCTCCAGTCTTCCTGTTATTCTTTTCAGTGCTGCAGGGCTTCTCTCAGGTTTTTCTGCTGATCTTTTTGGCCTCTCACTGCTCCTACCATTGTCAGGAGGGTTTTCCATAATTCCCTGTTTATGGGGGTGGTTTTAGGGATAAGAAACCAGAGCAATCACTTGGTACCTAAAGGATGCTCCACAGGCTAGGGTAGTGAGCAGAGCACATCTCGCAGCCTCTGCTCCTACACCAGGTGGGAGCCGAAGTGCTGGCGTGGCAGGCAAGGAGCCCAAGCAGGTACTTAGCACAAATGTTAATAGCATCATTGTTTATACTGTAGGATTGGAAAGGGTCTCCTGGGTCATCTGGGGCATTGCCCTTCAGTAACTCAGTCCGTACTCAAACTATCCCAAGGGTATTTTTAGTCAATTCATGAATTCTTTTAGGAATTCGGCCAGCGACCTGCGTCAGCAAACGATTCTTTTGCCTAATTGACTTCAAGTTCTGCACACCCTGTTTTAATACCGCCTTTAAAGTCTGAGGGTTTTTCTTCCTCTCAGAGCATCACCCACTGCTCAATTTCAGTAGCTTTTTTTTCCTATTTCTACTTTTTTATCTGCATTACAGCTGCTTCCACAGTGCTCGCTGACAAAGCCCCTTCACTGACAAAGCCCCCTTGCCTGCAGGGCTGAACCTCTCTGTGCATGGTGAGGTGGGCTCCACCAGGCGATACTGTGCATGGACTAGACAAGGTGACAAGGGTGGGAGATGACCCAGGGGGTCACCTTGGCCCACACAAACCTCCAGCAGCAGAGCTGGAACAGTCACAGAGGCAGGCTACCTCTCAGCTCCCATCATGCTAGCTGCAGCTGAGCAGCTGTTCAGAGGGTCCCCATTCCTTGATGTCTTCAACTTTAACTACTATCAAAATAGCAACAGACACTGAAGGAAAAGGAAGAGAATTAAGAGCAGGGTGTGTTACCAATCTTTTCTCAGTCATTAGTATTCTTCTATTTAGAGCTACTGCTCTGTGCCATGTCATCACTGCATTATTACTTGCAACAGAGCCAATTTTGAGCATGCCATGAACAAATTTTTTTTAAGACAAGGTTGTGGGAAAGGCAATAAAGATACGAGTCAGGGGGCTGCTACCAACATGCATCACCCAGCTGAAGAGATTACATGCCTACGCTCACCCTTGCTGCCTGGGGTCACTGTCCCTGCAGACCTGCCTGCTGGTGGCTTGTGTGGTTGCTCCCTAATCAGCTTCATCAGAATGAGCTGAAGTTAAACATGAAGCTTTCAGGAATCTGACTTGATCCGTTCAAAGTAGGTTATGGAGTACCCTCAGCAACGCACACACACACAGGTGTAGCCTCCAACACGGGGTAGCATGGGGCAATAACACTTCTGCTGGCATTGGCCTTTCACTGACCTGTTATCCATCCATTTCCCTTTCCATCTTCCCTGACTTTGGTGAAAGGGCAACAACTCACACCTCCCTGTGATGCATAGCTTTGATTCAGCTGCGGACTTAGCAGAGGGGTTTACCCTGGGAATGGCTTTGGGTGTGCAACTTTTCCGTAGGAAGAGACAAGGAAGGAGGAAGTCTGGAGCAGGGAGCCTGAGCTTGCTGGTCAGGCTGGAGCCTGAATGACCTACTTGAATCCTCGGGATCAGCCAGGCAGAATTTCTTTTAAATAAACTATGTAAAAGTGGAAGCTTCAGAAGACAATTTCTTTTTTTCCCAGAAATGCTACATTTTAGAGAAAAAATAACTGTAAAATGAAGATGGTCTGATTTGATGAAGTCAGCAGAGCTGCAGGCAGGACGAAGACCATGCTCTCCACATCAGTCTCCAATTCCTCATCAGAGCCAGCTGGTAAATATTTGCTTCTTCTAGTGATCAGCTGAAAGGTTCCTCAATTCCCACAGTACTATTATCTTCAAATTACTTTTATTCTGGTGAAAAGCAAAAGCCTAAATCCTGACTGTTTTTAATTGAAAACAAAGGAAAAAAAGGAAAAGGTTTTACAATAATGAAAGTGTGAACTGTAGTTTAAATAAGTACTTTCTAATTTTCTCCCAAATAGTTTGATACTTTAAAAACTCTGATGAAAGGATTTTTTTGTGTAACTGTATCCTCTGTTTGTCAAATCAATCATATCAATTGGATTCACAGAGCAGAGATGAGTGGGTCTTACCCCTTCTTCCTTCTCCAGCAGAAACCAAGAACTTTGCCATGACCCATGATACAACCATAATTTGGGGTGTTTGCATGGAACCAGGCACCCCAAGGCAAACCAGGGCGTGCATGACTAGAGCCAAGTCGTGCAAGCAACTCACAACATCTAGGAAAACAAACCAGGATGAGTGTGGTGCAGCACTGGGACAGAGCTCAGGGAGGTCCTGGGACCTCCATCCTTGGGGGATGCTCAGCTCTACTGCACAAGGTCATGGACAGCCTGGCTTGACTTTGAACTCAGCCTTGCCTGGAGCAGAGGTTTGACCACAGCCTTCCAAACGCTCCTTCCAACTCCCATGTTTTGGCAATATCATGATGCTTCAATGCCTTTGTCCCAGCACAGGCCCCTTGTGAGCCACCAGTGGGTCACCGCAGATGCAAGTGGCCCCCCATGGCGTTTGGTCTCCAGACAAGGCTGGGCTCCTATGAGGACAGCTCTCCCCACCCAGGACAAGCTCCCTCCTCCAGCACTCGCTAATACCCACTTCTCAAAGCGCCTCAAGTTTTTCTTGAGGAGGAAGGGAGTATTAAACACCTTTCCAGGTTATACAGAGGCCTTTGTTATTTTAAGAGACTTTCACTCCCCCCTTCTCCATTTGACTTTGTTACCTGATGCTCGAGCAATGCATTTTCCCCTCTATTAAATGTTTTAACCGCGTACAAGTTCCATCTTAATGTTAGCATCTTTAATAGTAGAATATTACCATATTAATTGCTATTGTGAACCAGAAGATACTTATATCATCCAGGCTTTCATTACCATCACGGAGGGATTTTTCTTACTGAGTCAAAAGTGACCACTTTCCTTAATCCCCTGTTTAAAAGCCCTGCGATTCCTCCTGACATGCCTAGGACGAGGGTGGGCAGCATTTTCCCAGGGACAAATTTGGAATTAAAGGCATTAATTTCCCAAGGAACAGCAACCCCTTCCCAACCTGCTGCGAGTTGCTCAGCACTCGGCCGGTGGAGCAGTTCGTTTTCAGGCCATTAAGAGGAGGGGTCCCCCCAGCCCCCGGCCTGCCCTGCCCGTGGCGGGGATGGGAGGACAAGGGGGAATTAGCCGGGAGAACAATGGGGATCCCACGGAGCCCGGATCAGGTTGCGGCCCTTTTGTCGCCGGGACTCGTGCCGGGGGTTAATGGGGCAGAAGGAGATGGGAGCTGGGCGGCAGCAAGGCTGGGACACAAAGGCCAAAACACACGAGCTCCGAGGGGGACAGATGGGGACAGGGGGGGAAACAGCGGGGGGGGGGGGGGGGGGGGGGGGATACTGGGAGGGAACGGGCTCCACCACCCGGCAGGGAGTGGGGGCGATGGGATGGGGGGGGGGGGGCAATCCCTGCAGGTCACCCCTCCCCGCCTCGTTGGGTCCCGTCCCTTTCTCCGCAGGCCCCCTCCATCCCAGTTGGTCCCCCCCCACCCCATAGGGTACCCACA